>NC_063992.1:10324832-10639664 GCF_932276165.1 Plutella xylostella | reverse complement strand
CAGCCTCAAGGACTTCCTGAGCTCCCCCAACGCGGAGCTGGACTACCAGACCGTGCACAGCCTCATGTTCCACTGGCTGCAGACGTAACATTGCCCATAAATTGCACACATCAATGATACAGGTCTCCTTCACAAAGTCTTTCCAGCACAATCATTGTTATATGCTTCCTACTATTGGTCATTTTGTTGTGTTCAAATTTGTATGTGATTGCCAATATTCCTCTGAGATGTCTCACTCTAAGTTTATTTCTGGTGACCTCATTACCATTCTCTACAATGACATTATAAGTTTTTACCAGTCTTGCATATCTAAAATTGAACTTGTATCTACAGATGTTAGTTTCAGTTAAGCAATGTTGAATCAAATATAATTTGAAGTGTGAAGGTGCATTTTAAACATATCATTGTAACATTTCTGCTTTTGTGTCCATGCACCAAGGTGATAGAACCGTCCCGCTATACTTTAAATGTAAAGAATATAAATGTAGAGTGTAGAAGATGACTTGCTAAACTATTCAATAAATATTGATTTAGCTGACTCAACAAAATAACAAAGAAAAATATCTTTTATGATAATGAAAATTTTATGTACTCAGAACACAAAAATATTATTTAGTGCCTAGTTATAATATCCAATATCAGTGCAAGAATATATAAATAATATGTAAACATATAAATGAAACCTTTGTCATTTAGAATTGAAAACCTATAATAATAATAATAACAGTTAAATAACATAGGCAGGCCTTGCTTATGTAAAACATTTTCTTTCCAATGGATAATATAGTGTCTAGATAGTTTTTTGAATTATAAATGGCTATCTGGTGTGCCCAAGCCTTTATAGAGGGTGCATATTTTATAGTCAGGGTGTCCACTTTCTGGAAAGTCAGGGATAGTCAGGGAAAAGTCAGGGAAGCTCAAGATGGTCATGGAAAGTCAGGGAAATTGATGGGTCACCTGGAAAGTCAGGGAAAATGACTAGTAATGCATATATTTTTGCAAAATTGTAGTTCTTTCCTTTACTCATTATTATTTTTCTTCTTCTATTTTAAACGTAAAATACGTAAGTCATAAAATAAAATCTCGTAAACCAGATTCCAGAGTCAGTTAATAGTTTGTTCAATAGTAAAATGATGTTCCTTTAATTAAATTTCTTTCAAAAGAGTGTGACTCAGCTTGCCATTCTGAACAACTTTTGTTTTAAGAGTTCGTGATGAAAAATAAGTCCCCACATAACGTGTTGGTGCAGACGCGCTGTATCGGTGCTCATTTCACTCACCAATTCTCATCATTTGCTACGGCAGCGGGAGCGCATGCAGAAGCAATTCCTACGCGGCACCTAATGATATTTTTAAAGCGTCGCGACCATACGAAAATATTTGATTTTGGTTTTGTTTTATTTAAAATAATTACGGTATTTATAAAGCTTAACACGCTTTACTCGAGTTATTTCGGTTTTGAAGGTCCTAACATTACAGTATTGTGCAAATTAATGTGAACACAAGTGAAAATTAAAAAAAAACATTTATTAGTTCTAGAATTAAAAAAAACAGAGATATATTAATACAATTTAAGTTGTTTTAATAGAAAATGTGTCTTCCTTGGCTTTTATAACTTCTTCAAAACGTTTTGGCATAGAATCGACAAGGTTTTAACAGTTTTCTCTGATATTTACAGGTCTAAAAAACTTGTATGAATTACTGCCACAATCATTTTAGTTTTTCTTGTGCAATCCGTTTTAAGAAGTCTAATTTTCACTATGGCCCACTTATTTTCAATGGGATTAAGTGCCGGTGAGTTCTCTGGCCATCCAAAGGCATGATATCTTGTTGTCCTTGAAATATTTAAGCATATTCCAGACACGTGGCATGGAGCCGAATTTTGTTGAAAAACTTATTGACCGTTAGCATCAACTTTTCTTAGTTTGGGGCTGTTTTTCTTATATAGGTACCGGATGACCTGTGCCCATCGAAGGGATGATGTACTCGCTTAAATACAGTGACTTGCTAGAACGCAGATTAGACGTTGAACTAAGAAAATTTGATGATAACGGTGAATAAGTTTTTCAACAAAATTCGGCTCCACGCCACATGTCTAAGATTATGCTTAAATATTTCAAGGACAACAAGATATCATGCCTTTGTATGGCCAGAGAACTCACCGGCATTTAATCCCAATGAAAATAAATGGGCCATCGGCCCATCGTGAAAGTTAGACTTCGTAAAATAGATTGCACAAGAAAAACTAAAATGATTGAGGCTGTAATCCATACAAGTTTTTTAGACCAGTAAATATCAGAAAACTGTTAAGGGGCCGTCCATTAATCACGTGAGGCTCAAAAGGGGGGGGAGGGGGTACGGAAAACCTCACGAAACATCACGTGGGGGGAGGGGGGGGTCTCGTTAGATATCACGTGTATTAATTTTTTGCCAAAAAGCGCTAGGTATTTCTAAACCGAAATCTTGAACGACGCAAAAATTTGAACGATTTGTAGTATTACCTTGATTGATTCGCCCGCCGTTGCGTTTCAATTCAAAACGCAATTTTCGTTATATTTTTTCTAGTCAAAAATAGCCTTTACATAGACTCCAAAAAAATACAAGTGATCCAAGGGGGGGAGGGGGTCTTGGTCCCAAACCTCACCAAATATCACCAGGGGGGAGGGGGGGGGGGGGTCAAAAAATTAGAAAAACGACCTCACGTGATTAATGGACGGCCCCTAAAATCATGTCGGTTCTATGCCAAATTGTGTTGAAGAAGTTATAAAAGCCAGGGAGGACACTTTTTCTATTAAAATGTATTAATATAAGTCTGTTTTTTTAATTATACCTATAACTAATAAATGTATTTTTTTCAAATTTTCACTCGTGTTCACATTAATTTGCACAATACTGTACTTTACAAGGTGCTAGTACAAGTTTTATACACAAATTAAAAAGTTTATTTTATCTACCTGCTTCCAAACTCTCATTTGAAAAAAATATATGAGGAGGCGTATTTCTTCAAAGCACCCTGTACTAATCCTACCATCAATAATAGTGCTTAAATAAAATTAACTAGGTCTAACTAACGTCTTTTGCAATAATAGCTAGTGTATCTAGCTTGAATTTCCAAAGTTTAAATGACGTTTTTCAAAAGTAAAATGACATTTTGAAAATAGAAAAAATATATACATCTATTTCTCAATTTTGCATATACATAAAAGAATTACACGTTATGGCAAAATAAAAGTATTCAAACTTTGTTGTACAAAAATTTAAGTTGGTACTTATTTATCATTGCTTTTAGACATAGCCGAAATAGGGTGACTCAGGAGATCACTCTTAACAACTTTCTTTCTACGTGTTTTTGAAATTCGCGTTTTTTCCTCATATAACTTCATTACTTCACCTGTCTAGCAAAGTTTGTGTGAAAAATCTTTTTTTTTTTTAGAATTTCATGTTTTTCCAAATAATCTGCCTGAGTCACTCTCGTCTCTTTCGGCTTAATATTTACTTCACTAAAAACTTTTAAATCAAACTTTGTTTATTTTGATCTCTGGTCAGGGAAAATTTCTGAAATGGTCAGGGAAAAGTCAGGGAATTTTTTGTTGGATTCTGAGTGGACACCCTGATAGTTACTAGTTATTACTAGACAATAAGTTATTAAGTTGCCATATCCTAATGTTTAGATACTCAAACATTATATACTGCATAGTAGATTAGGTATATAAGTACCTATAGTTTGTGATACAGAAGAATTTACATAACTTGCAGCTTACAAGTAAGCTTAAATGTTAAGCTTATATAGGTACTATGTTGTACATAATATAAGTTAGTCATATCAACATTGGCATAACATTCCTGTGAATTTGTCGTTATTGAACATTATTATTGGTCTCCCTTTATGTGATACATTCTAAATTTAGATCTAATTTGGTTTGCTTTGCTCCATAGGTATAAGCTTGATCAATATTTTCAGTTTTTCATCAGTTCTACCTAGTTTTATAATTACTAATAACTTGGATTTCTAAAATGCTTGTTTCTCTGCTTATTCTAAATAATTTCTCAGTCATGGTCTAGGACTTTGACAGAGCCTTTATGTTATAGAATATCTAAGTTTGTAGGTTTAGTTTCGCTTATGTTTTCTTATTGTATGTTTCTCATTTTTGATTACTGCTCTTAAGTTTTATACTAAGTATGACATTTTTATTCGGTCTCAAAAGCATTTGATGTTAAATTCATAGAATATAGTTTTAGAATATTGGTTCTCAATAAATTAGGTGTTTTCTTTTACAATTATTAGCTATACTTAGTTATTTTATTTCTCTTTTAAAATGTAAGAGCTTATTGTAATAGGCAGTTGCCTGATTATTGATTAATCACTATAATCACAATCGAAAGTAAACAAAAGAATCAAGGTACAAAGCTCAAAATGGTGAGAATAGGACATGTAACTACACCACACAGTTGAAGAATAGGTTCTGAGATTGTATCAAAGTCTATATTGACCTTTATTTTATATTTTGAGACTAGACATGGAGCAATATTGAGCATGAGAGTTAAAAAATGACAAAAACTCAATAATTATACTGTTGGTAATGGTATATGTAAGTATTAGGATTCATGAGATTATGTATATGCATTTAAGTAATACAGTAACGAACGATAATATGTACAGATTGCAAGTATGTCTATGTATTGTAGCTCAACGGTAGATATCCCTACAGCTTTAGTCACAAATGTCTATTCTGTTTTGTTCAAATGCAACTTTTAATATCATTGCCAATTAACTTTTTATTATAATTATTATGCCATAATATTAATACGTCAGGCTCATCTAGCCCATTAGTTGTATACTTACCTAATTAAGTTTGATAAGAAAATCTTTGTTTATAAGTAATCATGGACATTTCTGGAAGCTACTCTCACTATTTGAAGAATGGTGCGACTGTTACTACCTACTAAAGCTTTCAAAATGGCAATTCATCTTTGGTTTATGTTTTAAGGAAAGTAATTAGTTTATCTCAAGCCCCACGTAATTTCTGAGTTAAAAATACAATAAGTAGTCGACTCCTATGATTTGAATTATTATAACATTATAATGTGGTTCTTCAGAATTATTGTTTCGAAGCAAATGTAGAATGTAGACTTGAATACTGTCACAAAGTATCAAGCAAGAGTGACCCCGTGCAGCCAGTGATGCCTTCGAATAAAGTAGATGTAAGATATCTATTAATACTGCGTAGATATTGTAAGGTAGTGCCATATTAAAGAGCTTCCTGATTATTTTTATCTGTTTGTTTTATTTCTTCACACTTATTTATGCTAGCACAGAATAATATGTAACTATAGTCACTACTACTAGCCTGTAGGGAGGGGATAAGGGATGATGCATGAAGCCGTTACGGTTCTTCATCTGAAATAGGTATGATTTGATTAGGTTTATCAGCAAAAATTTTTGAAATTGAATTAGGTATCTATTGTTAATTTTCCGTAGACTGAGAATAGATAAGTGTGTATTGATTGACCTGTTTCTTGTTGTAATTGCAACAGTCCGATATATGTAATTAGGTACCTACCTTTGTTATCTTCCCACGTCTTAGGTGATAGGAATACAGTCCTAGTTTAACAACAGGGCTGGATCTGATCTTATATTTTCATTAGTACTAAAACGACACCACAGTGGTATGGTTTAGTGGTGTCGTTTACAATACATAATAATAAGCCTCTGTTTGAATATAACGACTGAATTGATTAAATCCTTGGTCTGCTAAATACTTACAGCGCCATCTATTGAGTGAGTAGAGATTATTTGAGGACAAAGGGATTGGGGTAGTCCTAAAAAATAATACTCAAATAACGTATTTTAAACTAGAATTACTAGTGTTACCTAGCTCATGCTCTAAAGTCTAAACTGTATGTTCTACTAGCGTACTACACTGCATGGTTCTTCTTACGTTACTACTTTTGATGATCATTGATCAAAGTTATGAAAACTACTTACCTATTAGGTATTGGTACACAGTGAAAGTTATGACGACACTCGCGTGCCTATACTGATTAACTTTAAAATGCCTCTAGGTATTCCGCATTGCAGTAGTGTGTAGAATGTAATTAAAATGAACTAGCCTAAATACATTATCTAAGGAACTCGCTAAAACCTTACTAATGTTAATATAACCTAGTTACTAGTGAAGGTTGCTGATGATGATGAATATGATGATTATAGCCGAGCGCGTCAAGTAGTAATAGTAACTACTTATCAAGTTACTATAGTATGATTATGGTAGTAACGGTGTTCAGTTAGGGTTAATGATGTAGAAAGGGAGCCATCATGCCAACTTGTCTGGAGCACTATGCCTGTTAGCTAGAAGATAAGGTTATGTGAACATAAGGTATTTACGCCATGTATGGTACAGTTAGTGGAATCATTCATTTTCTACGGAAATAAAACTATTCAAATGATGCAACATTCATATTTAATGTAGGTATTAAAGTTAGTTCAAAGATAAATAGTTGTAAATTTGTCATAGTAAAATACATTTACCTATAGACTATATCAGCCTACTAAACTACTGTTAAACATTACTACGATAAAATCTTGAAATTACTTACTAACTACGAAGGTATAAGTATGGGTAATAAAATGACACTGTGTTTAACGTAGATACTAGCCAACATTAATAATTTTAAATCACATAAGTAGGTAATAAAATTCACAATCGCGTCCATCACAGTAGGTAGGTACCTAGGTACTTATATACAAAGTATACATCATACATATAGTATACAATATACTTACTCAATTAAAATAATCCTAAATAATAAAAACATATTCACTTAAAATAATCCTCAATAAAACAAAAATAAACTTACTTCACGCTGAAGTTAATTTCTTAACAATATCATGCTAGGTAGGTACATCATACATGGCTACCTACTGCGTAATTAATTAGGTAGGTTCGCACAGCCAAGTTTCTCTTTCATACAATTAAAATAACTTAGGTATAATATTTACAGGTCCCTCAAATTAAAAATAGCTTTAAATTAATTGACTATATCGATGTTATAAACATAATATTAAACTGAATTTATAATATAAAGGCAAAAACTTAAAAGCATTAGTTAACAAACAGGTTTGTTGAATGTAGACATAAGTGTAAGATGTAGTCATTTAACCTTGCAGAATTGAATTGATTTAGTAAGTGATCAATAGCAATTTACATAATATTGCATGCGCCACCAACACACCACCCACACTCAGGCAGGATTAGGTAACGGCGGCGATCGACGCAAAAACACCGGACCGCGCCGCCGCGGCCGACTGGAAACGCTTGCAGTAAATGAAACAGTTAAGTGGCATGCTTCTACTTTTTTTTCAAACTGTAAAAGTTAATAAGTAAGGAATAATGAAGGCGCGCGTGTGTTCTGTGTGGTTGCGCACGCGCCGGCGGCGGCGGCGGCGGCGGCGCGGCGCGGGCAGTAGCGCGGCGAGGGCCAGCGAGCCCGCGTGGGCGCCCCGACCTGGACCGCACGCGCAGTCCGCGCGCACCCGCCCCGCGCATCCACCCCGCGCGCCCGCCCTAAGCCATGAAATCCTGCACCATGTACAAAATAACATATGTCGCAAGAAAAAAACAGGTAAACAAATGCCAATGGAATGTCAGAAAACAGTGATCTACTTGTTAAAAGTGTCTCTGATGGACTGCAAAAGTGGAAACTTCTTATCAACACCCAGCACCTGGCAGTCTCCGCGGTAGTCGTCGGCATTCAGTGAATAGATCATGGCGCCCAGCAGACGGTTGTCCAGGATGTACTTTGCTTTCTCCATGACACTGATGGGATCGTCGTAGGAGACCCAATCATGAGAGTGATACAGATAAGGAACTTTGGTCTCGTTGTCCTTCTTCACAATGACGTCTCCTGTGTGGTCATTGATGAACTTGCATATCTCCGAGTAATCCACAAATCCTAAGCTTCCAAGAGTTCCAAAGCCTGAAGCTGGACTGCCAATGTCTATGTTGGTTGGGTTCACTAGATGAAAGCTGTGTCCGTAAGTGGGTATCCCCACCACAATCTTGCATGGGTACATGCCTTTGCTGACATACATGTTAACAGTGAAGTTTATATTCAAGGTAGACAGGTATAATTGCTCCGTAGCTCTTGGATACAGTGGTGAGTTTAATCCAGTGAATGGTGTAAGTTTGGTGTATGAGTGGAAGTCATATGTCATGAGGTTGATATAATCGACATACATATTCAACTGTTCCACATCATAGGCAGTATCAACAATGATTTTGGGAGCTCCGACAGCAACAGTGAGTAGGTAGTCTTTTCTCTCCCGGAAGAACTCATTGCGGATTTCCCGGAGTAGCTGGGAGAAGTGTTGTCGCTCACGGCCATGCTCATAGACCTGGGGAGTGCCCAGGTTCTGCATGACCATGGAGGCCCAAGCAGCATTAACAGTTACATTGCTGGTGGTATTTGGACGGGCGGCGTGTATTGCTGGGAACTCCCAGTCCAGATCTATTCCATCCAGGGTGTAATTTCTCAGAATTGCTTTGATAGATCTTATGAATGTCTTCCTGGATGCATGGTCCACCACCATCTCGGAGAAGCCGTTGTGGCCGCCGGCACCTCCTACTGAGAGCAATATTTTGAGATCTTTATTCTTCAGCCTCAGTTTTATGATTTCCTTTATAGTCCGTTCTTGGTTTTCGTTCAATACAATCTCTTTATTAACAACCTGAGCAAATGCTATATTTATATGAGTACAGAGTTTGGGATTGATATCAAGTGGCATAAGATCATTTGTACCATTCTCTGAGGGAGTGTTGTAGTAGCAAGATATCACTTTGTTCAACGTCATGTCATTGTGCCTGTCATTCATATAGTTGGCGAAGGCGAGTTCCCTCTCGGCCAGGTAGTCCAGCGTGGGGCGCGGCGGCGGCGGCTCCTGGACGAAGAGGACGGAAGTTGTGATGATAAAAGTCATCGTACACAGGCCGGCTACTGATAATGCAAATAAAGCATAAGACACAATCGATGGACGAAAATGACTGACTGGCTTATCTAAACTTTCTCTTCTTGCGTCAAATATGAGCTCCAGGACATCCGATGAGGGTGGTGAATCAGACGAATCAGACTTCATGTTTACAACAACAACTTCATTTGCCTGATAATAAGTTCCCGATGCCGCGTCACGATAGCTGAAGGTCATTATTTAGACTTTTTTGGGTATAACAGCAGGTATCAGGTTAGATGAAGAGTATGAAATATTTATTCTTCTTTCTAGTTTTCTCACTGTTTACAAATTTTGGAGACACAACATACACAAGACACAAAGTAAACAAACAAACAACTTTTCTCAAGAGATTTTGAGATGAAAAATCGATCCCAACGCTTAATTACACTAAACATAATTCATTATTAAAAAGTCTATCCACCAGTTTCCTCACATTACAACCAGTTTTTTAAAATTAAATTAACCAATTTAATTTTAGAAATTATCATTTAGGTATAGAATTTATGCATTTATCATTTCGTTATATTATTTATTTGAAATATAACATGAGATAGATAACACGATATTATTGGTACAGTGCGTACATTGAAACGATTTAATAATAACAGTTTGTAAAGCATCATAAAGCAAGTATTAAGTTTCAGTAACCTTGCGTAATTAATATAATAGTTTTATCCTTCCGCAAGATAACTTCATTTGAAAATAAGATATCTTGAAATGTATGATTATTTAGGTATAATATGAGTTATAGTTTTTCGTAATTAACTTAAAACGTACGTAAGTACTTATTACTTCCATGCTTAAAACAATATATAAAATAGCTTTGTAAATGCTGTCCCTCTCGTCAGTTCGTTTGTCATGTTCATGACATTTGACATTGACAGTCAACAAATCATCGAATGGAATGTCAACCAAAAAGTGTCAAAATCTACTTTTTATTTTGTCAATTTTAATTTTATTTACGATTTACCTTTTTAAAATTCTCTAAAACCCCATATTTGTCGATTTGAATAGTAAATTTTCCATATATTTATCAAGTAAATGTCCAAGACTCGGATATAACTCGTGCTTCTAATGGAACCGCATCGCCAGCAATGGATAGAACGTCTATGGATCACTACGAAAAACAGCTGTACTCCGTGTTCAAAACATTCGACGTAGATAACGAGGAAGCCCTAGACAAGTCTGCCGTGCTCGAACTGTGTGATACTTTGCAGTTGGAGGACCGCGGCGCCGCGCTCGCGGACTCGCTGTTCGAGCGGCCACACGAGCGCGTCACCTTCACGCAGTTCCGCAACGGGCTGCTGAGCGTGCTCGGGGGCTCCCCGGCGCCCCCCGCGACCCCCGCCCCCGCCGCGCCCGCCAGCGACGACGACTCGTCCGGCCGCGAGGTGGCGCCCAAGCTGGTGGTCGGCGCCAAGCGCTACGGGCGGCGTTCCCGGCCGTCGTCCGCGTCGCCGTCCCCCGCGCCCCCCCGCGCGCCGCCCGCGCCCCGCGTCCCCGCCGCCCGCGCTGCTACCCGCGCGCCGTCTGGCCCCCGCCGCCGCCGCCGCGCTGTGCGCCGACCTGCACATGGACGGGCTGGACCCCGCGCTCGTGCAGCGCATCTTCGACGACGCCGGCGCGCCCGACCTCTCCGTCGCGGAGTTCTTCGAGCGGCTCAACTCGGCCCTGAGCGAGACCCTCGCGGCGGGGGACGCGGGGGGTGCGGAGGCCGAGCCGGAGCTCAGCGCCGAGGCCGTGTGCGGCGCCTGGGAGCGCGGGGGCGTGCCCGCGGCGCCCCGCCTGCTGCGCGACCTGGGCTTCACCGCGCCCGCGCTGGCGCCCGCCGAGCTGCAGAGCGCGCTGGACGCGGCGCTGGCGGCCCCCCCGCCCCCCGGCGCCCCCCCCGACCCGCGCGCGCCGCTGCTGCACGCCGCGCTGGCGCTGCAGCGGCTGCGGCTGGCGGCGGCGGAGGCGGCGGGCGATGCGGCGCGCGCGGAGGCGGGCACGCTGCGCGCGGCGCTGGCGGCGGCGGACCGGCGCGCCGCGTGCCTGGCGCGCGACGTGGACGACGACCACGCGCGCATCGAGGCGTCGCTGCAGGCGCGCGTGCGGGCGCTGGAGGCGCGGCGCGGGGACGAGGCGCGCGCGCACGAGCAGGCGCTGGCGGCGGAGCGCGCGCGGGGGGACGCGGCGCGGGCCGCCCTGCAGGCGAGCGAGGCGCGCGCGGCGGCGGAGGGCGCGCGGGCGCGGGGGGAGGCGGCCGAGCTGCGCGCGCGCGCGGAGGAGGAGGCGCGGCGCGCGGCGGCGGCGGAGCGGCGGGCGGCGGCGCTGGCGGCGGCGAGGGACGCGCTGGCGGGGGAGCTGCGCGCGCGGGGCGAGGCGCCGCCGCCGCCGCCCGCCGGCCCCGACCCCGCGCTGGCCGCCGCGCTGGACCAGCTGCGGCTCGAGAACAAGCAGCTGCGCGACCGCACGGACGAGCTGGTGGCCGAGCTGGAGGCGGCGGCGCGCGGCGCGGGGGCGGCTGCGGGCGCGGGGGACGCGGGCGGCGCCAGCTGGCGGGAGGAGGTCGGCGCGCCGGAACACTCGCTCGCCTCGCTACTGTCTGCACCGTCATGCACCGACGTGAGTTGGACAATTTTTCCCCTATACTAGCCTACACTTTATACCAAATTAATTGACAAATAATAATTATGATAAATGTTTTGTAATTTGGCAGGAATGCGACCAGTCGTTCATGAGCCTGGATCACAAGGTGTTCGGGCAGCTGGAGTGCGTGCGGCGGCTGCAGCGCGCTTTGGACGGGGCGGGCGCGGCGGCGGCGGCGGCGGGCTGCGACTCCTGCGCCGCTCTACAAGGCATCATCGCGACCATCCAGGAGCGGGTACTGGAGCTCACGGGCGGCCCAGACGCGACCGAAGCCGTGGACGCTGCAGTACAGACTGAAGGGAATGATGAAGAGGTGGAGAAGTTGCAGAAGAAGTTGGCCGAAGCTCAACAGAGCCATGAGGAGGAAAAGCTAAAGCTTTCCAATTTAGTGAAGTGAGTGTTGGTTGTCTATATAGTCATGTTAGTGAGGGACCTAGGAGTCTACATTGATAGCAAGCTTTTATTTGACAGTCACATTAAGATTATCACTGATAAAGCCTATCGTATGCTAGGATTTGTTTTGCGCATGAGCAGAGAATTTAAACATACCTCAACCTTGATTCTTTTATATAATGCCTTAGTGAGGTCCATTCTGGAGTATGCGTCTATAGTATGGAGCCCACAATATAATGTTTATAAGAATATGATTTAAAGAATCCAATCAAAATTTATTAAACATTTATGTTGGCGCAAATACAAAAATACTGAGGATGTTGTAGATTTGCCTCTACTTGAGAAACGTCGAACAGAGCGAGACCAAGTATTCCTGTACAAATTATTGCACAATGCCTTAGATACGCCTTATCTTTTGGAAAATATAAGTATTCGTTGTCCTAGAATTAGCAATAGACATAGATCCTTGTTCCATGTACCTCATCGAAGTACAAACTATGCTGCCAACATGTTTCTTTTGAGATCCTGTCGCCAATACAATAGTAATTTCGTAGATGTAGATTTGTTCCACCTCTCTTTCTGCCAGTTCAAAAAATGTATAAAAACAGCACTAACTGATTTGTAACCTTCTCATGTTTGTCATTATTTTTTATGTGTAATTTTTGTTCATTTGTTATTTTTCATTTTTAATGTTTTTGTTTTTGTTCACCAAATACTTTTAATGAGTGTTTTGAATCTGAGGAAACTTTGTTGGCATGAGTGTTAAATTTAATCCTTATTCTAATTATTATTATTTTAAGCTGTTTGTTTCCCGAATAAATAAAACTAAAAAAACTAAAACTATGTTCTAGTACCTTCCAAAATTTCAATAGTTCACAATTTTTATTAAAAGTTAAGTGAAGTTGGCTATGTCTATTTAACTTGGAATTTTCTTGCAATTTTCCAGAGACTTGGAATCAAGTTTGGACGCATTGAAGTTGGAATACGACAAGTGCGAAGAGTACTGGAGCGGCAAGTTGGACGAGGAGCGGGACCTACACGCCGAGGAGCAGCGCGCGAGCGACGAGCGGCTGTCCGACCTCGTGGACAAGATCTCCGAGTACGAGCAGCAGTTCGCCCCCGCCCCCGCCCCCGCCCCCGGTAGCCCCTCAGGCAGGCTGCCCACCATCGACGAGAGCTACAGCCTCGAGCTGCAGTTCAACGACCTACAAGACGAATTCGACAAATACAAACAAGACACGGAAGAACAATTGAAGGCGAAAACGGAAGAGATTGAAAAGCTAAAGGAAAAGATTAAAATGTTAGAGGAGCGACCCGTTGTGAACGGAAGTAATAGACCGAGTCCGATCGACTACTTGTGGAGTCAGGGCACGATCCACAGTCCTCAAGGCAGGACGGAGAAGGCAGTGCGGAACTACCAGAACCCAGCGTTCATGCAGCCGGAGGTGCGGAGCTCGTCGGACAGTGACCGGGAGCGGCCCGGGCTGAGTCCCATCCGCAGGCCGATGACCCAGCGGAGTGCCTCAGCTGGGACACTCCGGGACGAGCCACAGGTGTTGCACTGCTCCGAGCTGGAGGGACAACTGAGGCAACAGGCTCAGGTGAGAATAATATTTATTTATATTAATACTAATTTAAATGAAGTGTACGAGCTCATGCAGAAATTAAAGTGCTGTCTGAGACTTTTTAATCTATAACAACTGAAAAATTAAAATAGATAATAATAGAAATAAATATACAATGCTATAATAATAGAATATACAAAGATTAGGACATGATAGAGCTTATCAAAACCTCAAAAGGCCAGCACTAGAGCACTACAATTATGCACCTAATTTTCCCAGCCATATACCTACACTAGAAGTAACATAGTTAACATACAAACATAATAACAATATTTATCTATTCGCTTTGCTTGACTGACGCCCCCGCAATAAGTAAAGCACGCTGAACATGTGACGTTATTACGTGAGTCGGAAGATTTACTATCAACCGCTGATCCAATATAGGTGATAATGTCGTTAGCCATCACGCGATGTCTAAAAAAACGGCCGCATTTATCACTTTAGCAAGTTTAGCACATTGTAGATAACTTTGAAATGGCGGAGAGAAGTTTGTAAATAAATTACGTTCATCAGAAAAAAATATATTTATACGATGAATAAAAACGTTTGACTTTGGTGTGTCTTTGCTGCATTGGATGATCTCTGATAGATTTTCTGCGCTAAAAAGCGTTTCCCTTGGGAATTGCGGGATAAACAGTAAAGTATATAAATGGAACTGACGGTGTGGCGTGTACAGTAAGCTCTGCCTAGTTTTGGGGGATGCCCGAGCCCGTGTCTAATATTTAAGACAACATTTATTAATTAAGTACACTAATGTTATAAAATTTAATGTATGTAAATGTGTATGTTTGCAATTCCTTCACGCTAAAACTACTGAACACCTATAATAGGCTTTTACAACGAAATTATAATTTTATATTGCTCTTCATTTAATTAGTTTAAGCTGTTGGTGCTCCAATTTAATCAATAAAATATAATATCTGTTTCCAGATGGTGCAGCGCAACCCGTGCGCGTGCGGGGCTCTGGAGGCGCGCTGCCGGCAGCTGGCGGCCGCGCTGCGCCACCGCCAGCTGTGCCTCGATGCCGTGCAGCGTGAGTACAACCCTTTACCACATATATTATGAGCAGTGAGCACCTATACTGAGGGTGCTTGTACACGGTGCAAGTATCTTGCGCATGTTGAGGCACTTGCGCGGGTTATAGGTATGCATCGTAAAAACATATGCTTGGAAAACTCGAACAAATAGCTTGCGTATATTACTCGCGCGTGTAACCCTCATCTTTACTTGCTCCAGCTACATGCACCCTGATGACCGATTGGTGTAGTGGTTAGTGAACCTGACTGCTATGTCGAAGGTCCTGGGTTCGATTCCCGGCCGGGAAGATATTTGTTTAAAGACAGATATTTTTACTTGTGTCTTGCGTGTTAATGTTATGTATCTATCTATGTATATTTGTGTAGATCTTTGATTATAATAATAATAAAGCTTTTCGACACCCATATAACAGGTGCTGCCTGGTTTGGGGTCATCCGACCATCTATGAGACGTTCCTACATATTTATTTATTATTTATCTATCTAAATCTGCGACCCACAGAAGCAGCGCGCACAGAAGGCTGCGCTCTACGGGCCCGCGTGGCGGCGGCGGAGGCGGCGGCGGCGCGGCTGCACGCGCGCCTCGCCAGCGCAGACCTGCTGGTCAAGGAGCTGTACGTCGAGAACTGCCAGCTCAGCCAGCACCAGACCAGGTTGTTGTGACGGGAGGTGTATGTGTGACGTCATAGGACAGGCTACTGGGACCCGGGGTGCGAGTGTGACTTCACGGTGGGATCGAGTTGTGGGTATGAAGAATTTGAGATTTGTTAACGAGCTATATGTGGAGACCTGAAAGTGCTTCAGTACAAATCCACCCTTGCCGATAGCTAAAGCGAACGATTTTTGGCGACACTAGCGACACTACGACTGACGGTGGAACTACTCACTGAACTACTTATAACTGTCACCTTTTGCACCATCGGCATCGGAAGCCATTATTCGCTCGTCTTCGCTTGCGTCTAGGGCGGATTTTTTCACTGAATTGCTTAGCTTAGAAATGGCCGAGTTTGACGTCACGGAAAGGAAACGATTGTGAATATGAAGTCATAATTTAATATGTAGATAATCTTTTAAGAGGGGTAGTAACGAACAATGTGGCACTGTCGATTTAGACATTCACAATGGTTTTAGGACCTGCATAAGGTAAATATTGAGATTGTTTTTAATGATTTTGCGTCGAAGACAAACGTTACTTAGCATTTGGTTCAGTTGAAATCGTACTAAAGACTAAGGTTTAAAAGTAGTTCGTATTCACATAGTCATTTTAAAGATTTATTTCCAGTTAAGTGGTTAATCCGACGATAAAATATTTAAATATGACGAAATGGTTGGCAGCGAATCTGCACTCGACTGACACGACCTAAAAACCAATTCTTATGAAAAAAAAATACAATTATTTTATGATTTATTTACTTAGGTCACTGAGACAGACGACATTTTGCGTTATTTATAATAATGATGAAGATTCTGGATTAGATAAGATTATGTTTATGACAATGAAACGCCTTTAAGTTTAAGCATTTATCGTGTTTTACAATTACTGAGACTCCACTATCTTCCCTTTGTTTTGAATGTTGTCATAATTGTTGATTACTTGTGGTGCCATTGAACTATTTGCCATGCCAAGACCACCATGTCTTGGTATTTAAAGTCTGTTTTTAATCTCAGATGCTAAATTGATAGATTCTGAACGGTTTATCAACAGTCGATTGTACCGCCAATAGAACGATAAGTCACTTATTCGCGGAACAATCGACTGTTGATGAACCGTTCAGAATCTGTCAAGTTAGTGTATGAGATGAAAAAACAGACTTTAGTTGAATTCCAGCCCTCTTTGCTCACCAGCTCAGATTAACAATATTCAAACTTCGTTGTTTGTTCGTATACTGTAATCTGCTACTTATTTATGTCGAATGTCTATGAAAATTAACAATTTGACACCGCACTGGTTAAATCTAATGATAAATTTGCCTTATACATAATTTATACGATACCATATTATTTACTTGCAAAATATATTATTATACAATTTGTGTACATTATAATTCCATATATACTGTAACTCATAAATACATATAAATCATTTAACATATCGTTATTTTTACTTAATTTAGTGTAAGTAAATTGTAACAAAATGCCTACTAAGTGACTGAATTTCTAAATGGAATTGAAATCTAGTGAATTATTGATTTTAAAATATTTTTATCTTGCGAATTGAGGTAGACTGATACTTACTTGATATCTATTTTTTTTCTCTAAATATTACAATTTCAACATAAACTATCTTGAAAATTATCGTGAATCAATCGCTCGAATCGTAAGAGTCAAATTTATATGCTACTGCTAATAAATCCGCCACAAAATATTTTTAACAGCTTTAAACCGTATGCAAATTCAATATCATAAATTTTGCCCCGTATAGTAGGTAAGTTTTACACGTATCTTGCAAACTTATGACGAATGTACTGCCAAAGAAAGGTAAAGTCTGCTTTAAAACATTCTAAATATTACACGCTTTAACAGTCCTTAGATAGGAATAATGAATTTGACATGATAAATAATGAATTTTATCAGTGATCACCTGCAAGAAAACGTTAAGCCCAAGTATTGCAAACTTTGCATCGGGCTCCCGAGTAGGGGTGCCTTGCACCAAATATTTAAATGAAATTAAATCTCTTGATGTCCTGCTCAGTCAGTATACTGTCAAAGCACGAGAGCAATAGATTTAGGTAATTACGTATTGTTTGGTGGAAGTCACCCTGTATTTCGGAAATACCTAACTAAAAAGTGCCTTTAAATATGTATAATTACTTTTATTAAGTACTCAACCCCCTCATGTTTATGGTTCCTGATTTATTTGATTATTCAATAATATATTATCGATAGTTTAAACTACATAGTCCCTGAAATAAGCGTCAGTGTCCCTTCTCCACTACTTCGTTATGAATAGCGCGAAATATTAACGTTAACGATATTGATTCAGTCACAAATTAAACGTAATTGTTAAAAACATATTAATAATAATTGAGATAATTATATTACCTAAGTATTGATTATATTCTTATCATGCAGGAACGTCCAATCAAATTGTTTTTCATAAGTTCAACTAGTTATAAAACAATATTTCTTATAAAAACTACCTTATACTTATTTTATTGTTAATAGGTTCATTCATTAATACTGATACTGTAGCTAGTGGCTCAAGTATATTATGTATCCCAATATGCTTATAAAACATTTATTTATTTATTTATTTATTTAACATGTAACTATGTACTAATTTTGCTTCATTCCAATACAAAATATAGACATATTTTATAATCATTATTTTGCACGGTTATACCTTGTTTCACGGGGAAAGACATCTGACAGGACTCTTATTACATTTGAATAAGGGAAGTTTTTGATTGTATCAGCTGTCTTTCCTCGTGAAAAAAGGTATAGTGGCTAGGTGTTCAGCACAGAAATTTGTTAAAGAATCTAGTGATCCAGCCATTAGATGGCAGCATTTGAAACATGTTGATAAACCAATCAGCACGCCCCTTATCACAAATGTGATAAATTATGTTATTGGTGCTTCAAACTTGACAGTGCTGACATCTAGTGAGTTGAAGAAGTAACGAGTTAGCGTTGATCTATAAAGTTAAATAAAACGAATAGATAATTGTGTTGTGTAAAGATCAATTTTGGGGAACTGTACGTTCTTGTAGAAAAAAACTGAATGTCTGAGATATTAAATCATTACTTATATCTATGTTAATTCATTGGAAGCTGAAAAGAGTGGACAAATTATATTTCCTAGAATAATTCTCGACAGTTTAGGTACTAATACAGTTGTTATAAAAAAAATCACAACTTCTCTTACTTATGTAACCAAAGATGTTGAGTTGAGTTTCCTTCCGAAAGTTTATTATTGAACATTTAAATAAAAACTTCATAGTGTGCCTATACTTATACTTATTGCTTTTTGAAAACGAATTTTATGACGGAGCTGATTGCAAACCAGTGATTTTGATTATATGATGATATATAAAATGAATGATGATAAATAATACTTACGAAATACATATTATACTTTTACGTGAATAATTATAATTAATATTACTCAGTGTGATTTATGAAACTTCCTTCTTACAACCATGAGTGTTATTCCTATATATTATTTACTCTTTCCTTAAATCTGTTTCACTTTTTTAAAATCTTTTAATAGTCTATTATAACTAATTATAACCATATAAATGACATTGTTAGGTTTACAAATTAATATGAATGTAGAGGCAATGCCTTCAATGTGTACATAGATAATCATTCGCGAATTTTACATGTAATGTACGGTGGCCTGCGCCTAAAAGTATACAGGCGGAGTTTTTAAAATAGCGATCCCTGATGATGAAGGGACCAGCTACATCTGTTATAAATCCGGGGACGTGTTGTGTGTGATGTGTGTAGCAGTGGTGTTTATGTGGATGTGCTTGAGCAGCATGTGAGCTTGAGATCGCTATTTTAAAAACTCCGCCTGTATACTTTTAGGCGCAGGCCACCGTACCTACCTATGTACTGTAAGAGTGGGCCTATGAAAATGGGTCAGCACTAAATATGTTGTGATCCTGTTGATTTGTGAATTTAGCCCCCGTAGCTAGTCCTAAGCAAATTGTTGTTCGACCGAGCCCGCATTTTGTCTACAGGGTGTTGCAAAAATGGCTGCTGCAATAAGAAATGCTTCACATAAGTAATAGGTACGTAATTAAGAATCACTTTCATTCTGAGAATATCTTAAGTGATCCCTTTTTACATTAAAATACCCATTTAGTAGCATCCTCTATAATGTCTTTTATTGAACTTACTAACTAATTATGTTTGCTTTTAATAATCAGAATCGCTTCAGCTGTTTTTCATATTCTAAGCTTTGTAGGATTTGTACGACAAACCAAGAAATCATGTCATTGTATTCCACATAATATTCTATTAGCAAACGTTTAGATTACGTAATATCTAAGGCGAATAAATATTGTATAATTTAATTATTGAAGCTCTATAAGTTTGGCAAACTGCAGGCTCGGTTTTGGTATATGTTTACGTTTATTGTCAGTGAATAACATTATGAAATGATTAATAAAGAGTTGAAAGTATTAACTTCTTTTGTTTTATAAAGAAAACTCCAAATATAACAGAAATAAAAGTTTATTTTCTTACCGATTTAAAGATAGCAGATATACATAATATGAATTATTATTAAGTATATATTACATAAGTCTCGGTAGGTACTTTCTAATGTATTGGGAAAGATAAGACAAAAGATTTAGTGACAAAAACAAAAGTAAGTTCTGCCTAGCTTGTTACTTATAAAACCGGCAGCATATCGGTTAAAGGTTTTCAATTATCTTTCACAATATTGTGTACCTACATACCGATCCAATCTTGTACAATAAGGTTTTTTAATACTTGACTACGATATTTTCTGTAACATTGTCATTTGCATATAAAATTTAACATTTAATTGATACTAATTTTACCTACGTATCTATTAGCTAACTAGTTGATGATCAAATTTAAACAAGTAAATCAATGTAAATTATGATTTTTACAATTCAGGTACTTTACATTTGCTTAAATAAATTATGATTATAGAAATAGGAAAATGTACCAAGGTAAGTACCCTTAGACGGGCATGGTTATTCAAATTACTTCATTGATGAAAACAAGGTGACATTACAAACATTAATTATCCTGTGGCCTATTGAGGGTTAACACTGGGGGATATAAGGTGTATTTATTGGGGAATATGACATAACAATAAAGCATTCGTTTAATTAATACTAAGTAATTCATAAAATATATTGATTGTGGTTAATATTTTAAGTAGATACGTGCTTATTTTTTAACCACAACGGCCGCGGATGTCACTATATCGACAGCGACACACAAACACATACAACGTGGTAGGCATTAAACCTTGAAACATTTTATTTCAAACAGTAGGCTGGCAAACCCTGAGAACTTGTTAATCCAAGCATCCATAGCCTACCTCCAACCAAATCATATTGGACCTTCTCATATATGTAGGTACCTAACGCATTTTGAATAGAATAATACGCAGCTTGGGGTAATGTCTTCATTTCTTCAACACCAGTCTTTGGTTCATAATTAGTAGTTAGCGACATGCCACAGGCACATCGATCTAGCGTGTAACAACATAGAACCTTTATAAGTACCTACGTCCTTTATCTTCCATAAAATCATGCAGGTTGCCTAAGGTATTTTGTAATAAATAAAGTACCATTCATGATAGATAACAATAACAGGTTAAAAGGAGGAAGAAACTGCTCTAATTAGAGATGGCGAATTGCTTTGTTTCATACTAATTTTGGAGATCCAATATTACAAAATATATTTCACTTTATAACGCCTCTGAATAAAGAAACAATATGAAAATGGCGGTCGGACTTGCTATCTCACTCTAATCGTAGTTCTGTCTATACTCTTTCCTACTCCCACATCCGCATTTCCACATTGCTTTTTCATTCACTCGGCCATCTGACACTTTGATTGACACTCCCAAAGATACCTCTCCTCCTCTGTTCTTCACCGTCAACAGACGTATAATTAGGACTCCTCAGTGGCCTACAGTCCTAGTGGCGCCTAGGACTATAGGTACATGCCGTTGACCAGGTAATCGGCGTCGTGGGCGAATGGCGACTTGCCGCGGCGCAGGCGGCGGCGCGCCGACCGGGCGCGGCACGCCAGCATCACCCCCATCACTGAGGTCATGAGGATACCTGGGGACACAGTTTGTTGTTGTAATTGAAGGTCATTGTGGTAAATGTAAATGTGGTAAATGTGGTAAAGCTTTAATAACTATATCCAAGTCGTTCCCTCATGTAGAACTATACCGGGTGGCCCAAAGAGTGACGTCCAAAAGAAAAAAAAATGTTTCCTTAGGTCAAGGGGGAGTCAAATCACCCCCATGTATGTTCAGCGATTTTTAGTAGTTTAGGAGTTATCAATGTTTTTACAAATTTTGTAAGAAAAATTACCTCAGTGGATTAATTATTTTTTATATTTTTTTTGGATAACTTTGACTTGCTCGATCGTAAAATAACTAACTTACATTTACAGCTAGGAAGCTAAAACTTTTTTGGTTAAAAAACAATTTAAGAGGATGCCACAAAAATAAAAAAAAATTAAAAAAAGTTTTCATGGGGGTGATTTGGCTACCCCTTGATCTAAACTATCTATAGAATCAAAATGTTTCCTTTGGACGTCACTCTTTGGGCCACTCTGTATATCAAGTCATCAGCATTCCAGTCTCGTATCTTAGCTACAGGGATGATGATGACACCACGATCGGACGACGAAAAACCCTAGTCTAGCTCTTTTATTAGTCACGATAAAAAGAAAACCAGTTTAGCAAATGCTGATAGTTAGGTACGGTCTGGGGCAAAGGAATCTGACCCTTCCCACCAGCATTATCACTGACAGTGGTCAGATTTCTTTGCAGTCCACTGTACTCTAGCAACCCCAAATTAAGAATAGATTAGGTGGTCTACCCTAGTCTGGGAAATGGTTCAAGCTTAGGAAGGCAGGTTAGACCAAGGTGATATGCACAAAGGTTCTACTCGAGAAAGCCAGGTGCATGGTGCTTACACCCCCACAGATAAAATAACAGAATAGGTGGTCTACCTAGTACAAGCAACATAACGGCGGCGGGCGGGTGTTCGCTGAGCCCGTCGTGGTCGTCCATGGCGGTGAAGTGCTGGTGCGCGGGCTCCGGCCTCTTGGTGGCCTGGACTGGCGCCGGCTTGCTGGCTGGTGCCGGCTGAGGGTAACAATGATGGGGTGGTTATCATTAAATGAGAGATATATGTAAGAAGAAGCGGTCAGTGCTGGGGTAAACAACTTCCAGAGTGGAGGTCATTATGAACAGGCTAACGTAGCGCGTGGCACACTCCTTCGGCCCGCTGCAACTACAACGTCGACCTTACAAAACAAACTCAGGCGCTGAGATAAAGATGTCAGTTTTTTTAGGAAGAGGGTGAGAAGCGTGGAAGCCGTATGTATGTAGCAGTGACTGAATTCCTACTGATGATGATTATATTTTATGATGAAGTAGGTATCTATACTTTATCATGTTAAAAGGTTTTTTAATTTTTGTGTTTTTCATTACGGATGGCTATGCGAGGTTCGGACTGCCTGCTATGCACAGGTAGGTAAGATAAAGAGTATTTATCTTACCTACCTTGCTGTCTTTATTAAAGACACCTAACTAAGAGGAAATTTACCTGAGCTTTCAACTCCTTCTTCTTAGTAGTGCTTTCAATCACAGTGGTCTTCTCCACCTTGATGTCTTCCAGATCAGCGGGCGCCGCGCGCTCGGTGGCGACCTCTGGCTGGGTCTGCTTCGACATCAGGTCGAAGCCCTTCTTGGGACTGTCCCGCAACGTGTGCTGCTGGTTGGAGTAGACCCCCACCGTCTCCGGCATCGTCTTTGGAGGCAAGTAGACTGGCATTTCCTGCTGAAAGAAGATTAGAGTATTATTAAGTACAACTCCGTTCTTTATTTTCACTTATTTCAGCTAATCCAGCTGATAATGCTGCTTATGTGTCTTTTTATCCTGATTTAACCTACAACCAAGCTTTATGATGGCTGTAACATACCTAGTGCCTAAAGCGTGTATATTTTCAGAAGAGCATTCTCCAGCTATGCATAGGTAACTAGGCACACTGTCTTTGACCAGCAGCATTGCGATATGTTGAAGAAGCAGATGATTATTCTTCTAACCTAATGCCTCCACTTACCGGTTCAGGTCTGGGCTGCGGCACGGGCCAGGCGCGGCGCGGGTCCGCCTCCGGCCAGTCGTAGCGCGGGTACTGCCCGCCCCAGCCGCCCACCATGTTCTCCATGCCTGGAGAAGAGCAAAGATTCCCTTGCAGTGAATCACGGGTGACAGAAAAGAAGAAGACGCGAAAGTAGCCCCCCTTCCTCTTTCTTTTATTCACTATCAATAATTGGTCTATGTAAATAACATTACGGAGAGAGTAAGAGGTAGTTAGTAGGATACCCTGGTACGCCTGTACCTGAATGTGAGATGGTAGCTCACTGATGATCTTAGAGATGTAGCCGGTATTAGTTGGAAGAGGAAGGCTAGACAGACCGCTGTGGCACTCATACGGCCAATGTGGACGATTTACGACGTAGATAGTTATGTAATATAATGTGTATGGTTACCTGGGGCTGGTTGGTTCCAGGGAGTGCGTCTCTGCCACGGAGTTTCAAACGCGGGGTACTGGCCCATCATTCCTCCTGACATCACGTTACTGGACAAAGGAAATTACAGGTTAATGATGTAGAATTATCAAATAACGGTGGGGAAATGATGGAATATTGTTTTATAACTTACGTCTCTGGTTCCTGGAGAAGTCCTCCCTTATGACTGAAGATATGTGAGCCTGTAGCTGGTTCTGTAAGAGTAGAAAACTGTGATGTCAGCTCTGTCAACACATATTGATTGCTTCTGCCTTACAGGTATACTTTCGTGCATCATCGTTTTAGAACACATTCCTCCATATTATAAAGTCCACCTACCCCCTCTACCACTACGCGACTGCGACGCCAGCCTTGGTCGCATATATTTGACGAGTCAACGACGCGTCGAGGACTTGTTTTTATAGGCGTTCATTGCGTCGCTTGAGAGTCGCGTAGTGGGAGAAGGAGAGGAAGTGGAGCAGATTTAGGTATTTTTGCTTATATCCGCGCCGTAAATCTCTACGACACGGGCAAGCTCGGAATGCACCTGTAGAGGTACATTTTTGATCTTATTTATTTATTGATGACATTTTAGAGGTAGGTACATAATGTGATGTACTTTTACCATTGGCAGTAAACCGGTGCGGGGGCTGCGCCTGCGCCAGGCGGTGCGGCCAGCGCTCGCCGACCGGGCTCTCCGCCAGGCTGTTGCTCACTGGAGGATCCACTGGCTCCTGCAAAATAATATATTTCTGTAAGGGTCAGCAATAGGTAATCGAGGGTTGGCATTGTCATAGAATTATGTAGTAAATGATGCTCTACAGCCTTGAAAAAAATCACACCGGTAGTCGAAGAGTCTAGCTAGGTGCTGAATCATTCGAATTTAAGTAAATGCTTATGGATAACTGTAAATTAAATTCAGAATATGACGAAAAACCACTCCCGTATTGTAACAACTGTGTCGTAATCATCAAGAATTTTCATATGATTCTTATCAAATTATAAAGTTAAAGGCTTGGACTAGGCGCTAAATACCTTGTTTTTTAATAAACATACACTTATTTTGTGTAAATTAATCCCAAACTTGAGCAATTTTTTTCCCTCAAATCTTCATACAAATATCTATGGCGGCTTTCAGTGTTATAAAATCATAAACACAAGTGACGTTTGACTCAGTTGGCCGCTGGCCTCCAAAGAAAGAAGGGTCACGTCGGTTTAGGCAGCACTGACAGCTCGCGATCTTATCGTGTACAGATACAAAATCACTGCACATTGGTTGTCATTGCACTTTTTCAACTTTTATGACACCAACATAATTTGATTTGAAATTGAGGAAGCATAATTCTTCCAGTATATTCAATACATTAAATTAAATTTGATAGTGTGCAATATTCTCGTGACATTACAGTCTCGTAAAGGTCTGATGAGGAGCAGGAATATAGCGAATGGATCTAAGTGATGACAATACCCACGAACATTAGGTTAGGGATCAAAAATACAGTCTCTTGGTGCTGGTTGAGGTATGGCCTCGTGAGGATCTGATGAGGGCAGTAACACGGTGGTGGCTCAATTTTATTTCATAGATGTTAATAGCTAAAAGCATCGAGTTTGGGCAGTTTGGGTATGTTTTTCAGAGAGAGAGAAAGAGATTTTATTTTTCCTCTGGATGTGTTAGGTTTACTGGGTTTACTAAGTTCATTCTGTTAATGGCATCAAGTTGTTAACGTAACGGCACCAGTAATGGACACCTTAAGGATTTTTTACAAATGATTTGGAAGTTAATCGCTCAGTTTTTGAGTTAGAATATTGAAAGTTGGTATGAATCGTAGGAATATCTTGCTGTTTAAGATGAATGTACACTAGCTCGATTTGAACGATTAGTACTTCAGGAAATTGTATATTTGTGAAATATGTCCTAAAACCACAGTAATGGACACCCAAACTCCAGTTATGGACACCCAATGTTGGACAGTGATTTTTTATTGGATAAAAGTATAAAATATGATTTTATGCTTATATTATTATAATTATAACTATGATTAGTAATCATAACCGTTTACACAAACAGGCTTGGTCGCCAGTTACACTGTGGGAGCTATCAAAGACGGCTAATTTAACTTTCTAAAAAAAAAGTTTTTACGGAAACACTAAAATTTCCAATTCATAACATTATAAATCCTGTCCTCCTGCATTTTATTCATTTTCTTTGTATCATTATGTTCCCCCAGTGGGGCAGAGGGCAAACACAACAGTTTTCTATCGCATACTGTTGACATCAGCCAGCTTTGCATCGGACCACGTGATTCAAACTTCCCACATCTCCGTCCGATCGAGCGCCGCCAGGTCTATTTAGCGGCCTTGCTTACGCTTACCCTGCTGATTCCATTCGAGAGCCAGTCTCAGGATTTTGTTTTAGTCTCTACGCAGGGTATGGCTATTCCAACTTCATTTGCGGCGTTTTGTCTGTGAACCAAAAGGATCTTCATGGCAGCTTTTCCTCAGATCTATGTTGGAGATCATCTCGGGCCAGAAAATCTTCCACAGGAGACAGCGTTTACTGAAGACCTGCAGCTTCTGTGTACCTATGTATCTTTGTGATCTACCAGGTGTCGCAAGCGTATAACAGTACCGACATTAGTATCGTTGGTGATACATATCTTTCACTCTCTCAACAACACTCTCGTCTCAACTTCTTGCGTTCCTAAAATCCTCTTGTCATATCATCTGGGTTATCCAGGTTTTGCATTTACACCAGCCAGAAAATGCTTTTAATTTAAGTCTTTTCTTTTCACAAACTTTTATCTCACTTCCCTTTTTTCTACTAAAATTTTGCTTTCAATTCCTTCCCCTTTTAAAATCCCTTCTTTTCAAATTCTCATGATATTCTTACCAAGCTTAACTGTTCTATTCGTCACACGATCACTGACTATTTCTATTCTCTGTGGGGCTGTAAGTACCTGCACCTGGCTCTCTCGAATGAAACCTTTGTGCTTGTACCCCTAGGTCTAAACTGCCTTCCTAAGCTAAGGGAAATAGTCCATTCCCACTATGGTGGTCCACTGCGGATTGGTGGGTTCACATATTTAGATGTGCTAACTACTACTATCATATTACTAGTTTTATTTCAATTAGGTACATTCTGCTTCTGTGAGCGTGTTTTTCTACAACAGCAACAGTCGCGTGAAGACTTGGATTTTCATATGCATCTTGGATCAATACTTGTTCTGGAACACTAGAAATAGATGTAGGGGTTCCCCCTACACTATGTTTGTGTCTCCATAACGCATGGCTGCAGTGGCCATCATGTACATCCATAATAGCATCTCCCATTTGCTTGGGCGTATATACGTTTTTCTAAGGCAATATGAAAAATCCAGTGATGGACACCCAATTATGGACACCTGTACAATACTGGTATCCTTCATTTTATTCATGTTTTACAAAAACTACCAATATAATTATGAAATTCTAAAGACAATGAAATAAGAAAATTCAACATTACCTTAAAACATTATTTTCGACACCTGTCCATAACTGGATTTACTGAAAATTTGCAAACCAGTAATGAACACCCCCCTCTGAAATCATTTCTATAAACGTAAGCTCTCCTATTCTTTTATAAATATGTGCGTAATTCAGTATAGTTTCCATAAAATCACAGCAATTTGATATACCTAAAATAAAACGAAATCACCGACCAAAATCTACACTTAAGTCCTTAACGAATTCCTTAACAAATCTCGGTTTCATTTGTGAACCCCCATCAAATGAACTTTTTTGCCTCACAATTTTGAATCAAAATGGATGACATAAGTAACTTGTCTATATAACAAGGAGGGATGTCTAGGCTTTGAAACTAAGGTGTTGCAATTTTCGTTAAACTATGCATACTCTTATTTTAAACAAAATAAGTTTGTAAGTGTCCATTACTGGTTCCATGTCCATTACTGGTGCCGTTACGTTATGTGTTCATAAGTAATAATTATTTATTAACAAAATGCTGTTGGTTCTCCACGAAAATGTAAAAATAAAATAAATAAAAATAAATTCGTAACGTAAAATTGTCAATGACGGAATTTCTTCTATAGACAGTAGCCACAAAAAAAACAAACGATAGATAGCGTGACTTGAAGATAAAGATACATTTATTCGACACATAGACAGCAACAACAAAAAAAATACAGATTTAAAGAAAACAAACACATACTTATACAAAACAACAAAGAAAAAAAAGGATACACATCAAAATAACTGGAAAAAATATAAGCCCCAATTTACTTGTGTGGGACAGGGAGTACCATAATATTTTTTTTGGGTTACTCCCCATCTATGTGAAATATCAGCTTGATATCTTTACCCGTTTCTGAGAAAAAGGGCGGTGACAGACGGACAACAAAGAGATCCTATAACGGTTGCTTTTTTTCTTTTGACGTTAGAAACCCTAAAATTAATTAAAAATATTATGCTGCTACCAAAAAATATTACTTACTTACAGGTATTGAAGAAGCGGTATATAGTACTAAACAAATTATAAACAAACAAAAAACCCGACTGCACGCTAAAAATATGAAAACAAGTCCCAATGTTAATGGAAAGTATCGTAGGCGGGGACCAGCAGAGGGTTCACCATTTAGCTGAATGTTACTTAGAAAACGGCCTTGAGTGGCGGTCAAGTTGGTCCCCGCCTGCGATACTTTCCATTAACATTGGGACTTGTTTTCATGTTTTTAGCGTACAGTCGGGTTTTTCGTTTGTTTATAATTGTATTTTTTTATTTGTAACTTTTTAGTTGTTTTTATTTTATGAAATTTTACGTCAGTAGTTCATGATCATTTTTTATTTCAATAATTTTGATGTTGTTATTTAAATACCTTCAATATGCATATTTTTATAATGTGAAAATCAAGCCCTTTCATTTGATACCTTACACGGCAAAGTTGAATTATTATTTTTTCGATCATCACGTTATGTCCTCTAGAGGGCGCTATGTACATTTTAATAGAACGTCACATAGCCTATAACCATCGCGCCATCAATACGCTAGAAGCGTATTGATGGCGCGATGATTGATTACAATACCTCATACATCAAAATCTATCAAGCCGTTTAGGCTACAGGAGGGAACAAAGAAACAGACAAACATACATACATACAATCAAAAAACATTACCCTCCTCTTTCGGCATTCCGGTAAAAAGGAGTAAGACAGGGGGTCATTCTGAACTTTTGCTCTACGAGTTTTGGAAATTAACTTTGTTGGACATGTGACTTTTTACCATGGAAAACGAATATTTTTTTTCGCGAATTTGCAAATCTCGTAGAACAAAAGTTGTTCAGAATGACCCCTTGAGTCATCCCCTTTTGGCTTAGTATAGCCCTTTTGCGACACTATGTATTTACTTTGCTTTGTCGTCGGGGTTCAGTTGGCTGGAGGATGCCCGAAACTTATTATCTACACTTTAATACTTGTAGTTACCTTTCTACAAGTAAATACCACATTTGTTTGAGAAAGCTAATCGGGTTCCGAGTATAGAGTAAAGTGGCACCCCTATTAATTTCTACTCTTTCCTGGTGCCTACCAGTGTAAGTAAGAATTATACTTACTTACCCTAAAATCACCCAAAATGTACTTGAACATAATTGTCAATAAAGTTGGCGAGTAAAAGTTTATCGACCCACTGTGCAAACTTACATGTGTGCGTGTCACTGCGTGTGCTGTGAGAAGAGCATTGAAAACCCAAAATTGGCGCGGCACGTCACCCTGTACGGGCCCTTAATGATATCGTTATTGGACACAGATCGTTCTGGGACTGGCAACTAATCCAACTGGCTAATCCTTTCACCACGATGACAATACTATAGTACTGTAAGTCACATACGCCAAGACGCAGTAAGTAAACAGACTGTTGACTGGGTGACCATAAAATCTTGCAACAAACCAACCGGCACAGCTTTCAGCGTCGGCGGCAGCGGTGTGGTGGTAGTCGACGGCGGCGCTACATCCAGCGGCGGGGTGGAGGGGCAGCCCAGCTCCGGAGCCTCATCGCTGCCGTCGGCGCACTGCGGCACGGGACTGGCAACTCACCCGACTTGCTTATCCTTTCACCACGATGACAACACTACAGTACTGTAAGCCACAGATACGCTAAGAAGACAGACGCAGTAAGTCGGCCCACTGTTGTCTGGAAGACCATAAAATCTAGCAACAAACCAACCGGCACAGCTTTCAGCGTCGGCGGCAGCGCTGTGGTGGTAGACGGGGCTACATCCAGCGGTGGCGCCGACGGACAGCCCAGCTCCGGAGCCTCGTCGCTGCTGTCGGCGAACTGCGGCACGGGACTGACAACTCATCCGACTGGCTATAACCCTTTCACCACGTCCACGGTGACAACGCTATAGTACTGTCGTAAGTCACCTATATTCTAAGAAGAGGCCGTAAGTAAATAGACTGTTGACTGGTCCATAAAATCTTGCAACAAACAAACCGGCACAGCTTTCAGCGTCGGCGGCGGCGGTGTGGTGGTAGTCGACGGTGGCGCCAGGTCCAGCGGCGGGGCGGAGGGACAGCCCAGCTCCGGAGCCTCGTCGCTGCCGTCGGCGCACTGCGGCACGCCGTCGCAGGCGTTGTAGACCGCGATGCACTCGCCGCCCGTGTGGCACTCGAACTGGTAGCGGCTGCAGCGCCGCACTAGAAGGGAGGGCGGTCATAATATAGGGTGTTGCAACAAGGATATACTAAGTCGAAAGGTGGTGACTCCCTATAACCTTATAGCCTTTTTGACACATAGCGTATACATATATAGCGAGGGATGCGGGGGTTTTAAGCTAGTTAGACAAAGACCTAGACAGTGATCCAGTCAATAGGTTTGTAGGTAAGTATACCTACCTAGTGAAACAAATATACTTATTGCAATATGGATGGAATCACAGCCGGTCCATATTGTAGTATTTGCTTCACTACACCCTACCTACGCTATGACTTACCTGGATTTTTATATAAAACGAAATGTGATATATAAGGTCCTTCACCTAATATGCCTTTGATGGGTACTTATGCTTATTATGTCTTTAATTTTAAAGATAGGTATGTTTTTCAAGCTAAGCAAATAGTTGCCTTTGTTCCGTGTGAGTGTGACTAAGTAACAGGGAATCTCCTTTCTTGCCGTCTCCAAATTGAAGGTAGCCATTTAAGGAACTCAGCGGTAATGAAATAATGAGGGTCCATAAAGTTTAACGGCAACGAAGACAATAAATCTTGCGGATTGCTTGTTTCTTTTTCACAGTTCAACGATTCCGTTGTGAGCTTGTGAGTTAATAGAGGGAATAAAGGGCGATGCGGGCCTAATCGATGTCGGTGGCGTGTGAATTACGAATTGAATTGAAAACAGTTGGTCGCCGGATTAATCTCTTGTAGTAATAATGATCGACAGACCACACGCAGTTCTATTGATGCTTCCGGCCGGTCATCTTTCATAGGATTGGCTTTTATATTTTATTTCATACAATATGATATGGGGTCCTAAGTAGGTATACTCCACCATCATTTTGATGATTTCAGATTCCAAATTGGTTTTCGCAAAGTTTCCAACATTAATAAATTGTAAGTACAAAAGATATCGTATATAGGCTCTAATCGGCACCGCTGAAGTAGATTCAGGTATTCCTAAGGAACGGGCCCAGATATCTTTATTTATTTATTTATTTAATACTTTATTGCACAAATATGAGAAATAAGTGTACAAAAGGTGGACTTATCTTTACCTACTTAACACTTTATAGCCTTTGGATCTTTCTTTTCTAGAGCCAAGAAACAATCAATTTTTACAGGATTTGTACTTAATAATTATATCCCATTCCACGAGGAAAGACATCTGACAGAACCCTTATTACATAAGGGTAGTTTTTGTAAAATGGGATATAAGAAGGCCTCAATAACTGTCGGACGTTCTTCCTGAGCACAGACCAAAGACTCTTGACTTGACCAATAATGGTGTGAGGATTGCAGGGTCAGTGGTATAGCCTCTAGAGACCGTACTCGTACGATGACAAAATGAGGAGACCCACGACACGACAGGGTTCAGACAAAGCAGGAGTTTGCAGCCGCCGAAAACTGAAAGTTAATTTTTTTTAGGAGGGTAGAACAAGGGGTAAGTAAGTATGCCTTACCCTTACCGGGTGTTTGCGGGGGTTTGGGCGCCGGCGGGGGGCGCGGGGCGGGGGCGGTTACCGTGGTCGTGGTGCTCCGCGCTGTAGTTGTTGTTGCCACTCTGAAATTAACACAAATAGGGGCTGGTTAAACACGTTTCCGTAGTAAACGTTTACAGTGTAAACTGATCCTGCAGCTCGGCCAGGCGCCGGCTGACGGCCACCCCCTCCCCCCCTCCCCTCCCCTCCCCTACCTGAGGCTGGCCAGCTGCTGCTCGTGGCTCGCCAGCGTCTCCTGATCCTGCAGCTCGACCCCCCCCCTTCCCTCCCTCCCCCCCTCCCCCCTACCTGAGGCTGGCCAGCTGCTGCTCGTGACTGGCCAAGGTCTCCTGATCCTGCAACTCAGCCAGGCGCCGGCTGACGGCCAGCACGCCGCTGCTGAAGTTGCCGTGGGCGGTGAACTTGCAGCGGAAGTCCTCTGGAGGACCGCAAGTGAAGAGGTAGCAGCTGCCTGGGCTCTGGAAGGGATGGTGTTGGGGTTGGTTGAACGGTATATTGAACACTTGATTATGATTATAAAGTAGGTCGATGCGACGTCTAAGTAAATGCAAACTAATGCCTAGATGTTAACTCTAACACAGGGTGAGGTTTTGATGTGTCTTTAGCAGAGATAGTGGTTTACTTGTCTGACGTCTTTAGTTTTAATCCTTGTATGTTCAATATGAAAGGACTGGACTGGATGCCTGATTAGTAAAATACAATCATGTTCATATATTATACAGTTTTATTAGTAAGCTAGATAGGGTGGTAGGTACTGATATTGATTGAATAACAGAAGCATTGATAACGGTTATTAAATGGCATACTTTAGGTTAGAGGCTTATTACCTATCTATAGCATACTTACTTATAAGTTATAGGGTAGACTAAATGCATAATTGGTAACAGCACGAAAAAAAAAAATTGACTTGCTGAAAACACAGTCCTTCCAATTACTTGTTATTTAAAGCTTAAATAGTTACCTAATCCGATGTTGGTATTACCATTTGCTAGTGCTCCATAAAGTAAAATATCTTCCGCCACATCGGTCATTACAAAACACAATTTACACTTGCTAGACGGAAAAGATAAGTACCTTAATAAATATACCAAAGTATGTACATAGTTACACCATCATAACACATAACCTACTTTAACACCCTCCAAACACCGATAACCCTTTAGCCTCCCTCACACTCACAGCCTCTCAACCACCAGCTACACAAACACCAACCTTCTCCTCAAACACGAACACATCGCAGTTGTCGGTCTCGCAGCAGAGGCGCAGGCACTCGGCGCGCGCGCCCACGTCCAGCTCCGACAGGTACCTCGCCCCCATCTCCCGCGACTCCTCCGTCCTGATGATCTTGTCTCGCTGCACGTCGAAGCGCGACGCGCAGGCCGCAGGGTCCAGCTCCCGCGCGCGCGCCAGCGCCGCCAGCAGACACACCCACAGAGCCGACGACCGCATCATCAGACGACACCTGGGCACTGCCGCGCGAGCCCCCAATCGATGCCCGGGGTCCCACCACGCATGCGCGCGCCGCCCCGCGTCATTGGCCCGCCCGGCGCCTCCGGCAGTCTTATCGCGGCCCTCGCGTGTCACCAGCTGTCGACATGTCAATGTTCTTCAAATTCCGTAACGTGAGTTGAACCTTTATTACTTAATTAATAGATTCTGGCTGGTGTTGATTGGGGCTTGATGTGTGAAGGGTGAAAACTGTGAGTTCTAACAGCTTGACTTATGTACCTACTACCTAATAGAGTAATAGATAAGGGGTGCTATTGTAAACTTCGGGTTCCCAAAGGTAAACGGGTTAATTACGGTAAGTAATTTTTCACGAATTTGTAAGTGACAAGGGATTCGTCCCCAGCAACAGCCCACATCACGTGATGCTTTGTGTTGTGGTCCGGGCCCGTCCGGGGTCAGGATGCGACAGGGACAGTGCCCGGGCTGGCCTGGGTCGCTCCATTCCATACGTCTGATCTCCACGCCCGCGCCCGTCACCTCACGTCCCCGGTCAACGACTTCTCAGTACACCCGACCTTAACGTTGGGGAGTTGATATTTATTTATTAGTTAGGGAAAAGTTCTATTTTATTTAGGTAAGTACTTACCTACATCTTTATCAAAATTAACTAGGTACATATAAGTAAGTAACATATCTTTCAACTTCAACTTCACTTCAAACTTGGTATGGGTATCAAGGTAATACCTAAGTGTAATAAGCAACTTAATAAGTATATGCCTAAGTAGGTACTTAAGCATACCTGTATAGCTATCCTGAACCTGAAATATAGCAATCAGTGCTAGTGCTAAATAGGCTTAAGTACAGAGGTTTAATAGCTCTGTGTTGCAAATATGATAAGTAGTATAAACCTACTTGTATTTTGCAATTTTATCGAACGTTGAGCCTGACAACAAATACCGTTGGTATTTTTGTAAATAATGGACCTATCTACCTACGTAACTAAGTATACTCGGAGTATCTGTAACTTAATTAGCTCCAGATAAAGCATAACTTCTCTTCTGAAGCATGAGGACAAAATCTGTGTTTAAACAAATATTTAAATGACCCAGCCAGCATATCAGTCACACCACACCACATCAGAGATACTATACTCGTACTATTAATCTCTACGCCATCCAGCCATCGCACACTCAGATTATTAAATTTATTCTTATATAGGTACTTACTTACTTAATATCTACAAAATTCGTATAAAAAACCTACACAAGGAAATCAGATTTTCTCTATCCCAGATATCCGTAATACTTATTCCTATCCTGAATGGGAAAAAGATAATCAAAGTTGATTTGATTCCGCTGAGAATAGGTTGGTTTGTCCTTGTTGCTTAGACAAGTTGACACAACGCAAACAAAATAACACGGAGATAGCTAAATGAAATATCTAATTAGAAGATGTAGGTATTATGGGACTACTGGGAATCAGTGGGATAAATCCTTAGGTAGAACTTGTTTTTGGTAATTATATTTTCTATAAGTTCGACCCCTAAACGCCCTTTTTAACTCCAATGATGGTGATGTTCCGAGAACCACAGCCTGCAATCTTCTGCCCCAGGCCGCTGTTGAATCATGCCATCAATCAATCATGTTATTCTTCTGTTTATAAAAATTTGGTAAATACACGATTTTATAAATTACTTATTAGAAGTGGCCATCACTAGTTAATGTTGAGAACGTCCTGAAAAGTTAGATTTTGAAACATTGTCTCAACCGTTATCTAGTAACTTGTGTTGTCTAAGACTTGTGTTTACTTTTCGGAGTTTCGGACCACAGGCGGGCGCAAAATATAATAACATAATAAATAAATACGTATAACACCCTTCTTATCCAGTTGGACCGAAACTACAAAGTTTCCAAGTCATTTACGAATTGAAGCGCAAAAGTTAAATATGCAATTTCCAGTAACTACGGCGCGGCGCAGTGGCGTAGTTCAGAAACTAACTACACCTTGTATATTTAATCACTTTCCACCCATGCTACAATTTTCAGTGATTATTTTTGTTCATCTTAAATTATAATACCTACCTAACTAGATAGAGATAAACTATTATTTTCTAAAAACATCATTATGCGGAACAGTGTAGGGTAGCCAGCCGTTATGTTTTTCAAAATTTTGGGTGTCGTTTTATTACCACTTTAAATCTATTACATTTTCATTACAGTTATCAAGTCATAATCCGATTCCTAGTAGTGACTCATGCGTGTATTGTGTGTTACTTATAACTAAATATATAACGTAGATATTTTGGTTTAGGTTTTGTGGGTCATTATTTAATTGTGTTTTTTTGTGATTAATAAATACATTGAAACTAAAACTGAGATATACAAGTTGAGTAATATTATTGAAAAAATATTAATTTGGAGAAAAATTGCCACTGTACCGAACTACATATATACTACTGTATATCGCCTGCAAAACGGATTTCTTCATGAGACGATGGCAGGTGGATGTAGGGTTCAACAAAGATGTGCAATCACTAAACAGCTGTGCGCAAACAACCACCTCCCCGGGGTAAACAGTTCGGAAAACTCTACCATTATGGTAGAAATTTAAAGCATTTTTGCTCCTGTAAAGTGCATAATCCTCACTGATACACTATATAATGTTAAAATATCCATATTAGATATATATTTTTTACAACGCTTTTATAACGATATTGCAGGTGGTCATTTATTTGCTGAGTCGGAAAGGTCGTCGTTTCTGTCAGTATGGATCTCCATACTAATTATCTAATCTTATTTTATCTTGACATTTTATTATTGTATAATTTACCATTGACTATCTATTAGTATTCGAATTTTTGTACTACTACGTACATTTAAATGTTATTTTAGTATTTAATTTTAGTTTAGGTATGACTTAATTTTCTATATTATTATTATTTTATTTATTTTTTCCCTGACATGTAATGAATATTATGAATAATAAATACAATACAATACAATAATCGTCAATTGAACAGATAATTGTCTTTATTTCTTTAATAAGTAGGTATATTAAATGACACTCATACACATAACAAATCACTCAGTAAAATTAAACTCGTACACACAGCATTGAAATCATCAGCTAGAATAACTCATACATTCTGGTAGAAATCTGTTTCGAACACGGCAACACTATTTCCAGTGCGTCAGTCAAAGCTGTTTCGCGATACCGGGCGCACGTGTTCTCTGTTCGTCCGCTGCCCCTAGTGCCGTGCAGTCCCCCGCTGTGACCCTGTGACAGTGACAGTGCACCACATTATGGTAGAAATTTAAAGCATTTTTGCTCCTGTAAAGTGCATAATCCTCACTGATACACTATATAATGTTAAAATATCCATATTAGATATATATTTTTTACAACGCTTTTATAACGATATTGCAGGTGGTCATTTATTTGCTGAGTCGGAAAGGTCGTCGTTTCTGTCAGTATGGATCTCCATACTAATTATCTAATCTTATTTTATCTTGACATTTTATTATTGTATAATTTACCATTGACTATCTATTAGTATTCGAATTTTTGTACTACTACGTACATTTAAATGTTATTTTAGTATTTAATTTTAGTTTAGGTATGACTTAATTTTCTATATTATTATTATTTTATTTATTTTTTCCCTGACATGTAATGAATATTATGAATAATAAATACAATACAATACAATAATCGTCAATTGAACAGATAATTGTCTTTATTTCTTTAATAAGTAGGTATATTAAATGACACTCATACACATAACAAATCACTCAGTAAAATTAAACTCGTACACACAGCATTGAAATCATCAGCTAGAATAACTCATACATTCTGGTAGAAATCTGTTTCGAACACGGCAACACTATTTCCAGTGCGTCAGTCAAAGCTGTTTCGCGATACCGGGCGCACGTGTTCTCTGTTTGTCCGCTGCCCCTAGTGCCGTGCAGTCCCCCGCTGTGACCCTGTGACAGTGACAGTGCACCAGCCAGCAGCGACCCCAGTGACGAGCCACCGCCGTCGCCCGCTGCCTCCCGGGGCACTGACCGCAGATATCACGGTACGAACATCTCATCTCCTCTCGTCTCACGCCACCGGAACGCTCTACCTTCTTTCGGTGATTTGAATAGGTACCGAATAACGGTAGCTGGAACATCTCCGTTGCTTTTTAAACGCTCGAAAGTTTATAATTGCGTTCGAAATTCTCGCATAATGGACTCGATCCGGAATTAGGTTTTATGGTCCTTTGGGCCGGATAATCGCATGTTGTTTAGGCGCTCTGTTATCGGCCGGATGTTCTTTGTTTTCAAATTGGTTTTTCTATTGTAATTTCACAGATATGGAGCAAACATGTGGAAATAATATACATTGGTTAGTAGGTATCTAGGTATCCCTTGAGGATTGTAGCATTGTTGATTGATACCTTCCGAGTTCTGATTGACCCATTAACTAATCGATTAAGTTATGATAAAATCAACAGATAGATAAGCATGCATTGACGTGATTTTAGTGGATTTACTATCATGATTTCGATCAGTTTATTTATACACCTACTAACTACTTAAATTGTCTAACAAACATTATTAATCTTCAATACCAGGTAGACCATCGGATAAACAAAGTACTTACTACTACCTAATCTACTTACATAATTTCTTAAATCTAACTACGTAGGTACTTACATAGATTAGAACTTACCTAGTTCTTAGAATAAATAGGGTAACCATGATGTGGCAATTCCCGATGCGTCACCCAAGGAACCGCGTATTGACATTCAGTCCCTTCCTTCCTAGCCCTACACGTACCTATCTATCTAGTTATTAACTTCGACATAGTAGTTAAGTACAGAAGAACCTATCAGCTTCACTCCTATTAATCCAAATCCCTTTGACATTGACTCGCTTTACAAAGATAATAAGGATTTAAGGTAAATTTAGGGTAAATCAAATTCAATGACAGTTTCAGGATAAAAACAAAAAAACAATATCACAGGTGTCTTCGATATTATCTATGCGATAACAATGTTATTGGTTGATGACCTTATTTTCATAGCAATTGAAATAACTAACATAGGTACTTTAACATAATTATCTGGCCTAAATTTTAGTTAGGTACTTGTGGATTATTGTCAGTGACTATACTTACTGTAATTATGTTAGAACAAATACACACATCCTTTATTCGCTTAAATTGCTGTGTAATATAAGTTTGTCTTTCCATGTTTTCAACTTAATCAGCTTAAAACGTTAATCTCTCCTTACTTTAGTGGCTTCGTGAAATAAATTAAATTAGAGTTCCATTTGAAGATGCTTCGTTAGACATTTTTTCCATTCAACTATTTCAGCGTAATTAATAGGTGCTATAAAATTTACGTAACTCGGTACTAAAATACATTTAAATATTCGAAGAAATTATGATATTTTCCCTAAAAATATACGAATTAGCTTATAGGTACATACCAATATTTAATCATCTGCATAATATTTTAAACGAAAGTTAGATAGGTAGTGACTTTCATCAGTATGTTAGTACATACCTACTTTCATTTTTAAATTTTAAAATTATGCAAAATGGACTAGATATTCATTTGATTTGAATAACTTCGTTGAATACGACGCTCTTAGCATAACGTTTTGCGTTCGGTGCCGGCTGGCGGCCTTTTAACGGACTTCAAAAAAAGGAGTCTATAGAAAAAAAAATATATTTTTCCCCTATCTATACCTACAGGTAATAAGAATTATCTCTAAGACAACATCTGCTTAATACCTGTAAACCTTAAAATATACAATACTTTAATGTATACTTGTGTTATCAAAGTCTTATTGGGTCGCGTCAACAAGCAAGCTAAGCAAAAATATGACATTAAGTAATAAAATATCTTGCCGCAAAGAAATCGGCCACAATTCTATTATATTTTCTATGTCGCCGTTACTATCATATCTGCACTAGATCAATGGATGTGTAGGAAGGCTATAACTTCAATATCCAAACGCATTAATAGAAACTAGGCTTCCGTTTCTATTACGATGCAAGTCGTTTACCAGCTTACCGGGGAAGTAATTGTAATTGCGATAATAATTACTATGTAATTGCAGTTTTCTTCTAAGAATTATGTGCACTATCCGTGCTTCAGCGTGTTTAAACTTTATTATAATTATTTTATTAAACCTTGCCACTAAGGACAAACTAAGACAAGACATCTTCATTTTATCAAAGCTAACGAGATCTAACTTAATCTAATTCATTTCATAATGCAGTGCAGACGGAATGCAAAAAATTCACATTGCACTTGGCTATAAAACCACTTGCGTAGCATTTGCAATCCTGTGTTCTTTGACCTGGATACACAGGTAACGTGAAGATGCCTCACGCGCGGGTCAGTGACCAATGCTGCGGTGTAATAAATAGTTATGTGAGTTGTCGCAACCGCAGCCGGTGCGTCGACGCGGTCGGGTGCGCTGCGCCTGGCCCGCTGAACACTGCTGCTTAGCCACTGTGAAGACAGGCAGGTCTTTGTTCGTGGTAAATATTCCTTACATATAGACATTATACACTCGCCTCGCGAGGAAAGAATCAAAAATATTCAGTACAAATATTTAGGCATATCGTTAAGAAAATAGCCCAAAATAGAAATAATTAATAATGACGTTGGGGCGTGAAATGCACCTGGATTTGTTGGCCTTAATTTTTATTTCAATGTAGGTACCTACTTCATTGAAAAATTTACAACTAGTTAAGTACACTAAATCGAATATTAGCAGGGTAAAATACTGGACATTCCGGGCCGGACCTCGCCACATGGTCACCCTAATTGTACAATCCGTTCCAATATTAGTTTGTTTATGTTGCTGAAGCTCATGTCTATTTTCAGTTCTGGAATGACGTCGCTGTAGTTAATTATGTTTATTGTTGGACTGTGTGTTTATCAGAGCGATGGCTTTACGAATCCTGCATCCCAGAATCAGATGAGATACTCACTCACTCTAGATTTTCGAAAACGATTCTGGCGTCCATTCGCCAAGAATTGTTTTATATGCTGATTTTTAATCAAACTCTATAAGTATTACTAAATTTTCTAAAAGTCAAGTCTCATATTTGTCTATTTAACCGAATCTCTGTGGTAGCTGCGAGATAGAAACAGTTTGTTTTTAATTTTATTCAACACACCTGAACACCACACACTATCTCTAACACACGACGTAAAGACCGAATCTGTACACTTCCCACTCCTAACTTTACATTCACTAAAAGATTCTTTCTTTACCTCGGACCCTATCTTTATAACAAAGTGAATAAATATAAAACTGTCTATAACCTGAATAGCATAGAAACTAAACATACTGTAACTAATCTACTCCTAAAATTAAATTATGATGAAACGGAAAGTTTCATTGATAACTTTATAGCACAACTTAACTGCAATAAAGCCGCAAAAATATTGCTAAGTACTTGCATGTAAACGTTACCCACATTTAATTACGCCTATTGCTCAGAGTCGTAATACCGATTAGCCCGATAGATAATGGTTTGCAATTGCAACGTTAATTGCAAGGAATTATAGTGGCATCTGCAAATAAAGCAATCACCAGACTGTGAGGAAACAAACAGAACTGTGAAATACCCTCCGATACTGCTATTTCAGTTCGTCTAAAGCCGCGTACAGACCGGCCCATCCAACGCCTAACGATGGATATTTATCTGGATGGATGGATATCATACATAATACAGGGCAGATTGCGGCAATGAAGGTCAGCGAAACCCGTTCGTTGGCGTTCGTTTGGCCGGTCTGTACGCAGCTTAAAAATGGTGGTACACCATACATGCAGAATGTATTTTTTGCTACAGAACTCTTTGTTTCTTTGTAGGGAGTGTAAATAGAGCACTTTAACTGTTCTGTAAAGGGTGTGGAGAGCTCATTGAATAGGCCGAAGTGTAGCAGCGCTTACAGTGCTTTTGTACCTTACCTAGGTAAAGCCTAGGTACTTATACTGCTATTATGGCTCAAACATTGGTAGGCAAGTATGCATTATAGTGACACGATCAAAAACCTTCGCTGTCAAGTTTGTAAGCTCTGCTTTGACTGCCACTCATCCGAAAGCATTGTTTTTTTGTAGGTAATGTTTGATAGTGTGATTGGGAATCGTACTTAAGTTTCATTTTAAATCTGATATTATCAGAAAATCAAAAAATAAAATCATTTGTAATAAATTCAAAAGTAGGTAGGTACCTCCTAGAACGAAGATTCGTTTTACATTACAGGGATCCAGCTCTATTTAGTTATCACAGAGTGCTAGACCGTGTCTAGACGTCTGCCCCCCCTGCCCCCCTCTTCCCCTCAGGGAGGGCCCCCGCGGAGGTAACGACCTTACTGAAAAGAGGATAGAAATTGCGCCTTTTTTGTGGAAAAAATTTATCTTATGTAAAATTATTGATATTAGGTATTATACCGATGGTAAAAGTAAAAGAGGGGTGTTATCAGTTTCACTTGTGCATGTACTTATCTGCTTTTATACAATTAAGTACAATGTATGTACATCTTTACAGCAGTGGGGACGTAATGGGTCGTGATGTACATCTTTGGAGTCGTTTTTCCGAGGAGACAGAATTATTTACTGGAATACGGTATTTGTTTAAGTAATAACTTAAATAAAGCATAATACCTTCTAATTGTTGTGGGAACCACCTCACACTTTTGAGCGATCACAATGAAAAGGCGTTACAGCAACGATATGCCTATTCAAAACATATTTATTTTTTAAATTACCTAGGTCCTAGGTCATAGGTGCATAGTGCATATAACATAAGTACATGCTATTACATACTAACGACCTATTCAATGTCTTCATAGCAGGCCGAAGCAGGCTTGCTGATAAATGCAGTTTCCTCCAGCGAATCTTTAACCGGTAACTTGAGCTCTTTCAGCGCTCGTTTCACGCGAAGTTCGTTTACCTTCTCCGTTGAGCCGCCTGAAATAGATCACCCTGTAGCGACAGCTTCCGTCTTTGAAATACTGCTCGCTTCAAAGGAACGCTAACGGCTCTTAAATTATACTTAATCGTAAAATTTTAAGGGATTCGTTTGAGGTTAAGTAAGTTTTTTCCTAGTTAGACCTAGATTTTTATCTCTCGGAATTGAGTTAAAATATTAATCCTATAGGTACTGAAAACCGCCACGCGCCGTTTGAATAGTATAAGTGCCGTCCGTGACATTTAACAATTTACTGAAAATATTGTAGTACTTACTTATCTAAAAATATTGTATCGAATACCTACCGAACTACCGATCGATATGTCGCTGTATAAATAGATCATTATTCAAATCTTCACATGGACAAAAAATATATTGATGGAATATCAACTTTGATGTGATTACCTGACTGTTATTAAACAAAAGTTTTGCGTTGCGCTCACTCTCACTCACATCGAGAGCGAGTGCGATAGAACTTTTGTCACGTGCGCGTCTTGCGTCCCGTGCTAGGCCTTCAGTGGCTCGGTATCCCGCGCGTTTCCTCACATGATTTACCGAGCAAGTTCCGCACAATTTCCCATTTGCCAAACATGTTGTCTGTAATGGCGGTCACCCACCTATGACCTACTTCTCCTGCAGTATTGACCACTGGTGCAAAACACCCAGCTTTGCGTAAATTGGGCAAATTGTTTACAGCCGAAAGGTCAGCGCGATGTGTTTACGCAGAAAACGTTGGATGGGCAATGATGTCGATTCTGAAGGCATATACTTAAATTTTATTTAGCGATGTCATACTGTAAATTGTATTAGTGGAAAATGAAATTTACAATAAAAAGAGATACTTACAATAGTACCTAAATGTCGACCTCTAGCTCTAGTGAAAACGGTTTGAAACAGTGAATTGATGCGAATGTGATTTACCTTGTATATTATTGCAAATGATGTAAGTAAGTACATATATCTAGGCATTCATTAAACTTTTAGCCTAATTTCGTAGACAAAACAAACATAATTCGTGAAACTGTTATTACTATTACACCTAAGCATTTGATCTTGGCACGCGCGCAAATATTCTGATGAATTATTCCTTGTGACTCCAACATTATTTCAGATCTTAGAGTAATTTTCAGATGAAACTTTATATCTTTGAAAATCTACCAACTGGAATACATTTTCATAAATCAGTCATCGCTGTTATTATTTCAATGAATTTTCGTGCGATGAACCAAGTTAAGCTAAAATCTGTTTTTTAATCTCAGATACTAAATTGAGAGATTCTGAACGGTCGCGATTAAGTGACGTATCGTTCTACTGGCGGGACAGTCGACTGTTGATGAACCGTTAAACAGACTTTAAGTAACCTAATCTCGTTTATAAGTTTCATAACCAACATAAAGAATAAAATAAAACTATTAGGGATATTCTGAAGAATTAGGCAATACCTATGTGGAAAAAAATTAGGGTTTTTAAAATTGCATAAAATGAGATTTTTTGAGAAGTTTGTTACTTTATATTAAGTACGTAGTTAATCGTGTGTTTATTCTTATTTCATGGTTCACATAATACTTCCTCAGTATAACAGCCGTAACTTATTGGAAAACAGAAGAATGAATAAGGAAATCGGGCCATTAAGTAGTCGGTTCTAAAAGCATAAGTTTTTGTAGTAACTTTCTTATGGGAAGCTTATTTATGTGTTTTCATATTATGTGACACTAATGTATGGGTGTTATGCAAGCACGCACTGCTTACATATTGCTTAGCCCCGCCATGCCATGATACGATTCAATATACCTAATGATCGTTCAAATTTAATAAACAATTCTTGTAATCCAGTGTTTGTAAACTACGAAAAGACATGAGCCTTAATTATTATTATGAAAGGTTTAGTGCCAATTTCTGCATTGGCGGTTAGAGCATAACCAGGAATGGTTGACTTTTGACACATCTGTCAAGAATTTTATATGGAGATGACGTATAATTGATGAACCTTTCCCTGGTTACGATTTTACTGACTATTGTGAAATTGAAGCTTAATTGATAGAAATGTAACTACACTATTTTTTCACGGATCAGCTAGTGGAAATGGGAAGCTCGTGAGCATAAGCTTTTAATACTACTCACATACCTAGTTCTCAAAGTATCCTTGATTAGACTACCTACTGCTATAATAGAATAGATAGCCGAGAAGGGTTGGGGCTAAACAAACTTGATGAAATACGAAATTTCGGAGATTTCTCATGCAATCGGCACATTTTATGCAATGAGATAGAGTCGTTAGTCGTAACACAGATATTATTAAGCCCGCTCCATACTCTTTACGAGAGGTTTTGTCTCGGATCTCGACAAAACTATTCACTATTAAAACTATACTGGCGAGCTTTGCAGAATAGGGCCTCTACCTACACTCTCGTATTCGCTGCGTCTCGTGTAGTTTTCTCGAGACTCTGCTGGAGTGCTCCGAAACTTCGCATTTCGTAGAGTAACCCCCCAGAGCGTGTAGCACGTGCGTGCTGGTTTCTCCATCATGAGTCTGCTAATAGCCGTCAGCAGTAGACCACGAGCTTTCTACTGCCCACGTGGCCTCCCCCGCGCACTACCGAAATAAACCGCCCATAGCTACTAATGCGTGATAAAAAAGTCAAAATTGCTGTACAATAATACCTATTTAAATTATGTAGGTACGTATCGTACTTAGCTAACTTTGGGATTTGTTGAACCTAAACTAATTTACATAGAGTTTTCTTCTCTTACTATTATTATTTATTATGTAGATTGGTGACTTGATAAATAGCTTCCACATCCGTATTTTTTTAGTAGGACCCTATGTTTCTGTAGTTACGCCTCGTGAATTTTGTAAATCTCATTGAAATACGTTTAGCAGGGATATCTTCGATCATATATATACCGGGTAATATATATATGATCGAAGCAGGGGTATTCATATTTCTTTGGCTGTAGTGTAGTTCGAAGCGCGTGTACCGTTATGTATGTCGCTCTCTTCTCTACGCGATCATGATCAGATGACAGTTAAATTGTTTTCTTTTTGTACGTAGAGGTACATAGGTACTTAGTAGGAAGGTACCTAACTGACACAGATTTGGAGTGAGTCATTCGCAGTGTCATGGCTTTTGTTAGTATCATTGTTGGTAATTGTGTCATTTCCTTCCATAGTAAGTTGAACTACATTTTCTAAATTTGCGGTCAAATTACGATGATATTTTGTTGGTATCTAGGGCAGATCTAGCTCGCCTTTGTCTGTCCCTAAGTACTTTCAGCAATCAATTAGTAGACTTTATCTAGAGAATAATAGATTAAACAGTCTGGTTTTGCATAGAGAAAGTTGTTGCCAAAAAAACAACTAGCTATTAGGCCCTCTAACGAGTCCACCTTATCTTTGCTTTTAAATGTATATGGTGTTAAATGATTCCGTACGTACTTGACATACATTCTTCGTCTTCAGTTGAATGGCGTGTGGATAGATTAGCTCCTAATGTGGTAGTGGACGGTAATTTATAGTGTTTTAGGAAGTTACGTGTGTTATTTACTATTTATTTACGACTTGGGAAGGTCGCGGTGAAGCAACTGCATCTTCGCGTCCGCTAGTGAAATACTTGGTTATTTTTATGCTCGTAAATTAATTTGACCTTTACGTAAATTTATACTGTATGAGATGTGTGGAAAATCACGTGTCCCTCATTGCTTATAATAATGAATTTCCGTTGATAAGTTGACGCAGGCAGAGCAGCCCTGCTGCATCTCGCAGCGTGTTGCGTTAAAATTGATTTTTAACCCGACTGCCGAAGGAGGAGGGTAATGTTTTTGCATGAACGCAAAGTAGATGCGTTTTCTGTTGGGCTTCACGTCTTTTCTATACAAACGGAGATTCTTACAAGCAACGTTCGGACACACTTGCACGCAAAATGCAGCGTGATGCGTAGCAGTGTGAGAAGCGCCTGGATGGCAAAACAAAAGCATTCCTAGAGTCCATTTCCCTGGGAGCTAGCGGTCTGTAGCCAGTAATCAGCATACAGGATCGCAGGTTGCTGAAGACAGGTCTTTACGGTGTGGGGTGTCGGCGGCGGCTGGGGTGCCCGGCCACCGTGACGTGTCAGTCACCCCGTGGGATAACTTGATACTTGATGTTGCAACATCTTCTGAGGTTTTCTATTTCCTATTGACTTGTTTTTAGCAAGGATATATTACACGCATCTAGATGGAACGATTACAATAACTTATTTACCTATCTTTTATATAATAATAAGTATAATATTCTATTGTACAATATATTTTACAGCCTCACCAATCCAAATTTGCGTTAATCCGGAATTGCCATTAGTCAGCGCTTCTATTTTTTCTTTCTCGAAACAGCTTGCAACAACACATGCGATTCGATGTCCTAATTCCTATATGCCCCCAAAAAACGCTTATTCTCTGGATATAAAGTCAACAATAAAAATAAATGAACCAAACACGAGGCGAGAGCAAAGTAAACTGTTGGAACCCGATACCGAGCCGAGGGTTTGGGTGATTGGGTATCACTCTTTATTGGCTCGAGAGACTTCCGTCCATATACAGGCTGTTTCGTTTTATTTGTAAACTTGTTAATGTTGCTCGTCCCTTCATAGAAACCGTGGTCTAATTTTTGCAAAATTGATTGTTGACTTCCATTGTTTTTAGGCAAAAAATAATTTAACTAATTAGCTTTTCCTAATTTCGAAATTTCCTTTTGTAAAGTGAAAAGAAGTTTAAGATTTAATCTACTTACATGTTGTTTTATAGCAGCTACTGCGTATTTTCTACTAACCACAATATTATTATGATTGGATAAGTACTTACTTACTTTAAACGATTGAGTACGTATACCTAAGTACCTATACGACATTTTACACCTCGCCGACTTTCTCCAGCCAGAATCAATTTTGTTTTTATGAGAAGTTCGCCAGCGCTCATGATCAATCATTCCAAGGTTAATGTTCTCGTCAGCCAGTGTCTCTCGTGCCCCCCCGTGCCCCTCAGTGCCCCCCAGTGCCCCGTATCTGGGTCACATCATCTTACGTGACTCACGCTGCCATTCCTTTCCTTTGTCTCAAGAAATGTTAACAAAAAAACCTTCTAGATATCTCCTGGTGGACGAAAGATAATCCTTGATGCATGCTAAAGGTCATTTAAGTAGCTTCTGTGGCATGGTAATTGGATACATAATTAAGATATCTCATAGGTACCTGCTTATGTAGGCATCAGACTTGTGAGTATGAAAAACAAGCACACAGAAGTCATGTTAATGGTTATAGTGGGATTTCAAAATTAAAGTAAACTCTTAGACTACTTTAAACTGTTCTTGGTTTATATTCCATACGAGTATCGCTACTTAAATTATACCGACCTACCAAAGTAGGTACTAGGTAAGATATGAAAGAGCGTTGACCATACACGTGGCATTAAGTTTATCATCTACTTAGGGGAGACCGGGGACAAAAGTAACAGTTTGCATCTTCTGTCTGATTTCTCGTTATTAATAACATTTACGATAAAATAAATATAGTCACATAAAACTTTCGTCTATAGTCTACAAATATCCATTATTACTTTACTTAATACATCTCGAATTTTAGCATTTCTAAGGCCTCAAAAAAAAAAGGGAAATCGTTACTTTCGACCCCATTGTCAGGACGAAAGTAACAAGGCATGGGTCGAAAGTAACAACCCATAAATTCTGCCCAATGTTATAAATACGATTCAAAAGAAAGAACAAAAAAAACAATCAAATTACCTATTTAGTTAAGAAAACTTCTTAAAAAACTATCGAAACTAAAAAAAACTTATGACTTATTGACAAAACAAAAAAAATATCTTAATATAAACTGTAAATGAGATCCATCATTTAAACTGACTAACTGATAAGAAGTTGTTTTATTTGTGCCATAATATACAATATTATGACACAAATATCTAATCAAAACAACAAAAAATAAAAATTTATAATGTGACATGGCAAACTTACGTAAGTAATTCGTTACTTTTGTCCTGCCGCGAGCTGTTACTTTTGTACCCACCCCTATTTTTGAAATATCAGGCGACATAACTTTAAAACAGCACGTGTTATTCGAAAACAATTTATGACATACTACAGACAATCTTATAATGAATCAATGAACAAATAGTCATATGGTTCTTGGCATCTTAATTCTACGTAAACACTAAATGAATAAACACCAAAAAACTTACTTTTGGTATGTAAAATCACGAAATACTCACTAAAACAAGCTTGCACCGCGGCACGGGCGCGGAAAATGATATCATGCGCGGGGGGCATCGCATGCTGCCTACCAGCTGTAGCTTGGGACGTTAAGGCTATTGGGGAAGTCCACAGAGTCTTTGTTACTTTCTACCCGCTGTTACTTTTGTCCCCGGTCTCCCCTACCTAATAAACAGTGCCATGAAACCACGATGCCCCCGGGAGCCACTTGGAACGAGCCTCGGCTTCAGCTGAAGTGCTCGGGCCGAGCAACGTGAAATTATTTTAGGAGTATATTTAGAGGTGTGTTATGTATGTTATATGATAGTGAATTTTGTTTTACCAAGACCTTTCCTTTATACTTCGATACAATTTACTGAACACCTCTGCAATAAACTTCTTATTAAAGGAGACAGATAAATTAATAAGCTTGTAACTTAATATGGTCTGGACTGATCAGTGTCTCTGTCTTAACTAAAACACGCAAAAGTTACCACCTATCACGCCGTCTTCGCCAATATTTCCAATAAGTCTTTCCTCGCACAGCTACCTATTAGCTAACAAGATTACCGTATCGCCTTGTCACGGTGGTACCTACGTAGGTAGGTGATGTACTAGGTGTCTGTACCTACACATGAAGTATAAACAAGTCTGCCACATTACCACATCAAGGGAATTATCTTCCCACTGTTTGTTTGGCTTCCGGGAAACAAGGAACGTGTGTGCACTGTACTTACAAGTTTAATGTTTACTGGTAGATTTAATGACTCGTTCGTATAACTAAAGGGTAGGTAGGTGCCTAATACTAATAAATAATATCGCAGATTCAGACAGTTAACTGTCTAGTCAAAGTTAGACCAGGCGAAGTAAACTAAACTTTATTCCACGTAAAATTGTTATGCGGAAAGTTCAAAAATATATTTAATCAGTCTTGGTTCAGTCTGAGGTAAAGAATCAAAAGCCATCAGCCAATGCTAGACTGATTTCATTATTTTAAACTTTCGTCAATGCAATTTTACTCGGACGAGATGCCCGACAGCATCGACGACAAAACAAGCAAAAGAAACATTAGGTACTGTTCCTCTAACGTGGAGAGCACGACTTTTGTCCGACTGGTGCAGTCGGGATGGTTAATCTAGGTTGACAGAACGAAAGAATGAGAGCTACCATGCGATCGGTTCGTTGAATACAACGAGATATACCTAGTCGTGTGATCGTGTCGTGGTTAGCGTAAAGCGGTTTAGCGGGCGGTCCGATGCAAAAATTTTCGTAAGCCAGAGGGACCCACTGGCAGTGGCACCTGTGAAGACATGGATGAGTAAAAAACAGTATTCATCTTGCTTCGGCGGATTAACAAAAGAGGTGACTCGGCACAATACAATGCATCATGAAGGCATGAGTCAAGCCTTTTTATTGTTATAAAAAGTGTTTTTGGCTATCAAGCGGTTACGCACGGCTGATGGAATCACCAAACGTTAAAAAAACACGCACGTACCTACCAGGTCAGGTAGATACTTAGATAAATACTTTATTTCTACTTATTCTATCTACTGTATGTGGACCATGTGAGGCGTACTTTCGTAGGTACTTACTTTAAATACTTAGGTATGTATACGTGTTTCTCTTTTCACCGGTATCTAAGTTAAGTAAGTACTTACCTACCTAAGTTTTACTCTCAGTTAGTCATCAAGAGAAGTGGTAGATGCCTAATCCATCAACAAGGTGTCACCACAGGTTGTGGTGAGACAGTGATGATGCATGTGGTTCGTTCTCATTCACTGCAGCACAATCCATCAAAGTTATCTACCGCCTATTTAAATAGATTACTTACTCACTTTATAACTAAATATCTGGGTATTATCATCGACGAAACTCTATCTTTCAAGCAACATATAGAAGCTCTAAGCAGCAGAGTTCGTAAATTAATATTTGTATTTAAAAAGCTTCGTTTTATATCAGATTCCAAAATTATCAGACAAGTCTACTTTGCGCTGTGCCAATCAGTATTAACATACTGTATCACTTCGTGGGGTGGCTCGGCTAAAACCTTATTATTGAGGATCGAAAGAGCTCATAGAGCAGTTCTTAAAGTCTCAACATTTCGCCCTTTCCGTTATCCGACGAAACTTCTATATGAATCATGCAAAGTACTAACAGTCCGCCAGTTATTTATTTCAAGTACAGTATTAATGCAGCACACGGCACTTCCCTACAGCCCAGAATTAACAAACAAAAGGAGAGTAGATAAAGTTTGCACAATAAAGACAATCAAACATGCGTTAACATCTAGGTTTTACTTGTTCTTGGGACCAATCCTTTACAATAGGTTAAATGCTAAATTGGTCCTTTACCCGTTAACTTACACCAAGTGTAAGAACGTTCTCCAGAAATCTCTACAAGAGATGTCCTACGAAGATACAGAGAACTTATTAACTATTGTCAAGTGAGAATTGTTACCGTTTAATTTAACTTATTATTATTAATGTATAACTAAACAATATGTACTTTTAACCTATATAATTACCTACACCTAACATAAATTGCCTTGTTTATAATAAATCTAACATAAAACATTTAGAAAGTAAGATACCTTAATATTTTCTGTTCAAAGATTATTTAATTTAGATTCTAAAATTGTTTAATTTAGAGCTTTTCCATCTGAAATACAGGAAAAACTCTGTTATTTCCTAGTTCAGATCAGCATTTTAAACTACCTTTAGCATTAAGAGTTGACCTATTATTGTAAATAACATTTAGCATTAAGTATTTTCTGAATAAATATTCTATTCTATTCTATTCTATTCTATCTCGTTAAGTACCTACCTACATTCCTACCCCTCCTACTAGGTATTAAGTGTTACCAGTTTTCTAGTTGTTGTCAAATGGCAATGGCATATTACTAAATGGAAAGCAATCTTAGGTACAATAAGGTATCTATGAGTAGCTCGGTGTTCTATGCTAACTAAAACTATTGGGTAGGTCCCTGTAAAGTTCAAAATCTTGAAAGAACACTGCAATCATTATGTTCCACAGTTGTACAATAAATGTTCCAGAATAGATCGATCCTCATGCATAATACCAATCCGACCTCCTTGACCCGTCTGTAACAAATCGATACGACAACAATAACACACCGAGATTGCCGAGAAAAGCAAACCAAAGCGTAATGTCGGGCCGGGCCTCTAGTACGGGTTTTGAAATTTACGTAACGAAAAAAGTTTTGATTTTCTTCTGTCACCTGCATACCTACATTATCTGTCTAAAGTTTCTTTGATAGTTTCCGCTAGAGGCGCGACTTTGTATGCGAGAAGACTGAAACTTTTATAGTTTTCGACAATCTATCAAACCTGTACTAGACCTACAGAAATCTCTACATAGTTAGGTAGGTATGCGGGTATGTGGTTTGTTCTAGATTCTTTCCTCAAAGCTTTTGCGCTAAGAGCTTTCCTCGTGTCGTTTAATAAAAGCTGAGCTCCCTGCGTGAAGTAGGTCACTCAAGAATTAATTAGGTTTAATAGCCAATTCAGAATTTATAAATGCTTACACAACATACTTATACTACCTATACACCCTTTTGTTTAACATGCAATAAGTAGGTAACTAGGTGCTGTAATGTTTTTATAGTATCGTCCTACTAGCTATTGCTACAAAACAGCCAAGACCTGAGTGGTGACCACCAAATTGGCTGAAATCTCTCGTGTTATGTCTAAATACTGGTATTTCATCGTTAGATGATCACAAGCGATTCTTCACAAGGATTAGGTACAGGCACCTACACTACCCACCTAGTTATACCACCATCATTTTGATTCTCATTCTCCTTACAACCTTCTTACAACATGACTTTATGTAATCACGTTATCAGCTGTTAACGTCAACAATCGCCATTGTTCCAGAGAGGAGGAGGCGGAGCGGAGTGCGGGATGGAGTGCGGCGTGTCGGCGTACCCCGCGCCCCCCGTGCCGCCCCGCGCGGCCCCCCTGCCCGCGCACCCCGCGCTGTCGCCCACCGAGCGGTCGCCGGCCAAGTCGGGGCTGCATGTCAACTTTAGCGACAAGGGAGAGGTATGTTATAATGTTGAATTGCCCACCAAAGGTGATAGAAGTTAAATATGACAGGTTCACTTTTAGACAGTTGAATCAGTCGAGTCCATCTATCGAATCGGTCCCATTCTCCCGAAATAATGGGTCTCTTCAAATAGTGTTATTACTTACTTATAAATAAATGTCTTCAGTCGTGGCCACGGTAAAAAGATCGGTTTCAAAACATAGCCAAGGAAGTAGGTTGATAGAAGCATGACGGAAAAGCAGAGTGCAGTGCTCCTACATGATCATTATTATTATTCAGCACTAGGAAGTATATCAAACACAGTTTTCAGCACGTTTTCAGGCAGTATGTAGGCTACCCTTTGATATCTTCCAGAGACTAAAATATTCCCAAAGGAGACACGAATTCTCCATGCTAAATTATCCTTGCTCTATAAAATTGAATGCATAATACATTAATACAACAGCTTTGACGTAACGTTAAATGCATATTCATATAAGAGCGAGGTGTGCACTGTACTCGTACTACATCACGCTACGAAACTGCCGATACAGCATTTAGTTAAATAAGTACCTACATTTATGGGTTAGGTAGGTACTATGTGAAAACTGAAAACAATGTGAAAAACCTATACTTACTTACATAAGGACAGAATAATAACTAGTAAGTACCTACCTACCAGTAGTAAAGGTTGAATTTTTACTCCTAGTTAGATTCTATCACATTATACAATCCAGTAACTAATCCATTTCCCGGTATGTATAGTAAATTAATGCCTGGAAGCTTTTAGGAATAGGTAACAAACTGTGGCTTCCTAAAATCAAAATTTGCCACAAATAATGCGACTTTAAGTATACCATTACTACAATAGTAATTATAAAATTCAATTAAAACTCAATCGTCAAACCTATTTAAAGTTATAATCAGCTACGTAATAATCCCACTAGCTAAGTGCTTTTGCCCTCATCCCAGCTAGGATATTGGCAATCGCTGTGCTATGGGACGCGGGAATGATTACCATTCAATGTGCTGCAGGATGTGCCGCCATTTGTTGACCTAAATATTGGAAATATACTTATTTGAGCTGTGCTTATCTAAAATACATATTTACCTACCTAGATTATGATAGAAGCTGGTTCTGCTATAGTTACTTATAGGTAGATAGCTTGTAGGCAAACAAACAAACTACTAGGTACTTACTACTTACATCTTAGCAGTCTAGTCCATGGTATATAAAACATAGGTTTTAAATTAAAAATAGTCATCATAAGCTATCTATTGCCTCTATTTAGTTATTACGAATAGTCTAGACAAGTAAACCTAGGTAATTGAAGATGATTCTTAACTAGAAGAGTAAGGAGGGAGACGGGGTTATCTGGAAATGTATTATAGAATACATAACTTATTTATCTGCCATTAAGAATTTAATCATAATAATATTTGTGTGGTAATTTCCAGGTGAAGGAGCGGCGCGAGAAGTTCCTGACGGCGAAGTACGGCAGCCACCAGATGGCGCTGATCCGCAAGCGCCTCGCCGTCGAGATGTGGCTCTACGACGAGCTGCAGAAGCTCTACGAGACTCCTGTGAGTATCCACGTTATACAGGGTGTTCCTAACGTTATTCCCCCGGTTACAGATATAGCTGTCAAAATATGCAAGCTGAATTGGCAGTAGGCTGGTCATATCTGCCGAAGAACCGAAAACCGTTGGGGTAGACGAGTTCTCGAGTGGAGATCACGAACAGGCAAACACATTGTGGAACGCCCTCCTGCCCGCTGGAGCGACGACTTTAGGCGGGTAGCCGGTAGTGGCTGGATGAGGAAGGCCGAGGACCGAGTGTTGTGGCGCTCCTTGGGAGAGGCCTATGTCCAGCAGCGGATGATGATGAATTAAATAATACTCAGTCTCACCACTCATACCTATCATCATTGATAGCCGTAATCGTCCATTGCTGGACATAGGCCTTTCACAAATCTGTCCTCGGGCTTTCTCATCCAGCCACTACCGGCTACCTGCTCTCTAAGGGGTGGTCGGTTCAGCTTGCCGTTCAGCGTCTCACGCTATGCTTGCCTGTAGGTACGTTGTGCGTCCCCCGAAACTATAATCAAGACAAATGGATCACTGTAAAATAACACTGATAAGATTTACACACTAATTTGTGCGTCATTCAATAAAACATGCTGTTAACGATATCGCTCTCATCTGAATAAACCTTTATCTTGGCCGTACCAGAGATTAGATACCCATCACATTCTTTAGTTTTCTTCGTACATATACAGGTGTAAAATTCATGTAAATGAATTTACCTACTGATTAAACTGAACAACTTGCCCAAAAAATATACCCTAGCAATAAGTTTAGTTTTTTATCTCCCATACATTTTTTTTAACCTTAGGGTCACTTTATAGTTACAGAGAGTAGAGACAGAGACGCTTCGATGCGATCCACCTTGTCTCAGTATAAATTGACCCTTGTCTGTCTTATCTTATGTATTTATTTACACCCTGAATAATATATGAACCCTGCGTTGTATTTCAGAAGGACAGCTCGAACCCCACGACGGAGGTGGAGGTGGACATCGACGAGCTGCTGGACATGGACAGCGACGACCACCGGAGGCGCCATCTCGCGGTAATGATGGACCACTTTATGAGATTCATCGTGTTACTGCATGATCACATTTGAGTAAATCTACCTAAGCATGAACTTAAGACCTTCTCAATGATGGTTCAGCCAATCACAGCAATGCATTCCATACTGAAACTCTACTTATCTTGACTTTCTCAACTGTGAAACTGAAGGGCTAGTACGGGGCGCATTTAAGACGTGACAAGAGTTTTGCATCGCGCGCACTCACATCGCGCAGCCTCAAGAGCGAGCGCGACGGAGAACTTTTGTCACGTCTTAATAGCGCCCCGTACTAGCTCTTCTGACTTGACTGATTTATCTAATGGTTTGTTTTTGTTCCAGGATTTACTAGTTGATGCCAAGAAGTCCCAAAAAGATGTAAAGGTATGCTCTACTCTACATACATTTTGTAAGGATGGGGAGAAAACTAAAAGCTTATTACAACTGTGCCTGATTCCCCAGTTCTAATTGGTTGGTTCAGTCGCCATTTTTTCTCCCCAATAATGTAATTGATCAGAACCTGAAAGGCACACTGGAATGTACTGCCAAAGTTTAACTTTGTTTTTCCCCATTCTTCTGGTTTTAACAAGTAGAAATAGTTAGTAACTGCGTGCATCAATAAATAACAAAATTATGTTTCTGTTTCAGAAATTCATCAACGATTTGTTAGATAAGGCAAAGACTCTGTAAGGAGCGATGGGCGCAGGAACCAAATATCACGAGGCGAGATTGTATCCGCCATTTTGAGTGCCACGTCAGGACAAGATGGCCGCCGCTGGTTGGCACGTGAAGGATTGTGCGAGCCGTCTTCACGCTCAGTTTATTAACGAGATTCGATTTGTGTAGATGGACTTATACATATTTAGATTAATTTGATAATCATTGATAAATAGGTAATCTTATGTGTGTACGTTTTTGTGTACCCTAGGCTTCGCATTGCTGTAAACCCGATATGTCTCGAGATGCGGGATTTGTGCCGGTATTTCTAAGTAGAATTTCATGAAATTTGTTTTTTAAGTTACGATATTAGATAAAGAACTGCCTATATTGGAGTAGTTCCATGCCTAATGCGTGATGTCGATTATTGTATTATACATAGAGCACAGACTGTGTTTGTGATAATCCACATAGGGTTATTTCAAAAGTGGCTGTCCGTATTTACTAAATCCAATAGCGTAAAGTCTACATGGACTGACGGATGGCCGCTTGAAGAAGCCTACTAATAGACTGGTCACAAAGATAATGAGCGCTTGTGTAACGCGTTACGTACGTCAATGTTGGTATGTGATGTGACTTTGCTAAAGGTTTTGTGAACTAAGCTGTACTTTTTGTATGGGATTATTAGTCAATGTGTAATTTTAAACGTAAATAGCTAGTGCCTCGACAGGGGCCGTGTTTTAGCAGTAAAAGTTCAACTAGTTGTAAGCATCTTTTTGATTTAGGTATACATTTTACCATTTTATGAACCGTTTCGGAGGCGTTTCCACAAATATAAATTATCAGTTATTCCCAGTCAACTGGGAACAAATATAATGCAATCCACATATCATTGTCCATTGAATTCGTACTGAGGAGCACGTCTGTTCATAAGAGTAATGTACTTCTTAGTATAAAAATGTGATGATCGCCAAGTAAATGGTAAGTACGGTATTGAAATCTCATAAAATCACGAATAATGACAACGCGTTAACAAAATTTATAAGCCATATTGCATTAATTGGTAGTCGAATCGTAATTAATTACATACGTAACCGATAATTCAAATAGTTATACAATAATACCACAGCTATTTACGCTGTCCTAGAACAAGAAACCATTGATTGGTATTTGTGAAATGAAATTACAACGATGCCATCGTAGTCTCAAGTTACAAATTAGTAGGTACTATAGGAATGTGAAACAATATACAAAAACATGTAAGGTTAACTGATAGCCAAAATATATAGATGCTCATATCTCTAACGTATCACGGTTTGCATTTTCTCGATACTGTGGTTCAGGTTATTTTAATTGTCACTAGTACCTTTAACCGTTGAAGCATGGTCCTTATTATATTGGTCGATAACATTTCGGCCTAATTCGGTATTACAGATCTTTATAAAAATACTAATAGTACCTACGATTGGTGATTTGTATGACTAACTTGGCCGCGTCGTAATGAAATAGTGAATTAATGAAATAAAAGTAAAATCGTATTGCGACGCTCCGGCGGGCGGCGACTGAGGTCATTCTAGCTTAAGAAAAAATATTTCAGAGCGCTAAGACTCTTATCTCGTTACATCTAATTTTTAAAGGAGTGTTTCCAAAATGTATAAAAGAATAATGTTCATCGCGCTAATTACATGTTTAGGCCTGAAACAACTATTTTCAAAAATGAACCGATTACGACTGTTTTGTAAGCTCGAGTGATCCCCCGGAACTACTCGCCGCCCGTCGACATGCACTTTTATAATATACCATTTTAATAGAAAAATATCATTTTTGGTTTTATTTATCCCTATGTAAATGATGCCCTATACCAGGGAACTTAATAATCCCTAAAACCCTTTATAGAACGATATCCCCTTATGGATTCATAATATTGTGACCTATCAAGAGTTAAATTAAAGAAGGACGTAATTAAATGATTTTATATTTGTATCTTTTTAAAAGTATCAAATGATTCAGTCTTAAATATAAAAGTATTAACAAGTACAAAAATATGTTTTAAACGCTATTGTGCAGATTAACAGTGTCATTTATCACATGGCGGATGCCCAGCTTTACTTACACATACATACTTAGGTTAAAAAAATATCTAAATCTAAAACAAACATCCTTGCGCCTTGAATTATCTTACAGACGGCGACTTCACTAAAATATACTTAAAAACATGCTTCGCTAAATCAGATTTGTTTTATGAATAATTAATCTGACTTGGAACATTCCACTACGTTCAAACACATCTCATTATGGCTTCAGAAACCATGGCAGTCGTGGAAGCTCTAACCTACTACATATTTAAAACAATCACACTATTAAAAATCAGACCATTTAACTTGAACATCAATTTAACAGCTCTTTCGATTACAAACTTTAACTTAAGCTTGCGATCCCAGTAGCCTAACTGTTCGCTCGTTACTCATCGGGGCATGTAATGCTGCAAATCGCGTTGAGTCAGCGTAAATGAGCTAACTGTGAACACTCGGCATACTAAACCGTTTCGCCACTAACAGTTTGCCTACTGGGAACGCAACTAAGTAAGCCAAACATCTCATACACTGACATAAACCTCCACGTCACGTCTCATCCATGGCTTCGCCTACATCCTGCGAGGCTATGGGGGGCGCCAACAGGTCCCGGCTCAGGGGCGGCGGGGGCGCGGCGATGGAAGCCAGGGCCTGCTTGATCTGCAGGTAGCGGCGCTTGAACTCGAGCCCGCAGCCCCGGGAGCGGCGGAACTCCAACAGAACTGTGGGGTCCCCGCTGGCCGCGCCCGCTCGCAGCGCCCACGCGCGCATCTTGAGGCCAGAGCCGCATTCGATGGCCAGCTGCGGAGGTAAAGGGTTGGCGGTTAGCTTTGTGCTGATGAGGCTTACGTAATTGGTCTAGGACCTAGGTTAGTGTTGTAAGATGATGTACAACCGTCGAAGAACATGTGAGTGAACACATACCTTACAAAATTAAAGTCTGTCAGTTTTAATGATGAGTCATCGTAAAAGCTTTCTAGCTCGAAAAAGACACTTGGTTGGATGAATACGGCCGAGGACAGTGTCCACGGCCATAGTTGTGGCTCTTGACGTGGACTTTAGGAGAAGCCTATGTCCATCAGTCGTAGCTAGGCTTGTGACCGATCCTATAATGACCTACCTAACTCCTGCAGCGTCAGTAGAACTCACAAGATCATCACAACCTACATCTTCTATCAGGGTGTCCACTCAAAATGCTCCAAAAAATCCCTGACTTTTCCCTGACTTTCCCTGACCATTTCAGAAATTTTCCCTGACCAGAGATCAAAATAAACAAAAGCTTGATTTGAAAGTTTTCCGTTCAGTTGCTTCAAACTTATTATACGAACTTCGACTGCGTAAAATATTTATACAAGGGGCAGCAAAATCTGTATATTATGTATGTGTATGTATATGATATATGTATGTATATCGGTGCCAGACAACGCACACATATCCTCTCATCTATTTCTTTTGTTTAGTCATAAGGTCTTTGTGTTCATTTATTACTGTTTTTCATTATGTTTTCTTTTTTTTTCTGTGTGTGTGCGATGGCACGGAATAAACGTTTTTATTATTATTATTATTATTATTATTATTATTATATGTATATATGTGTTTGTATATATTTATATATGTATTATATTGTATATAATTGTGTATTATAATACATGTAGTAGGCGTATGTACTTGTGTGTATTTTTTATTATTTTTTTTTGCTTATATTTAGTGTTTAGTTAGATAATAATAACTTAAATTATACTATATTCCTTGAGTAAGTACACTGTACCCCTTTTATATCTCTAGTCCATCCATCCAAAGGTTGTCTGGAAGAGATCGCTATAAGCGATAAGACCGCCTTTTGTACCCTAGTTAAGTGTCTATGAAAAATTGTTAATCATTTCTTGGTGTACAAATAAAGAGTACTCTATCTATCTATCTATCTATATTAAGCCGAAAGAGTCGAGATTGACTCAGGCAGGTCATTTTGAACAACACAAAATTCGAATAAAAATGCTTTATACCAACTTTGTAAGCCAGGTGAAGTTTTACTATTGAAGAAAAAAATAATATATCGCGAATTTTAAAAACTCGTAGAACTAACCCCCTGAGTCACCCCATTTTGGCTATGTACACCAACCACTATTGCAACATTCTGTACATAGAAAACAATGATAAATTAAGTAAAAATAAGTACCTACCTACTTGATTTTTTGGTACTTACAACAAAGTTTAAATACGTTTATTTTGTCATAACGTGTAATTATTTTTAGTATTTGCGAAATTGAGAAATATATATATTATAATTTCTATTCTAGTCTCTGTGTAGGTAGGTACCTGCACCTGGCTCTCTTAAATAAACTGCCTTCCTAAGCTTGGACCATTTCCCACCACGCTGGTCCACAGCGGGTTGGTGGGTTCACATACATAGATGTGCTAAATCTAGATATGCAGGTTTCCTGACGATGTTTTCCTTCACCGTAAGAGCGATGGTATGAATTGTACTTTAGTTAAAATAACTCATTGGTACCTGTCAGCGCCGGGATTCGAACCCGCATCTCTTGCGTGAGAAGCGGGCGCTTACCCAACTGACATACCACCGCTCTTTTTAATTTTAAAAATAACATTTAAATCTGGAAGCCAAAGCGGGATCCACTGGTTATTATTGCAAAAGACGTTGGTTAGAACTATTATCTATCCTTAAAAACAGACTTATTGATGGTAGGATTAGTAGTGTGCATTGAAAGTACGTCTCCTCATTTTATTTTTCAGATTGTAAATGAAAATGTGAAATTTAAGCAGGTACTTAGATAAAATAAACTTTATAATTTTGTGTATAAAACTTGTACCAGTCCCAGGGGTATAGTAATGTGAGGGCCTTAAAAACCAAATTAACTAAAACAAAACCGAAATCAAATATTTTCGTATCGGCGCGACGTCTTAAATTTTTTCATTACGTGCCAAAGTAGGTATGAGAATAGAGCGACAGTTCGTTTGCACCAACACGTTATATGAGGACTTTTTTTTTATAACCAACTCCTAAAACTCTTAAAACAAAAGTTGTTTAGAATGGCAAGCTGAATCACACTTTTTTGAAACAAATTGAATTAAGGGGACATCATTTTAACAAACTATGAACTGAGTCTGGAATCTGGCTTAGGAGATTTTATTTTATGACTTATGTATTTTACGTTTAAAATTGTAAAAAAAACTACAATTTTGCAAAAAAAAAAGCTTCAATAGTCATTTTTCCCTGACTTTCCAGGTGGCCCATCAATTTCACTGACTTTCCATGACCACCTTGAGCTTCCCTGACTTTTCCCTGACTATCCCTGACTTTCTAGAAAGTGGACACCCTGTCTATACTACAGACAGTGAGACTACTCACGATCCTCGGGTGCACATAGTGGTGCTGGTAGTGCTGCTCGCTCAGCACCCCGCACAGCGCGTGGAGCGCCGCCGCCTCGTCCACGCGCACCCACACGCGCGTCATGCGCCGGACTAGGCGCTGGAGCACGCTCTGTGGGGGGGAACAAGGTTAGAATAGAAGTCACAGCATTGTTTGTTCACTTTTGGGGTCATACGGAGTTTACTATGGAGTTGAGTACACAAAATGTAGCAAAAGTGGCATTCTAAGCAAGGGTGACCATCATCAAAGTTGCGGCTTAGTACAAATACCACTTTGTTACAACTAGTTATCAATATCGATTCTGAAAGCAGAAATTCTAATTTTAGAGGTATCAAAAACTTAAATTCTTTAATTAAAATTTGACTCTACGAATGTTTCCATGTATCAAATGTATTTTTTTGCTAGCAAAATTATAGTTTGACTGCGTTAAAATTAGAATTTCTGCCTACAGAATAGCTACCAGTATACGGGTAACTTTAATGAATTTGAAAGATTGTAGCAGTACGCTGACATGTTGGTGAAGAGGTAGGAATATGCATCAGGATACCAAGCTATCAGAAAGTTCCTGGCTCACCCATAAAAACTCTATCCGTCTTCACGATAGTCCATACCTGTTGCGTGAGCTGCGTCTGCCTGTCGCTCTGTGTCGCCAGCAACATGTCGTCGGCGTGCGCGGGCTGCGAGTAGCTGAGCATGTCGTCCATGTCGGCCGCCGACAGCGCGCCCGCCGCCGCCGCCGGCTGCGAGCTGTAGCCGCGCCACGACGACTCTGTGGGGGTGGGGTGGTTGGTTCAGGGGCGGTTGAGGGATAGAAAATAATCATCAACATTATATCAGCCTTCTATCGCCCACTGTAGGGTAAAGGCCTCCGTATTTGTACGCTTATTCTTCCGGTCTACCGAAAGGAATAGCATTTACGAAACAATAGCATTTATTTGCACTGTTAATGAAATTAACGTTGGAACAGTACTAAAAAGCGGTCTTCATGTTAAAGCAAATTCGACCCGAGTTTTGCCAAAAAGATCAATGTTTAGTCGGCAATGTTTGTCCGGTGCGACTTTCCTACTAGAAAGGAAGACGAAGCCATACAGCCAAAGCAGCAGTCCATGATTTCATCAAAAAAGTAATTATACACAGACACAAGAAATACATAAAACATTAACAAAGACATGCATTGAGCAGTGATATTATCCAGTGGCAGCCGACCGTAGTACCAGCACGGACGGTGCTTTGGTAATCTAGCTTTATGAGCCTGCGACACGTCATGGAGCTAAATCGCCAAAGCGCCGGCGCGGTGCTTCGTTTGTCTTCCATTGTCGGGTAACTTTTCTTCATCCACTGTCTTCTGTAGTGTTGAGTCTCAAGCCAGGAGTGCATGATACGTGAACGCTCGGTCCAATTTCGCTCATATTAAAATAGGTTCCGATTCCAATTGGCTGTTGATGTCAAGAGTGTGTTATGCTCTTGATGAGCACGTAGAAGTTGGTGAGTTGGTTGTCTCGAGGATTGGTTACCGAGATCCATGTTGAGGCACCAGACAGCTCTGAGATATTCAACCACTCAGAGTCACCTAGTACCTGGAATGGACCTGCGTTAGTTTCCTCTTCTTGTCACCAATAATCAGATAAATTCATCACCGCTACATGACTTTTCCATCTTGGTAGATCTTGCGTCTTCTCATTACATTAAATACATTCAATATAAAGCAGTTTATTTAGATGAAGGACACAGTGGAAGCAGTATTTGCACTTAAAGTGCTACAAATATTGGATTGAATCAGTTACCACGAAGCCTTTTACCAAATGTAAAATTTATTTTCAACTGCAAAGTGCAAATACATCTCGATCACTGGTGCCAATTCAATCCATGTCTCCAAATAAATTATCTACAACTCGCAAAGCCAACCAGCCAGACAGTCTTGGCCTCTCCATTTCCACCCTTTCCCACATCTCCACATACCTTCCTTAGGCGAGTCGACCTCATCCGCCCCGCTGGCCGTAGTCCAGGGGTGCCTCATCAGCTGTTCAAGGGTGTATCTCTTGGCGGGCTCCGGCTGCAGCGCTCGCTTCACAAGCGTCAGCGCGCGAGTGGTGAGCTTGCCCCACGGCCGCGCGCCGCCGCCGGAGAGCCAGGCTGCGTAGTTGGCGCAGTCAGGGTGGGCTTTCTCCCACGGGAGCTCTGCGGTTGACGGTGGCAGGTTTAAGGGTTGGTAAGGATGGTGGTTGAGTGTTAGAATGTGATGACAGTGATATATACTAAAGACACATTCAAAGTACAGGGTGGAATTTTGTGAAGACTCTTCTATAAGTGATGGTCTCAAACTAATAGGTACTTACATAGAACTGTCTTTGTGAGGTTAACTTACAAAATTCCACCCTGTACAATAAGACAATATACAAAATATTATCACACAGTGGAAGACCTGTAGATTAAACTTAGGTGAAAGTATGGCCAACTTAAATAAGTAATCGATAATTTAAGTAGTAGTAAGTATCACTATAAGTACAATGTAAGTTATATTCTACATACACTATTAGTACAGAATCATAAAAACAAAGATTAGGTAAACAATTTTAATGCACTAGTACATTAGCATCAAATCAAATCCATTAAGAAACTATTAAATATTGGAAACAATATGTGAGATATACAGTCCAAGCGACAAGACTAGGGCTCTTGCACAATAATAGTGTTGCCATAAAGGAAACTTCTCCCTTATTATTATAGCTAGGAAACTATAATAATAGTATGTATAGTAGTATTATTATAAGCATCAAATAATACTACTATCCAAGTAGTTTATGGTTGGTCTAACAACATCCAACATTACTGAGCTCAACTCTGAACGAACAGTGAACTGCTAAGTGCCTCTGATGATGATGACGGCATAACAATAAAAAAATATAACACTGCAGTAAAACAACACAAACATATTAGATAATCTCGGCAGGCCTTGATCTGGCTAGTTTCAGTACGACAACAAAAAAAAAGTTATAACAAAAAATAAGCTTACCAAAAAGGTTGCAAACAAAAAAGGTACGTAGCGAATGGCGAGGCCCGGGACTTCGGTACCATAACTTTAGGCCGCTTCGTAAACGCCTACAGCTAGGATACCAAAGAGCCGAGCCGCGCCCATGCAGCTTCACTAGCGGTCTTCGTGAACGTTCACTGCACTTGCGTGAACATGCGACATGGTTAATTCAAACTTCATGCTTAATGTTACTAGGGAGTTAGGGTAACGGAGGGACATGCTGAAAACAATGCCCAATGATGGACACCTATGTAAAAAGAAACACATTAACGTAACAAAGATATATGAAAATGGCTATGTACAATTGAGAGTATTAAACATACTACAATATTGAACTGGTCGAGGCAGATTCTGAATTGTTCAGCCAGCAAAGAGTGCCTTTAAAGTAAAGGCTGTTTTTAACATCGTGCGGATTTCCCCGCATGCGCGACACCCACAAGTGCTCTTTTCATACAAGTATTCATTCTAAGACGTGGAATCCGCGTGTGTGATCAAATCCGCACTTCAGAATCTGCCTCAACACCTCCATCTGCACCCTCCACTGACCTCCAGCCAGCATGGCGACCAGCACGACGGCCACGGCCCACAGGTCGGCGGGCGCGGCGCGGTACGGGCGCTGCGCCGCCGAAAGAACCTCGGGGGCCGCGTAGGGTAAAGTGCCGCACACTCGGGATAGCACGCGCTCTTTGCCGCCGTGCCTGTGGGGGATGCCTTGTTAGTAAGGATGCAGTAGAGTGGTTTGGATGGTGATGGAGGATGTGTTGTGTCTACTGAACATATCACTATGCCAAGGACTCAGGTAGAGTGTGCCGCCGTGCCTGTGGGGAATGGCTTGATAGGAAGGTGCTAGGTAAGATGCGGTAGAGTGGTTTGGATGGCGAAGGTTGGGGATGTGTTGTGTTGTGAACCATCCACTGAACATATCATAGGACTATGACTGTAAAAGAGAAGTTTTTTTTTCTCCACTGTATCATTATGTTTAAACATCTGAATAGAAATATAGGTTAAGGTACCAAAAGCAATACCCTTCGGGAAAGCGGGGACGTAATGACACCTGATTTTGTAAACTGTAACCTCCTATGTACAGTCAGCTGCATAAGTAGCTGTACACATTTGTACCTTGTCAAACTCATAAACTGCCTATTCAAACATTGACAGTCGGTTATGTAGGTAGTTTGACAAGGTACAAAAGTGTATAGTAGAGATGGGCCGAAATTCGGTAGACATTCGGTTCAACCGAACTTCGGCAGGTTTAACCGAACTTCGGTATTCGGCCGAAATTCGGTTCAAATGCCGAACATTCGGCACACCTATTTCTACATTTTTTTATAGAATACAGTGTGGATTTTTTTCAGTGTTGTTATCAGTTGTAGGCGAGTGAGACTACCAGTAATGCTTGGCCACTTTTTAAACCACTCTAAAATCTCGAAAAAAAAACCCTTTATTTCATAGAACAACTTAAATACTAAAATTTATAGAACAGCTGTATTCGTTTTTAAGGTTCCGTATCTCGAATGGAAAAAAACTTATTGGATCACTTTGTTATCCGTCCGTCTGTCTGTCTGTCACCACACTTTTTCTCAGAAACGGGTAAATGTATCAAGTTATTATTTCATTGCATCTAAATTGGGGATCAATATTTTTGTTGTTTTGATGATGTGGGATATGGTTGAATACGTATTTCATAAATATTAATGGTATGCTTATGCTCACACCATTTTTGGTATTCAGTGATTGCTTTACGATACTTAAGTCTAACAAAAATTTGCACTTTGAAGTTTATCAAAGTATAATAGAATTACGAAAGCTACAAATTTAACCGAATATTTGGCCGAACTTCGGCCGAACTTTTAATTTTTACCGAATGTTCGGCCGAAGCCGAACTTCGGTTCAAACCACATTCGGCCCATCACTAGTGTATAGCTACTTATGCAGGCTAACGGTACAACATGAATGCAATAAATATTTCCATAAACAACCCAACCTAGGATAATAAATAAACAAGTGAACATCGACATACCTCACCTAAAGAGCGTGGCCATGCCGAAGTCGGATATCTTGACATTATCATCGTGGTCCAACAGCAGGTTCTCGGGCTTGAGGTCGCGGTGAGCGACGCCCCGCGAGTGTAGGTACTGCACGCCGTCCAGGATCTGCCGCCAGTAGCGCCGCGCCGGCCCGCACGGCATGCCCACGTCGGGCTCTGTTGGGGGGTAAGTGGATTAAATGATATTATGGGACAAGTCCGGCTCTGTTGGATGAGGATATGGGATCAGCTAGTCGGTCAGTAGGGGTACACGGAATGTGCCTTCTAAGATGATTTATCGCCTGTTGTTTGATTAGGACGTGTGGGGCAACCTGAGGCTATAGCACGGGGCGCATTTAAGACGTGACAAGTTCACCATCGCTTCGAGGCTGCGCGATGCAAAACTTTTACCTTAAATGCGCCCCGTGCTAGCCTCAGGTTGCCCCACACGTAATTAAACAACAGTCAGTCAGCGCGCTGACGCTAATTTGACTGGCGAATCATTTTACGGCGGTGAAAACGTTTGTCACTGACGAAGTCAAAGCCTATGTATGAACGGGCTTAAAAGTGTTCAATAGCTGTTCGGATAGGTCTAAAATAATCGATGAGAATACCTTTGTAATATCAACAATGGTCTACTGTCGGTTCATAAGATTTATCAAACCACTGTTATACGGTTAGGGGTTTAAATCTAAAATGATAATGCACTGGGCTATCCTAATTAAGTAGGAGCACTAACTATCTGAACTATACCAATCAAACCGATTGATGGATGTTATAGTTTATAGTGCATCGTAAATGAAATACGATACTCCATTATGTAACTGCTAATACAGCATCGTATGAGGTGTGCATAAAAATGATCATTTGAATATTCAAAATTTTATTACCTATCTGTTACCGAGTTAGCAACAACTCACACACGCATATTTTTTGTAACAAGAAAAAAAACGCATCATTTTTGTACGCAGACTGACTCCGCCAGACGCTCGCTCGTAAACGATTCACTGCGCAATAAAAGCCCAGTAAGAACCAGTTCGCGACAGCGGCTGGTGACTTCGCCGAAGGCCCCGGGTTCGATTCCCGGCTGGTTTATTAACTTTAGAATACTTCAGATATTATGCTGTGCTCGTGTTATTGGGATACGCCTCAAAATTTAGCTGCATTACCACGCCCTGCGACATCGATCGGCGATAAATGGGTGCAACAATGCACGTGTCTTATGTTAATGAGTGTCTGTAAATATAAGCCACCGTATTGTTATCTCTTAACACTGTCAATCTTCCTTGAAATTTTAGACATCATCATCATTATCGGCCAATAATCATCAACTGCTGGACATAGGCCTCTCGTGAAGGAGAGCCACAAGACTCGGTCCTTGGCCTTCCTCATCCAACCACCGGCAACCCGCCTAAGGTCAATGGAATGTTAGACGCTCTATAATAATGATCACAAAATGTGTGTCCTGGCGCCTATTACTCGGCGTCGTCTCTGACACCTCGCTGTACAATGGGACATGCAAAAATAAAAAAAACCGACTAACCTATCCGATCAAACAGCTCCCCTCCCTGCGCGTACTCCAGAAACATGTAGTGCAAGTCCCCGTGCGTGCGCTCGCCGAGACACCTCAACACGTGCGGGTGTCTCAACGCGCGGTGCAGCGCCGCCTCGCGCGCCGCCAGCGTGGTGCCCGCGGAGCCCGAGGCAGGGTCAGAGCGGACCGTCTTCAGGGCCACGGAGGCGCCGGTGCGCGCGTTCACTAGCAGCCGCACCCTGTGGGTGGAGGGGTGGTTAGTGGGTGAAGGTAAGGGGAGTGATAGGGAAGGGGTAAAGCCTTGTAGTACCTTCCAGCCTGCTAGACCTTAAATGGATCGGTGGTGGTAAAAGTGTTTGTTTGAAGACCTTGGGAGAGGCCTAGCAGAGAGAAGTCTAGCAGTGGATGATAATTGGCAGATGATGGAATGTATATTTTTTATTTCCTATGCGTGAATGTATATATTTTTTCGATCTGTGAGTTTTTATGACATGTTGTGTAACAAATAAACAGAAAGATTGATTCAATAAATTACGACCGTAAGCACACAACTAGGTACCTAAACTGCAATAACTTTCATGTAGATATCACTACTGCCTTCACCTAACAAGACAACTCCGAACACGAAAGCTAACTTTGTGACAACAAGTTACCAACCAGACTACACCCACTAGTGTTAAACTTGTGGCTCCGGGAAAGCTCTAGGATCGAAGTTATGCATTATTCTGTTAGTACACAATGGTCGTGCTAAAGCTTTTAAAGTTGCGACGGAAGCTGTGTAGACAAGAGTGGCTGAAACATGACTGAAACTCAGTTGTTGCTGTATTTCAATGAAAAATGTACTTTTTGTTATTAGAGAATACTGCCAGCGTTGAAGTATTTGAGTTGATGAAACTACAGCTGCCTTATCTAACTGATCAATGTTAATTTCCTCCGTAATAATATACCGATATTTAGATTAAACCCCTAGACAGACATCCTAACATAAGTAAATACAGTAATGTAATCAAATGGCATATTCAATTATATAACACGCCATCACCGGCTCTTATCTCGACTGAGCTGTAATGAACGAGTTACATTCAGTCCCATTAGAAGGGTAACGATTCAAATAAACCAGTTTCCATATTGACATCTCCTGTATGTAAAGAGAACGATATTGCGTGACGTCACGAGATTTGTGAGTGAGGTAAGCGTTGGGTACCTAATGTATAGCGAGAATACATAACATGGCTACAGTTTGTGTTACATACGTGACTTATTCGCGAATTAGAATGGGTACAATGGAGGTTACAGTTGAGTCGTGGGAGACTGATAAGAAGTTGCTCAGCGGAACATGGTGGATGTAAATTATGCTTTAATTAATACCGCGTTTGATGTTATATCGACAGTTCAGTGGAAGCCTGTGGAACAAAACTAATATTACAATGTGATTTAGGTATTTATCATAGCCAGTTCTTCTTGGAAAATTTTGTTTTTTAATTACCACGGTCCTAGTATCTAGGCTAATGTTTGAGCCTATAAGATATGAGTAACTTCTCAGAAGAAATGTTCGCCCACGCCGACCGGAGTCTGTCGCCGAGATGAGATGGAAATTTACAGCAGGTTCAAATATTATGGCGACATTAGGCTGATGGATTATAGATTATACAGTAAATTACAATCCTAGACTCTAGTCGTAACTAACTGGTGTGGCTTACTCGAGAAAAATGTACATTTATGGTGGAGAAACGCTATTGCTTATCTTCGATACTGTTGTAGCAATCCTAGTCTCTCTATGCATAGGCAGAGAACTTGAAAAAAATACGGAATAAACGCAAGACTACCTAAAGATAATCTACCTGGCTACGCTTGGGTCTCGCGCCACAGAACGTGACGCCGAAAGAGTGCAAACAATCATTTATTTTGTGATGGCAGCCATTTGCAAGTTGGCGAAAAACAAGGCAGTGACCGCGCGGGGTGGTTAAACTTTCAAGGATGCGGCGCGCCGAGCCGTTCGGCGCCATATTTTTTTCTAGTCGAAATGCAGCAGTTCCGTCTTTGTCTGTGAAATCCGTCGGTCACGGTCAAGTCGCCTTTCAATGGCCGCCGGCGGCTCGGGCCGCTCGGAGGCTGCGCCCTCACTTCTGAGAAAAGCCGTGCCGTCATGGTAGAGGTGGTCGGGAGATGCGATGAGGAAGTATATGAAGGGTACAGGAAAAGAAGGGGCTCATTAATGTTGATTCTGAAGGCACAAATTCTAATTTTAGTGCTGTCACGACGTTGACGTTCAGTCAAGACGTCAAACGTTACAATCAACGACTTGACGAGTTGTCCTTTAGTCATACAACTGAACAGCGCCATCCAATGAACGGGCTAGTGGTTCAATCAAACAGGAGATTAAATCAGTTGCCTGCGACATATACATTTTACCAGAGAAAAATGCTATTTACAGGGAAACTCAGAGTCGAATTTTACACAAAAAAAATTAAGGTTTTCTAAAAAAATACTGTAAAATTCAAATTGAATTGAATAGAATTTGTGCCTTCAGAATCGACATCAATGAGCCCTCTCTTTCCCTGTACCCTTCATATGGTATGGGCTGATTGGAAATATGTATTTATTTATTTATGTACAGCTTAAGATGAGCGAAATGAGTATGGGGATTGTCTGCATCAACAGAAAAATAATATAGAATACCTAACAAAGGTAGAAAAATTAAATAAACATTAACACTGGAGAGCTTTAATCCCATCCACACAATGATAGTTGTTAGTTAGATGTACGTAGCAGTGCATTAATTCAGTAAAAAATTACTTAAAGTATTTTTTTAAACTAAATTTAACTTTGCTACTCTCACATACAGACTGTTAGCACCATAATCTCCTGATGGTCCTATGTTAATACTTCAAAAAAATATTAAACTTATAATTCAATTCACTACAGACTGACAGATCGGGTGTTGGACTATTATGGAGTTACAAACTACTTGGATGCATCAACCCGAGCATAGGAAACTAAATTTTGTGATCCCACAACACATTGATGTTTAAATATAATAATAAAGAGAGGGTACATTATTTGAACAAAAAATTGTAACCCTATGGTGGGAGAGCCAAATGTATTTATTTTGTGTTCATGGTCATTTAATTCATGGTCTTTTTTTGCAGTTCTGCTATCCATTAATTTAAAGATAAATGGCTGTATTAATATATCAAAATGTAATGTACCTATCAGCTGGAAATAAAATGTTTAGAATTTCTGTATTGTTGTACATTGCAAGGATTTTACTTCAAATTAAATAAGATTTATGTTTTATATTTTAAAATAAAAACTAAAGAATCAATATCCATTTAACACACACAGGCTATAAAATTAATACATATAAGGTTATATTTGTAAATAAAAATGTAAACATATGTTTGGTTCATCAAGCAGGTGTGCAGATAAACAAAAATACAGAAAATCTATTAATAATAAAAATGGAATTAATTGGGTCAGGACTTCGGCATCATGGCCTCAAGGACATTGGGTGGGCCAGATGAAAAACACAAACAAAATTAGCATTCAACCAACCAGAGACAGTGGTGATATGTGATATAACCTAAAAATTTTAAATCCTTTGTTGCATGCGCTAAATGCGTACTTCGGTATTGGGTTGTGAGAAGCAGCGGCATGCGTGTAGAATGAGGAAGAAGGTCAGGTGGTACTCACTCTCCGTAGGAGCCCTCGCCCAGCACCTGCGCCACGAGCCAGCCCTCCACAAACTCGCCGGCCATGGTGCCTCCGCCTGCAACACACACGCATCAGTCACGCCGCCTGCACGCGCCGCCGCCCCGCCAGGGTGGTGGCAGACGGTCCACCACAACCACGCCGCGCTCACAATGCGGTTCGCCATTTTTCGGCGATAGACCGTCGCGAATTATTGATGCATGCCGAAATCTGTGCTAGCCCCCACAGCGAGGCGTAACCTCACGGGCGGATTGACAGAACTTGAACTCGGTGCAAATGGCGAAGGCACGTGGAGAGTAACAAAGCGATTTACGCCGGCGGCGACGTTACCTTCCCACCTCGTTTGTCCGATAACGGTAATCGAATCGTACACCCGAAATGATAATTTGGACCAATTCGGCGGGTAAAGCGTGCCGGCCGGAGATATCGTATTTACTAGGGGCTAGACTACATAAAACAATAACTAACCGTTTCAGCGGCTACACCATTTCCTTTTTACGAACACTTCTTGAACTTCAACTGCCGTGCCGTGCCGACCGTGCCATCGCCATCATTCTTCGAGCGCAATCGGCATTTTCCGGATGAAAAAGATCAATGGCTGCATCACGTTCAAAATGTTGTAATAGTTTATTTTCTTAACATAATATTATTATCTTTTAAAGTAAAATAGAATTCGTGATAGTGTAAAAATACTTTAGAAATTATTATAATCTTGTAAAATATCTAAATTTACAAATTTTGCACATAAACGAAGTTAGAAATAAATTCCAAACGTACTTTAAAGTAAAACTATATAAGGTTTTGAACGTACATTCAATAGACAAGTTCGACAGCGCGCGCCTCAAAAAAAATATGACTTGTTTATGGTTCATGCCTTGAGCAAATGCTACTTCTACACTCTCGCCAACGCAAAGATTGTATCGAAACCTCAGCAAAAAAGACAAACACTGAAATAATCATATCACCGCAAATAAAGACGAATCGTCCCTCTAAGGTCCCTCCATAATCCATAACATTTGATAGCGTTCGTTATGCCGTGCCGGTTCAATAAATAGAATGCTTGGAGAATGGTTTCCGACGAGCTTTTTCTTGTATTAATAGCCGATCAAGGTGATTATTATATTTGTATTTAATCTTCATAAATCATTAAAATTATCATTATATATTATTTATAATGTTATTTTGATTGAAATAACGTTCTATTTGCAATCAATATTTTAATTTGATTTTAGAAGGTTCCGAACGGTCGTAAGGCGGTTTGGCAAAATGACGTATGCATGACACATTCTGTACGTCAGAAAGAGACAAAAGCTGAATGAAAGTAAAATAAAATTATTGAAATCAAACGTTTTTCTAAATTTTCTGCTCTAATCTCCATAAAATACGAAAAATGGTACGTATTTGACCTTTAATATTAAATGCATATTAGTTTTACCTTATAATAACATTGAAATACCCTTTCGCAGGCCGGATATTCCGAAGACCAATTGGCTGGTGAGTAAACAAATTCTTAACATCGACGCTTCCTTTCTTTCCATTATCTTCTGGACGCATTTAAACTTGAAATACCTGTTAATTGCATCGATCACAGAAGTATTTAGTGTGTTGGGTGTAGCGGTTTATTGTGCAATGGTGGGCTGGGCTGGGCGAGTGCGTGTAGTCTTGCATGACTCATGTCACGGAGTCGATCAACATTGGGCAGAAAGCTGTGAGTTGCAGGCGCCCTACTTACCTTATAAGGCTGTATTTTAAAAGCATCTGGCGGTTCGCGGCCGCCGAGCGCGAGTTGCCGTCATTGTGAGTGCCTGCAGGGCTGAGGCTACACCTGTGTGCTCTACATCCAGTTAAATAGTCGAAATGTTCATGTACGAGCCCCCTAGCAAACTGAAACTCAACTCTGTTGAAGGTAAAAACATAACTTAGAAAAAATTGCAATATTTTACAATACATACTGTCAAGATAAGATGTACTTAAGTACTTTTGAAGGTACCTAGTTACTTAAAGGTGATATAAGCAGTAGTTATGAGCTTTCCTGGTCACAAATTATTCAAAATTTGGTTGGTAGTCTAAAACATCCAACATCTAGTACTAATCTTCATCTACAATCTGTGCTAACATCATAATCATAATACAAGATATTGACTTATAATAAGTGACCTCTAACACCATATGGTTATAATTTGTGTATAAAATAACATTAAACCTGTTTATAGCAAAAGTTTGATAAAAATTACAATTACCTTACATTTTAAAGTCACCAACTCAGCATAATTATGTAAAAAAAACTGGTTCCAGTGGAAAATTGAGAATCTATAAAACAGCCACAGTAAAACTATGTCATGAAAGTTTTAAAAGACAGGTTTTTGGAGAGTTTTCAACTTTTCACTTCTTTATTTCTGGTAAATAGCAGTATATACATTAGTATAATTTATACTTAAAATGCAACATTTGATGTTCAGAATTCCAGGAGGCATTCCAGCTCTTTGACTCTCGTGGAGACGGCAAGATCCATGTGGCTCAGATCGGGGACGCCCTCCGCGCCCTCGGCCAGAACCCCACCGAGTCTGATGTGAAGAAATGCACGCACCACCTCAAGCCCGATGAGAGGATATCCTTCGAAGTCTTCCTGCCTATTTACCAGGTATGAACTGTCTTGGTAGTACTTGGTACATTTGTGTATTATAATCCAACTTTTTAAATAGATGCAGTAAAATTACTTTTGAAAATGTCATTAGGTATGTAAAATAATGTTTACATCAGAGCCTAATCTCAATAGGGATGTGATTTTCACAGAATGTCTAATTGTTCCATAACTAACCGATAATCATCATACATAAGAGATACATAATAATAACAAAGGTGTACTGATACTCAGTAGGTCCATTTATTTCTATTTAAGACTGCAACCTGCTAAACCAAATTTTACTGCATCTAATAAAAAGTTACACTTCATTAGAAATAACTCAGTCACCAAACATTTATAAGAAGACACAAAATTACCTAATTGGATTAACAAGTTCTAAATTCACATTTGGAAAGGTACTGTCCACGGGACCCCCTCGGCAACTGCAATCCAGAACAGTATGTGTATTCATGTCATATGTTGTACAGATGCCTTCATAAGTACACTACCTCTATAAGGTTGATATTTCTATGAATGTTTCCCAGATGGTCTATGACTGGCTGAGGCATTAACAATTTTATGTACAAGCGAATGTAACTGCTACTGCACTTATGAATGTGGACTGTAAACCTCTTAGCTGTTGTGTGAGTGTGTTTGTTCTAGCAGTTGTGAGTGTGTGTACTTGTAGGTAGAAGATACTTATTATTATTTTATGTTAACATGCTTCAGTAATCTAATAACCCATTTATCAATTTTGTTATGCAACTTCCTGCAGTATTAACACTGCAATGAATTTTTGGAGATATTTAAACTGAATTGTCATAGTCAACCATTTTTTCCACATATTATAGTCAGCTCTTTATAAATCCTAATCAAAGGCATCAACTTTGGCAAGTCAGGGATTTCATGCAGTTGCAATTTTTCTTTTGTCATTAACTTCTTAGTTATATTACTTCAGTTTCCACCATGTTTTTAATTAATAATGTTTGTCTTGAAAGTATTGCATGGGCACCCTAGTAACTGGCAACTTGTTAAATGTAGGTATGTTTATTTGTTTATAGAACAGCAGTACATTATTTTAATTTACATACCTTCATAGTTCATCACTTAAAAGTATTCCATAAGGAGCTTTAGAAGAAAGTCTTCTCTGTTCCTTCATTACAACCTGCCTCATTCCTCAAAACTTTCCCTGTCCGCAGGCAATCTCGAAGGCGCGCAGCGGCGACACGGCCAACGACTTCATCGAGGGGCTCCGGCACTTCGACAAGGACGGCAACGGGTTCATCTCCTCGGCCGAGCTGCGGCACCTGCTGTCCACGCTGGGCGAGAAGCTCAGCGATGACGAGGTCAGTACATTGCCAATAAGCTTAGGCCTTAGGGTCTCAGCACATATAAGCGTAAAGTAAACGGATCGCCTTTTTTCTCCGTCAACCAGGCTTTCGCGAGCTCGCTTTCTACTGGTTGACAGAAGAAAAGTTACGCTTATACAGGGTGTTGCTAAAAGGGTATACTAAACCGAAATCTACACCATAGCTAAGCGAGTCAGTAAGCTGAAGTGGCAGTGGGCCGGACACATTGCTAGAAAAGTGGCTGGTCTGTGGAGCAGAAGAGTTCTCGAGTGGAGATCACGTACCGACAAGCGTAGCGTTGGGCGCTGAATAGCGAGATTCCCAGTTCTGTTTCGACCGTATAAAAAAGTAAATTATAACAGTACCACCATCTCTCATTAGCAATCCACAACCTGACGTATTTAGAAATTGTATCTATTGTGAGATGATTATACAGTAGCTAAGCATTTCGTTTTTATTGCTCTGAAATTTGCAATTCCTGTAATAAATGTTAACATTATCCATATATTTGTGATATGTTTCCGTTTGTTATTTTTTATTTACAACAGTTTCCTTATTGATGTTCTATCCCTAACTTACAACTCTTTATCACTCATTCTAGTACTTCATAATTACTGAACCATAATCCGTATCTACCAAAGGATTCTTAATAATTTAAAATGTTCTTTTCTCAGGTGGAGCAACTGCTGCAAGGCCAGGAGGACTCTCAGGGAAACATCAACTACGAGAACTTCGTGCACCTCATCATGCAGGGCTGAGCTGTCCGCGACAGTACCGCCGCCACCGGCATTTATATAACTAGCTCCTACAGTACATGCGTCCGAGTGTTGGTCAACTGTGGCCACATGTTTGGACCAATTCATGAGTTTAAAATCGCCATCAGCCAATGAATAGTTTCTGCTAGATATAAACCACTCCACAGACGCAGAATGGACTACTTCTTGAGTTTAAAATCGTCATCAGCCAATGAATAGTTTCTGCTAGATAAAGACCACTCTACAGACACAGAAATACAACAAGTTTTTTTGTAGAAAAATTAAATGGCTAAGAGATGGGAACTCCAAAAGAGGGTCTTCCTCATACAACGACTAACATTTTGACGCATGTACTGTAGTTTATTTTAAGGGGTGTTTCTTTGAATTTAAGTATTATAGAATGTAACGTGGCTCTTTGCATCCGTTTTATATCAAACATTGCATTTTTATCTTCTACTGAACTACGCATTTCTTTATCAGACAATATTATTTAAATATCGGATTGTTTTCATCTGATAGTCTTTTGATTTTATTTTCGAATGTAATGCATTTAAATGTACTGACTTCTACCATTGATGCAGCAAAGAGCCCTTTACAAGGTAGATATTTTAACATAACGATTCCCATTAACCCTTGATTCCAAAATGATATCGCCTAAAACTATGTAGACTTAAGAGATTAAAATATACATAATGTTAATTTACTTAAATTATGTACAAACAAGTTATTTATAATTGTATGAATACACATATTCGTATTATAAATAATATGTTTTTTATTCCATAAAAATTGCTACCATCATCCCTGAATACACATACACATCACTAATTTAAAATTATGTTATCTGATAGTGTCTGAAAGTGATGGTAAAAATCTGGCCGAGTATCCAATAACGACGTGACATATTTATGTGATTAGAAGGGTCGTCAACATCAGCCCGTAATCCTGCAAGACTGGACATGGGCCTCTCCCGAGGAGTTCCACCAAAACACCATCCTCGGCCTTCTTCATTCAGCCCAGACCTTCAGGCCAGACCCATGCTTCCTGTTTAAGACGTTATTTAATATATTCAAGCGATAACTAAAAGTTTGTTACGATAACTACCTAGGTTCCATAGTTTCACACTGGTATTTACTAGTTTGAGTTAAATTGTAACTGGGGCAGGGCTTACTACGGATGATCTACTACGCATTTTAAATACTTCGTGAGTACAAAACTACAAATACTAGATGCAATTATGACCGCGCCTATGTCCTTCCCAGCCCGCCATTGTGGGCTGTCTGGCGGTTTCAAGCGGTCTGCAGGTGAGCAAAGGCAATAATAGATAAAGCGATACACTAGTGAAGTCATCATTATAAACCTACCATCTTTCCAAATAAATTTTATGTCTGCGTAAAGCGGAAAAGGGACCGTTGTATTTGCCAAAAAAACATTGGTAACTCGGCGTTGACGAATGTATACTTTCACGAAGCTTTCACGAGAAGAAGTACTTATAGTTCCAGTTGGCATGGAGGAATGAGTCATTTCTCATGTCCTCTGAGGTTTAGAAAAAGTAGATAAATGGCTAGGATACTGTTAATAGACTAATACATAAATGTGGGGATAAATAAAAAGTAGTATTTTAATGATGTATCACGTCGTTTAATTTATACCAAACTTAATCGTCTTTACGTCTTTACGTCTTTTCACACTCTGCTTTCACTCTATGCTCCTCTGTTATTCGTCGTCATGGATACTTCACCTTGCGTTCTGTTCCACTCCGACACTCGGCCATCCTGACATTAAGGCTGCCGTCAGCCTTATTCATTACAATAACTGTAAAGTACAAGGTTACACACAATATAAAACATAGCATTATCAAACGTTAAAGATAATCTTCTTATTAAAACAAAAAACTAAAAACTTAGCAACTCAAGTTAACAACAATTTAGATTAGTTAGATTTCAACTTAGGGTCTAGACAGAAAAACATAAACAACTATTCTATGCAAACAACATCTTGAAATACCTATTCAAAATACCTATAATACCTGTTTTGTTTAAACACACCTTTTGTAAAGAATATGAGCCTTAAGCCTTCAAGACTTAACCTTACAATCATTACAAAACCTATCTAGATTGACTTTATTTACTGCTCACACATAACTTATTTATTACCATCACTGACTTCTTCATTCATCATCACTATCATACCGACACCAATAGAATATTATGCAATAACAAAACAAAATAAGAACTTACTTACTCTTTATGGTCTGGCCACGGTTTCATGTGGTCTGCAGAGCTAGAAGTACGACCTGGACCTTCGCTGCTGGGATCTAATTTCTCTACATCATACCTGTCATTCCGCTTCACCTTCTTCACTACGTAGGGACCTAGGTACTTAGGTTTCAATTTAAGACACACACCAAATTGAGTCCTCTTAATTGCCACCAAGTCTCCCTCCTTGTACTTGTGACTCTCCTTCCTACCTTTGTTGTAATTCCTCACGTTCTCCTCCTGAATCTTCAATATAGACTCTTTAGCAGCTAACCGTAAATCATCTCTCTCCTGCAAAAAACATGCTCTGGTCTCTTCTGAAATTAAATTACATAACTCTAAATCATCTTTGTTTTTCATCCTCGCTCCTATTAATAGCTCAAACGGCGTGGTGGCGATGCTGCGTTGATAAGTCGAATTGAGCGCCCTCCACACTCGGCTGACAAATTTGTGGGGATAAATAAAAAGTAGTATTTTAATGATGTATCACGTCGTTTAATTTATACCAAACTTAATCGTCTTTACGTCTTTACGTCTTTTCACACTCTGCTTTCACTCTATGCTCCTCTGTTATTCGTCGTCATGGATACTTCACCTTGCGTTCTGTTCCACTCCCACATAAATAGGTGTGGTATACCGCCTACATACATAGATAGAATAGGTACCCTATCCGTATTCAATCAAAGATCAACCACATGAAGACCTCGATAAATGTAGAAACATTTAGGTATATAAAATATATAGAGGTAACTACATCGGTATGCAGATAGACTAGATGTGAACTTCAAACTTATTACAACCCTCTTTCGGTCGTCGATAGTACCTAAGTGATACAGTACCCGTGGGTAGGTACCCACTGACTTAAGAAGGCAAAGAATATGCAGAACTTTTGAAGTGCTTAACAATTTGATTGGGCTTTTCCGGTTCGGCGTTAGTGTGATCCTGAGTATGAGACATTAGCTGCGCGGGAGTCTTGCATAAAACTTTGCATCTAATAAGCAATATTTTTATGATTATGATTCAAGACAAAAAGTGTCAACATAATTACAGGAGGCGCCAGCTAAAACTAACCTGCGTTCCTTCTTTTGCTGACTGGGTGTATTATTTAGTAACTTATTACATCATATCAGTGTGATATTATACTTTCATATCAATTGAACCGATTACCTACGCGGATACTTATGGAAATTTTACTATGCAACGTCAGAGACTCAAACTATCTACATAGCGAGGCTCCTGTAATCCTTACTTATAAGTGGTAGGTATTATTCTGGTTTAAGTGACCTAGCTACGTCACACCCTCACTCATTCCTACAAAATCTTCCAAACCTCCTCATCCAACTAATCCTAATGATAATAAGCCTACGCGAGGCGAGACATTACGCTTACAATCCTGAGGTTAACTCTATTACTCAGATCCCGCTCGATTGCGCAAGAGTCCAGTCGACAGCTCCATACCACCGCGCGACGTATAAAAAAAATTTTTTTTTCTGGATTACTATGTGGGTGCGATGTGTGGTGTCCAGTGTCGTGGCAGTGGTGGTGGGAGCCTCCTTGCTGCCTCTGGACGTGGAACGTCTGGAGGCGAGCGTGGGAGGGTTCGCGGTGCTCAACTGTCATCTGGACTTTCCGTTCGGAAACGAGATCCCGTACCATCTGCAGTGGGATAAGGATGTGAGTTTTTGGGTGTTTTGTTTTGTGGAGGTTCTGTGAGTAGTACCCACCTATATTTCTCTAGTATCTATACTTGCACACTTGCAGATAACTTTCAGACATCTCTGGTAGACAAACATTTCCTCAAGCATACCTATGTACCCACACAATGATTTAATGTACTTACCTAGGTACCAATATAAGCAGTTTGTAGTTTGTACTTAATGAGCTATAGGTATTTATAGAAAAACATAGATTAACTAATTAGTTATCTAATACTCACCCATGAAAAGTAATAGTAATAACACTCTGGCGAAAAGTGGGTGCAGCAATGCACCTCTGCCTACCCCGCAAGGGAGTACATTAGTACAAGGCGTGAGTGTGTGTGTGTGTGTGTGTGTGTGTGTGTGTGTGTGTGTGTGTGCGTGTGTGTGTGTGTGTGTGTGTGTGTGTGTGTGTGTGTGTGAAAAGTAATAGGTGGGTGGATTTCAACAAGTCCTAAAAAATCTTCATTTCCGTGGACTTTTTTATCTTTAGGTTTTTTATATTGAAAAAGCGCTTTTATTAAAGTTTTTGTTAATGTTAGTGTTCTTACTTAATGGCTATCAGATAAGTTAAAAACTTAACGAGATACAGATGATCAAAAATTTCGTGCCACGGCGATGACACATGCGTTCACGGAAATGAAATAAGCGTCCACGGCAATGAAAAAAACATCCACGGCAATGAAACTAACGTCCACGGCAATGAAAGAACTGTGCTATGGATATGAAAGAATCAATCCACTGCAATAAAAAAAAAACTGTGAGGGAAACGCAAACTTAGACAGATTATGTATGGTAGAAATATTTGGATAGATATTGAAACGAAAGAAAGAACGACAGTATGTATAAAATAATAAAGAATGTAGTATGGAATTCTTTAAGTAGTATTATGAGGTTCGTATTGCAACTTATAAAAACGAAATGTTTAATTTCACATTAATATCGTTCACAACATATAATTAACCTTACCTAGTATAACATCTATATTTTCATAAAGTATAATATTATACATGTTGCCAGTGATGACCTACGGTGCCGAGACGTGGTCTTTAGGCCTCTTAAATAGGCTCGGAGTCACCCAGCGAGCTATGGAAAGGGCTATGCTCGGAGTATCTCTACGTGATCGAATCAGAAATGAAGAGATCCGTAGAAGAACCAAAGTAACCGACATGGCCTATCGAGTCAAATGGCAGAAATGGCAGTGGGCCGGACACATTGCTTTAAGGATGGTCAGTGGAGCAGAAGAGTCCTCAAGTGGAGACCACGTACCGGCCGCGGGGAAGCACTGGATGCGGGCCGCCTCCGATCGGACAAGGTGGAAATCATTGGGGGAGGCCTATGTTCAGCAGTGGACGTCATATGGCTGAGATGATGATGATGATGATGATTATGATAATATTATACAGTATACGAACTGTTAATTTTAAAATATATTATGATGTGACATGATCTGTGCTGAATTACAAATCACCGAACAAACCACCAAAAGCACGAAAACCTAAAGATAGGTGCAGTTAGGTGCACATGTTCGTCAACAGCGAAGTGGGGCGCAGCATGTGCACTTAACCGCTCCTCCTCGCTTTCCTTGTTATCGCACCTATCTTAAGGTTTTGGTGCTAGGGGTTTTGATGGTGTTGTGGATGTTGATGGATTTTACACAGATTACGTGATATGATAGAATATTTTATGAGCTCTATGCTAAATGAAAGTATATTTTAATTGATATAATAATATGAAATGTATTTTATCATCATCACCCTATAATCATCCACTGCTGGACATATGTCTCTCCCAAGGAGCGCCACAACACTCGGTCCTCAGCCTTCCTAATCCAGCTACTAACGGCTACCTGCCTAAGCTTGCACATTTTGACAGCTATGTCGGTAACCTTAGTCCTGTGACGATAATAATACTTATTTTGTGATTGTTATTAATGATAAATTATACATTTAGTTTTTATACATCGCGATACGCGCCCGTTTTATCGAACTGCAAAAAAAGGTAATTTGACAAGTCCTGTAGGTAATTTCAGTGATCGGTATTATTAACTGTATTACAAAAGATGGTAAATATATTTTTATTTGCCTAATCGTACATACCATGGCGATGAAAACATGTCACGGAAATGAATAACCTGGCCACGGAAATGAATAACCTGGCCACGGAAATGAATAACCAGGCCACGGCAATGAATACATATTATTTTACAAGACATGGCGATGAAATTTTTTTCATTGCCGTGACTTTTTTTTCATTGCCATAGCAAATTTTGGCCACGGAAACCACGGAAATGAAAGCATGGCGATGAAAATCAAGCCATTAAATATAAATAACAAAAAATGAATTTACTATTCGAAGAAACAAACACTTTATAAGATGAATATTTTCAAAATGCTTTCTTTTGAATGCTTACTCAAGAAGACAAACTTAATTTTATAGAAGTTATATCTATCCACGGCGATGAAAGAAAAAATGTCCAGTGACCAAAAACAAATATAATTTTCACTATAGCGCGAAAACGTGGACACCTGTGTACCTCTTTCCACGTCGAGTAGTTAGGCAACACTTGTAAAAAACGATTAGCGCACCGAGGGGGGGACCCAAGTTCATAGATAAAACAATATCCTTGATCATGTTTAGGTCACGGCGATGAAATGTAGTTCTGGGACACATGAATTTTCACTTACCGTTCGTTATATTCTTTATTTATTTGAATAAATGTATTTCGTAACAATACTTTAACTATTAATGTATCAAATAAAACTAAGTTTAAATCTAAACACTCAATATTTTTTCATCAATGAAGAATAATACAAAACGAGATGACCTGAGGACAAACACGGCAATGAAAGATTTGGAGGTTTAATATTTTTTTGTAAAGTATCCATTAATCCTATTGATAAAATATTTAGTGCTTCATATAGATTACTATTCCACATAACCGGAAAAAAATATTAGAAAATTAGAACTTTGTTTTTTAGTACCGATTTCATTGATGCCACGCAAATTTTGGCCGCGGGAAATTCACCCAGGTAGGTACTTAAGTATAAAAAGACCATATAGAGACATATTATTATCGCTTTTAAACATAATTGCACCAACCCGAGGATGAAGCTCAGCCCAGCACCATGGTGTTTTAATTTTTATGACCACATGCATGATGGTTTAACTTTCTATGGTACCTACTTAATAAAAATACCTACTTTTTACCCTCCTCCTTCGGCAGTCAGGTAAAAAGACATAATATTGAGTGTTAATGGTGGAACTTTATGCACGTGAGTGTAATTATCATTGTGAGGGTAACTTCTGAAAATTGAGGGCATGCACTACTTAGATCACCTTAAAGAACACTAAGCCCTCCCTTTCGGGAATCCCTATGCACATGATAGAGGGACCTAAATAGTACTTACTTAGAATTACCTAGTAACTAGGTACCTAGGTAAGTAAGTGGGTACTTAAGTATTTAAGTTTACCTCATTTAAAAAACATATGGACAATTAAAAAATAATTATCACATATTAAGAATTAAGAGTTGTTAGGGTGTGTAATTGCCGAAAGTACCAGAATATTAAAACCCATGAATAAATTATACCAGTCCCGTTAAGTCCCGTAGCATCATGATATCAATGGTACAGTAAGTACATGCAGCCACATGTAACAAAACCGATCGAACAATCGACGCACGGGCGGATACCGGGCCATTATTTATAAAGGACAGCGGGACACAGGCCCGGCCACACTTTGTTGTTCAATTACCGACTTAATGACCTTCCATCGAGGGTTCCTAAGTACAGACCTTTCTGTGACGAGCTTCTTTCCCCACCAGAGATGAGTGACGACTGAGTTGAGAAATCTTCACCCAAAGATATATTTTCGATAGAGTACCGGGGTATTTAGTATATACGCATCTAGATAAATTTGCTGGCACCCGATATGATAAATAGTTTACACTAATGATAAAGTTTACAAACTCTAGTTTAAATTCATCAGAGATTCCGCGAGAGGCGCCACTTGTAAACTTTCATAGTTTTATGTAAAAATCTATCATACTTTCGTACTTACCTACAATAAGATTTACAAACTTTAATACCTAAAAGTCTTAGGGCTGTATAGGATCCCTATAAAATACCTATACAATAGATGTACCTAAGTAAAGTAGATAGATACCAACTATACCTTAAGTAGGTACCTTAGTTAAGTTACATACTTACGATTTTTTAATGAAATAGGTATACATATAAGTACTTGCAAAATAATACAAAACGGCTTAAGTCACACGTCTAATCTTTGAAATCAACGCCTCTTATGCAGAATGCTCTTCGTAATATAAACCATTTGAATGCGGTCACTTTACTTCACACCGTCGCTATCTGGATTATTGTGAAGCCCAAGTTCATCCAGCAACTTGTAATCGAGACTTCGATCTCTGAGATAGTGTATAGGAACAGGACAGGTACTTACCTTATAGGAACTCAGGTAGGTATTAATCAACAACGCACCGCACCCCGTGAAAGGGAAAAGAAGTTATCTCTACAGAAAAACTGATCGAGTGGAGTAATGTATATCTTGATTCAATACGATATGATACCTAAGAATTATGACTATCAAACTCAAATTTGGAGAGGAATTTCAGTTTCAGTGAAAAATATATGAGGTTAGAGGTAGATAAACTAACCTCACCGTCTTCCCGTGAGCGTATAACAAACATAAAGGAACTCTTTCGCAATATCTTTCGATAATACATATTCACAAAAAATCGCACTAGAGTTAGCTACAACCACAAAATTAATGAATAAGTATATCTATCTACTATATATACTTTTAACCTAACAGAGAATCCAGGCTCTCACAAAGATCTAGACCCTGAGATTGCTAGCCCTGACGAGTGGTGGTCAAGCAAATGGATCAGTAGGGCGCGCGATTCGCGTGGGAGTGTCATCTTCCACTTGCCTCACTTGAGGCCCACTCCACTCCAGTGCACTCTTCGCACGCTGCACCAGGCAATCAGGCGGCTCCTTGCAGCCTGACTATTCAGGACACTCGCCACATTGGTATGCGATTGGTAATTGTCATCGCAATTGTGTCTTATAGATGCATCGATGAATAGAGGTCGGTTGAGTTGAGTAAATGAGGAATTATAAAAATTTATAACAACGGCCATTTTGGCATGTCCCTCAACTTCTTTATTTATTTGCAGGGATTTCTTTCCTTATATTGGAAAAAAATGCCTTTTAACTGAAGATATAACTTATTGACTATATTTATAACTAAAATGTAATTAAATCCTGCTTAAACTGAATTTTACAAAAATATTTTAACAAGTCGTGACCCACGATTTTGCCCTGTCCCCAGCATAAAATGCAACTTTAAGCTCAATTTATTCAAAATTTTACTAAGTAGCCGAACTTTTGGAGTGGTTTTTACGGAAGATCTACTAAATAATTATCGTTTGACATCATTAAAAGTGCGAATAATAGCCCTTTGATATTTTTAAATCGAAAACAATTGCGGCCCTGATTTTGATACATCCGGAAATGTCGGTTTTGTTACCGCACTTTTTCCAAAAGCAAATTTACCAAATGCTTATTTTTCGGTTTTAAAATATGGCAATACTAAGATATTATAGAGATTGCCGGCTTAAAAAATTGAAAAAGGCCTCCGTGGTTTGCTCAGTGAGACTGTCTTTATTACCGGTCGAACTGTGACCAAATTTGTCGTCAGGTTTGTTACTACCGTAATAAATTATTTATTAACACATTTCTTTCGATAAATTAGTATTAAAAGGCATGGTTAATGCTAAACAAATTGTGGTATTTGGTTTATCACTGCTAGTAACTGAACGGCTAATATATTTTTTCAAAGGTTAGGTGGGCGTGTTTTGTTACTTCGGTTTTGTTACTGAGGGTACGGTAACATATAGATGGAATGAAAAAGTAACAAAATCGACAGGTTTACATGGCGACTTTAATAACGGAAGTCGGATTGCTATGACTGTTTATTTATTGTTTTTTTTTGTTATAAATGTGTTTTATCGAGCCATATAACCCAATTTAGAGTTAAACCTATTATGAAGATGTTTGAAGTGAATTTCATGTAAAATTGGGCCCATGTTTTAGATTCATCATGTTCAAATTTTGTGCTGGTGCCATGTAAACCAAGCCCAACAATTTTGTTACCGTCCGTTTTGTAGCTGTCCCTGCATTTTGTTCGAAGATTTTGTACTATTTTGTTTAAAACTCTTTACTTTTATAATTTAAGGTAACGGGTCCATATTCCGAGGTAAATAACAACATTTGAAAGTAAGTAAGAAAAATAAGCATTTGTAACCATCAATATTGATGTGAAATATTGTCTTCTGTAAGAATATACGTTAAATTTTATATTTCTTAACACAGATTCATTGATAACACATTAATTAAACTTAAAAAAATATAATTTATTACACATGTCGATTTGCCCTTATACCGAGGTAGGATTATGGTTTCTTCCATATACCGAGGTAGCCTGTTCCATATTCCGAGTTAGTCCTGTCAGTGGCTCCATGAGTGTGGCCATGAACATAAGGAAATTACAATCTAAAATATCGATATACTTTTTTAACCCTAAAGTACTCCAAATAAATTTAATTATTCTAAATAGTAGTTGAAAATAATGAAAAGAATTAAATACTCTCCATTTATATTGGTTTTCGTGATAATTTCTATTATTTATGTAACATTTTCATAATTCATTATTGCAACTGGTAACATTGGCTAGAAAAAATATTCATAATGCTTCTATGATGTTCTATGGACTTTTCCAAGCGATTAAAAAAAAATAGAGTAGAGATGGGGTAAATTGATGAAATAGTGACAGTAATCGAATATAATCGATTATTGAACTCGAATGATTTAAACATTTTTTACTATAGTTTTTATCTAAGTAAGGTCTAAAATTTTTCCACGATATTTTATGTTCTTACTTAAATGTTTAAAAGTTGATGATACGTAATAAAAGTAGATGTGTAAGGGATGAGGAAAAGTATCGAATACTTACAAAAGCCAAATACCTTATCAGTACTAATTTCCGATGAGTACCTAATGTATTTACCATAAACGAATATGATTATAATAAAAGTATCTACCTAGGAATCGATCCAGCATCGATTATTTTTTCATTCAAGCATAGGTCGGAAGTCTCGGAAGCAAGGAACATTGCACAAGGTACATCTCTATGGCGCATGCGCGCTGGACTGGAGGCGCGCCGGCGCCATGTTCAATTTTCCGCCGAAAAGTTTGCCGCTATTCTTTGAAAGTATTTTTGTTAAGTCTTTACATTAGAAAACAAACATCTTTTATTAAATTATTATGTTTGTATTTGCAATATGCAATTGGAAAATCGATAAGGTAAGCTTGTGTGCGAATTATTTTAGGAAATTACGTAAAATGGAAATATTTTTATGTTTTTATCAGTAATTTGGCATCAGTTTAGTTACTAACCTAGGTTTTTGTTCTAGCGTTTTCGTTTCTAAACTCACTAAGTTTTGTGAAAATGGGTACCAACTTATAAGGATAAGCTTAATTCTGTCAACTATCCATACAATTTACCTACTTACTTTATTTTTCAGTGACAACAACAAGAAAATGAAAAAATCAACCAGACCCCTAAACCAAACATGAAATGCAGTATACAGGACATTCATTTATCTGGGAATTTTGGGATAACAATATTACAACGGCCATCAGACCTCGAAGTAGAAGGATAATGGAAATAAAATACAGAAATGAAATTAGGCAATTGTGTATATAGGTGTTATAAAAACTCCACGGTCGTGTGTGTTATTTTATTCACCCAAATAAAGTATTACGTCTACAAATTTCTTTCTTTCTTCTTTTATAAAGAGTAATAAGTAGGTAGTATCTAGTAGTAGTTTCGTAAAGTCAGGCATATCTATCCACACCCCTTTTATATATAGGAAGAAAGTCGCTAATTCATCTTGATTTTATGGTTTGATGACGGCATCGGATGACACTGCGAAGGTGTGATGTAGTCATATTCCGATTTCCGAGGTACCTACCTATGTAAAATGTCATACTCCATGTTAGGGGTTCAGCAAGTATTTTAATAATCCATATTCCGAGTTATCAAATTATCGATTTAGAAACAACATAGATTTGTTACTCAAATCATACATAAAATATTGGTAAAATTATGTATCACTTACGTTAATAGCGATGAAATAACACTGTTTTTTATCATTTCAAATATACATACTAAGTTAAGGTTTTCTATGTAACCATGATTTTTGGGTCAACAATTATCGTGTTATATTAAGATTCCTAGAGGATATTTTGTACCGCCGAATTAGGTTATAAGCTTGTCACGTTCATCATTATTATTATGTAATCAAGCATATACTTCAAATGTTATTATTTGTAAAGTTATAAGCTAAAAATCATGACATAGTATTTTTCCTTATACCGAGGGTAACTCGGAGTTAGGAACAACGTATAAAAATCAGGCCCTTATACCGAGGTATTTTGTTTTTGAGTTTAAAGGGGTTAAATTAGTTTAAAAAGAGTTAAAATTTAAATTTAATGTAAGTATAAGAATATAATAAACTAAATATAAACTATTTACAAAGTTGAACGTCGTATAAATATTAAAAAACACAATTATTAAATATGGCTGGCCTTACGTAAGCCGGGTCGCGTTTGTATGAAAAACATGGCGGCGTCGCCCTCACGGCACATTACATGAGTTTTTAGTAATTTTAGGCAATTTTAAACATATTTACTACATCAAGTAGTTTCAGTTAAAGATAATGAACGATTAAATGTAATTTTAGAGTATCCAAACCTATTAAAATGAGTAATAATCATGAAAATAAATATAACTCGAAATAAGGACGCCATTTTGAATACCGCGATATATGGAACCGTTACCTTATTTGGTTCTAATTATTTAATATTATTTATTCCCCAACCTATGTAAAAGTTATTAATGTGTTGTTGTTTAAATTACGCCTCAGGCATTAAAAATAATTCTTGATTTGTTGACTGTGGTAACAAAACTGAGACATTATTGAATTTTTAACTGATTTCTAAAGAATATACGACTTTTTTCCCTTGATAATGTCATTTAAGAAGACTGTGGCTTTCCTTCAATACGTTAAATTTAAAGAATACCTAAAGTTTAATAAATTATTTAAGCCCCAAGAATGGTAACAAAACAGAAATTAATTCATACTAACCGCCACATTTTTTCATTTTATTAAATAAGTACTTATAATACCGTAATTACACAATAGATTTTAATAACTATAGATTATAGCGGTGTTATTTCATTTACTAGAAATATATTACAACGCCTAAAAATAAAAACATAACATTTTCATCCGTTGTTATAAATTTTTATAATTCCTCAAATAGGGTTTTTAGATTAGGAAGACTGATGGCTATGTGTTGTAGCGCTCCTCGGAGCAGCATTTTTGGTCTACTCAGTGTATACAAAATGTATAAGTGCCTACTTATTATGTAAGTATCATCGTTAATAATCATCTTCATGTCCTTTAATAGGGAATATGCGTAATTTTTTTTTATACTTTTATTGGATAGTTTTACATCACTTTATTATAGTAAAAAAAAATTCAACGCCAAAATAAGTAATTTAAGGTATTTTAAAGAAAGTTAAAAAATTACAACCATCACGACCACTTTGAAATTCCCGTCAGGATGGCGGGCTGTCGTGACGTCATAATCGTTTAATTTCACGGCTCAGAATAATGAGTCCCGTCAGTCGGCATAGATTTTTTACCTAATCAAGTAATCACAGAGTACTTTTGTATTTTCAACAAACCAATGTTGTCATGGTAACAAACGAAAAAGGAAGTGTATAAAGTGTGATCAGTGGCTGTTTTGTAATGGTAATAAAGTGTGACCAGTGGCTGTTTTGTAATGGGAGCTCGTAAATAGCTGCTAGTAGCTCTTTTGAAATGGGAGCGCGCAAACCAGAGGACCTTTGTACACAATATTACGCTATTATGGCAATATGAATATAAAGTAATATTTGTATTGTATGTAAGTACTTACTGTAACTTTGGTTCTCAGTAAGAGAGACTAGGGTTAGTGGGTCATTCTATTCTATTATCTGTGGGGGTGTAAGAACCTGCACCTGGCTCTCTTGAATGGAACCATTGTGCATATCTCAAAGGTCTAAACCCCCTTATCTAAACTATCGAATAAGAGTATAAAAATATATGCATATTCCCTAATATTTGGGCACACGGCTCTCGACTTTTCAATAGTCTTTGCTGTCCTTTTCCGCAGCTGACCACAGTTTACTCGTTCATACTGCGTAATAAATTTAATGTGTCCAGTTCTTCTGATTACGAGAATTCTTCCATAACTTAATTTAGAAAAAAATAACAACTTTTGAAATATACTAACGACTGCCATTATAACCTAAAAGTAGAAAGAGCAACTTGTGTCATGTTCATGTCATAATACTTACAATACAAATTTAATTTTATTGTGTTGCAATATGGAGCATATTTGAGTGGCTCGTTGACTAGCGAATGGCTGTTTACGCCTCATTACAATAGAACAACTAGTGGCAGCCCATACACTACCAACAAAAAATATAAAAAGTCCTAAACTTTGCAAACAAACAAGCATATCAAACAAGAAGTGGAGAGGTTATAGGAGGCTAGGATCTACTCGTATTGGAAGAATTTTTATGTGATCCATCGTATCTGATCACAACGAGCATCACAAATACTCGGTGACATTAACATTTCTTTGTTTACACTTGACATTTATTTAACTATACGCAAACGCAAAGAAGTTATTATTCTGAGATTGATATATAAAGAATTATGACGTCACATCCGCCCTAAGAAAATGGGTGACGTTTCTAGGAAGTTAGAATTTACCGAAGTTTTTTTGTACTTTTCAACTTTATTTACTTGCTCAAAAATAAATTATAATCAAAAATAATGATGGAGTCGTAGTTATGAAACAACAAAGTTTATTATAAATAATATTTGACCTTTATTTGAACCACTTGCATATTCCCTATTGTGGCCACTTTGGTTATTACTTTGTCTAAGCCCTCACGCCATAACTTTACTGAAGGCGTGCCTTGGGCCTGTAGGAAAAGTTTCAGATGGAATACCACTGACTGCCTTCTCTTCTCGTGAATATCACGCCCAGCGACCATGACATCCACAGAACGACAGTCACAGTACTCACAGTCCACCTGCATTAGTTTAAAATGACGCGCGCAGATTGAAGTGGCAGGAATGCAGTCATTTAGTTCAGTCTAGGGTTAAGAACTTTGTTTTGTACGGACGTACGGACACATAGTTCCAGGTTAATAGATTCAAGAGGTCTTTAACCATTTGGCTGACATACCATGTGTCATTCACTTGGCTGATGTAACTAGGTACCATACAGAGCTCAGTGGCGCATAAGTTTATGAATTGTGTATTACATTGACTGTCAACTGATGAGGTGTGCAACGAAACCAATTTACCACGCAGCAATGCACACAACGTATAAGTAGTTGTTCCCGTCTTTAATTAGGTAGGTCAAACCTAAGCAAACAAATAGATGCACCTACTCATTGCCAGATTCGTTAATCTAGATGTGGTGTCATTATTAGAATGATACCGCCGCTGCGTGGGCAATGTCTGCGCTATATTTCTTAGAGCACTTATCGGCTGCAACACGCAAGGGGCCGTGATTGCTTACAGGGAATTAGTTAGTGCACAAGTTGGAACCTAGGTACTATACATTATACAACCTAAGTAACCTAACCTAGTGGCCTGAAACAGTCTCATTTAATCCCAATCCTAGTCGCATGAATTTTGGATCTTTGTAGACACTTCTCATTACCCTACAGGCTAAACCCTGTGGATATTTAAAATAACTTGTGATGTAAGCTATCTTGACCTCACTGAAGAGCTACTCAGCAAACTCGAACGTCTCCAGAACTTGTGCATTCGATTCATTTTCGGATTGCGCAAATATGATCACATTTCTGAGTATCGAGCTCAATTACAGTGGCTTCCAATTCGCCTTCGCCGGAATACTCATATTCTCAACATATTGTACAGTGTTTTAAATAACCCGTCATCTCCCCAATACCTGAAGTGCAAGTTCTCATTTTTGTGTTCTCATTCTCAGGGTAGAGCATTGAGGTCGGTAGAAAACAAATTGTTGAGCATTCCTGTTCATAATTCCGCCTCATATAGCGATTCATTCGCTATGAAGGCAGCGTGCCTGTGGAACTCCTTGCCAGAGAGCGTGCGACAGTCACCATCGCTGGCAACTTTTAAAAAAAATGTGAAGAATCACTATTTTGAATCGTTAGGTTGGCAGATAAAATAATATATGTATATATATATATATTTTATAATATATATTATTTATAATTTAAAGTATATATGTATGCAGTTCTATTTTATATTTATAATTTATTATGATATTATTTATATTTATATTTGTAGTTTTGTCTCATGTTTGCTTTAATAATAGTTAGGTTTTATTATTTTTGTTAATTGTACCTACTTCAAATTTAATTAGTTAAAAGATTTAATTTTCTATTTCTCTTTCACCCAGTCGTAGGTTGGCTGGAAGAAATTGCTTTTTGGCAATAAGCCCGCCTTTGTATACGTCCTATATGTTTTAAATTTGTAATCTGTTTTGTATATTGTTTGTTTGTGTACAATAAAGCGTTTATAAATAAAAAACTTGATAGTGTTATAGTTAAGTACCTATGTTCTAGTACTTATCTATTTCAGTTCTTTCAAAAACAGTATTGCAGTCAGCTCAGCAGTAGGTACTTATAAGTAACTTCCTCTAGATATCATACACCTAAAAGTAGTTTAGTCAAAGAATCTCTCCAATTAATTAATATTCCACTGAGAGACAGTAACTTGGTACACTCGTCAAAAAGTCTCATCTACAGCTATTCTAGGCCGAGACCTTACACCTTAGAGTCTTCGATATAAGGGTGAAGTTACTATAATTAGCATGAGATAGCCCGGACAGGAAGCATGGACGGAATAATTAACCGGTCGCGAGTCGCGCGGTGAACTCTGACACACTCTCTGCAGATGATGGGGTTGGGTACAGTAGGGTTAACCTTTTCTGGATCTCGTGGGTTTTTCATCCAAATCACTAAGTAATATTATTGACAAGGTTAAGAGTCCTTTTATGCTGTAAGGATGCAGATATATCTACGTTTACGTAGATCTACGTAAGTATATAAAGTTTTTCCCCGCTAAGTAATACTCGGTTTAAATGGGCCCTATGGTCTGGTATCATCTTACTAGATACAAAAAGTTGATTTACTTTTAAATACATTTAAACATGGTTTAAGTCTTAAGTAGTTATCGTGAACTCCAAAGTAGATTCAAGGTAGGCAAAACCTATCCACGAAGACAAAATAATAAGATGATTAAATACCTAATCTATAGTAGTTAAATATAGTTAAGTACTTATACTTAACTACTATAACAATCTCCCGTGGCCTTCAGTACCCTCAGTCACTCAGTCACACCTAATTCAATAAGCTAGATACGCTCACAAATGGGGCGAGTGACAAATTAACACGGACTCATTTACGAATTACGGTGTCGAAAGAGGAAGCCAATGTCCTCAGCTGGATCCACGGGGACTTCCCGGCTGAGGAACGAATATTTGGAGGAAATTGTCCTCTTTGCTGGATTGCCGTTAACAGGAGTGCAGGGTTATAGTGCGGTATAATGCTTGCCTATGGTGCACAATGTTTGATGAAAGGAGCTTCCTTGACTGGTAGTAACTAATTCTTTGATAAAATAATCTACTTAGGGTGTCAACGACTGGCAAATACTATCTATCTGGTACGACTCTTTTAATTTTTTTTCGTAATTCCATCAATCCTTCAAATATGTCGTAGTCCAGCTAACTCTAAAAGCTCTTAAGATGATGTCCATGCATATTCCTACCCACTACCATCTACAATTTACAAAATAAATAAATTAGAAAGACATTGCTACTGAGAGGGGATCAGGTTTCAGTGGAGCCAACTGTACTACAACTATTAATTTGTCAGCTTCCGAGTGTTCTGAGTATAATTATGTACCAAGATTGACGGGGGCAAAAGTTTACTCAAAACATCTCTGGCAAATCTACGGAGATTTTTGGGAGCGCTTTCAGAGCCATACCACTTTTCGCCCACTTCTGTATTGTATAAGCATTATTTACACTTTTGAACACAAATAAAATTATACACTGTGGTGCAAAATTGGTACAAAATTGGTTCAGAATGACCCCCTAAGTCATCCCCTTTTTGCTTACTAAGAATCCATACCACTTTTGTAACACCTAGTCATTTAAAATAATCATTATCATCAACACCCTATGTCACCTCAGTGCAGGGTATAGGCCTCCTCCATGCTCCATCATGTTCATCATCATCAAGTTCCACGGTCATGTGATACATTTATAATAGATTCATTTATTTCCAGGGTGAGACAATATTCTCGTGGTACAGCAGCGACAGCGCGCCGCGGCTGGCGGACCGCTGGGGGGGCCGCGTGACCCGGCTGGGCGACGGGCGCCTGGGCCTAGGCAGGGGCTCCATCAACGTCTCAGCCGTCAGGGAGACCGACGCCGGCCTGTACCGCTGCCGAGTTACGTTCCCGAATAGGACCCCGCCGGCGAGGAATAACGGCACGTTTTATTATTTGGATGTTGATGGTGAGTTTCGGATTGTCTGGGTTTTAATTGGGGTATAGATCTGCCTAAAGATGTTTACTGAAGTTTAGATCAGTGGTTGGGTGCGCTAGTAGGTACTTTGTAAGACATCAGACGGCATCTTCTGTGTTATGATTTCAGTAGGTACATGTATAATTATCATCTATAATCTGATCTACCTAGTTACCTTATTACCACAAAGTATTTACCTGACCAGCAGGACCCAGAAAACAAAGCGATCCTAAAATAAATCCCCCAAACAATTGCATACTCGTGCCGCATAATCTAAACAAAACAACTCCAACAACATTCCAGGAAGCAATCTTATAGTCACACCTCCAATGAACTCAACTGTCTTGGAGGGGGAACGAGCTGAGTTCGAGTGTATGCCGAAGAATTTAGAGACCATAGTGCAGTGGTACAAGGATGGGACGCCTATCGGGGCGATTCCGGAGCTGGCGACGCGAGCTGAGCTGGTGGAGAACGGGAGTCTGGTCATCAGGAAGGCGGAGAGCACGGACCCCGGGGAGTACGAGTGTCATGTCCAGGATACAGACGGACAGGTGCAGAGCGCTAGCGCGTTTCTGGACGTGCAATGTAAGTTAAGATTCTATATCTGTCGGAAATATACTTAGGGGCCGTCCATTAATCACGTGAGGTCGTTTTTCTCATTTTTTGACCCCCCCCTCCCCCCTGGTGATATTTGGTGAGGTTTGGGACCAACCCCGCCCTCCCCCCCCTGGATCACGTGTATTTTTTTGGAAGTCTATGTAAAGGCAATAAAATTTTTGCACCGTCCAAAATATCGGTTCAGAAATACCAAATTTTTGACAAAAAATTAATACACGTGATGTCTAACGAGAACCCCCCCTCCCCCCTCGTGATGTTTCGTGAGGTTTTCAGTACCCCCTCCCCCCCCCCCTTTGAGCCTCACGTGATTAATGGACGGCCCCTTAGAGCAACATCATGTTTAACAGTGTTAAGATCCGTTACCTCCCTTTAGTATTTAATAGGTTGCAAAGAATGTAAAATATTATTTAATCATATGATGTGCCTCGCTCATAGTTTAGGTATTACAAAAAGGATAACGCGGTTCAATTTTCCAAATTGTTCATAGTCAAGGGGGCCCGTCGACCAGTCGCTGCAGACTGACCATCTAAATTACCAACAACAACGAACATCTATGAATGATTTAATGATCGCCAATCTTTGTTGGTCATTTTTTCATCGAAGATTCAATAATTGGCCAATTTTCGTAAAATAGATTCGCCTAGCCTTTGTTCTCAGGTTACATTGCGTTATTTTGAATGTCTTTTGACAAGATGAGGGGCCCAAAATACCACAGCTAATAGGTCTGGAACCCTAGGGGACAAACGGACAAACAAACTTCGAAGGACACCAACACACACAATGTTCAAGTACAAGTTTTAATTCCCTAACATCCCTTTTTTCCAGATAAAGCCAAAGTGGTGTACGCACCGAAAGAGCGGTACCTCCTGCACGGGCGCCCGGCGAGCCTGGACTGCCACTTCAGCGCCAACCCGCCGCTCACCAACCTGCGCTGGGAGAAGGATGGCTTCCTCTTCGACCCCTACAATGTGCAGGGAGTCTTCTACAGTCGGAACGGCAGTCTGCTGTTTAACGAGGTCATTATCTTAGCTTAGTTTGTGGCGACTATTAGGACATCGCATGGAGTTCAGAGGCGCGCAAGAGGCGCGGAGAGTAGGTAAAAAATTGGTTAGGTGGCCCGTGACAAGTTGGTTTGGGCTGGCCTTGGCTGGATTATCATTAGATCTTGTATAAAGTGGCTATTAAGTGTTTGCTAGGCTTATTAACATACTATGATTTGACCATGCATTTAAAAAAAATAGATATTGTAGGTAACCGTCAATGTTTATAATAGGTACCTACTTACTTTATCACTTATCACACCGCAGGTAGACGAATCCCACGAAGGCTCCTACTCGTGCACTCCCTACAACTCGCTGGGCTCCGAAGGCCCGTCTCCCCTGGTGAAGGTGCGAGTCCAGCGGCCCCCCACGCTCGCCATCCGCCCTCTGCCGCTGTACCTCACCAGGCTCGGAGCCAGCATCACGCTGCCGTGTGCCGCCGCCTACACTGATGAGAAGGCGCCCGCCATTGAGTGGGTTAGGGTGAGTTGGTGGTTGAGAGATGGAAATAGAAGCGTATGTGTGTGTGTGACGTATATGTATGCCTTGATTTAGTAAGAAAGGTGTCCAGCCTATACGAACACCTATACTTGTTCTTGAGAGATCCTAAACTTGCACAACAACTCTCAGAACCGATTGACGTTACCGTTGATCAAAAACATTGTGCTAAAAATAAGCTTACAAACCCTTGAACGAAACCCCCATAATGTGCACCACTAAATAAACTCCGTCTCCAATTTTCAGAAAGACGGTTCCGAGCTGGCTCCGGGCCGCTACTACCTGGACGGCGGCAACCTCACCATCTCGGACGTGGTGGTAGAAGACCGCGGCATCTACGTGTGCGAGCTCCGGAACGAGGCCAGCACCCTGCGGGCCGAGGCGGAGTTGTTGATAGAGAACGTGCCTCCGAGAGCTCCGTATAATCTGAGCGCTTTGCCGTCCGTGGACTCGATTCATCTGACTTGGGTGCCTGGTGAGATTCATCAATATCACTTTGCTAATACCAGAGAGTTAGATAGTGGTTCGATATAGATAGATAGATAGAATACGCTTTATTTGCACACCAACAAAGAATCATAATTATATAACAAATTGCAATTTAATTAGGGTACAAAAGGCGGTCTTATCATGATCTTTAGATATCAATATTTGATATCAATTTTAGATATCAATTTACTTGTATCATCATCAGGGGCGTATTTAAAGATTGCGCGCCCTGGGCTCCTGTAGTTTTCCGCCCCATCAAGGAATGAAAGAAAACAAAAAGAGCAGTCAGTCAGTGTAGTGTAGAGTACCTACCGACCTACATACTATGTATAAGAACATTGTGGTGATAGCTTTGCATAGATAATGATATCTTCCGAACAACAAAAAAGATTTTTCTGGATAGACGAGTACATTTTAGAATGTTTAGAAATAAACTTGTGCAGGGCGACTGAGTGAGGCAATTTTTTTTCTTTAGTTTTCTTTCAAAAAAATACCGAGGCGGAAAAAATAGACTATTCACCGGTTCAGAAAAGAACAAAGGCCAAAGTAACCAAAATACCTCGGAGTGACCCCGGATAGATCCCTCACGTACAAAACCACAAAATTCACTGCCAAAACACCAATAAGAAAGCCTAGCACTCTGCTTCTCAGCTGCTTAATTTGCCTGCCCCATATGGGCAAGATTCCCATTCCTCAGAGCCTGAAGACAAAAGTCTTCAACCAGTGCGTCCTGCCAGTGATGACGTATGGTGCAGAGACGTAGACACTGACGGTAGGACTGGATGGAGAGAGCTATGCTTGGAGTTTCTCTGATGGATCGTATCAGAAATGAGGTTATCCGCCGTCAGAGGACTAAGGTTACCGACATAGCTGTCAAAATATGCAAGCTGAAGTGGCAGTGGGCTGGTCATATCTGCCGAAGAACCGATAACCGTTGGGGTAGATGAGTTCCCGAGTGGAGACCACAAACAGGCAAATGCAGCGTGGGACGCCCTCCTGCCCGCTGGACTGATGACCTTAGGCGGGTAGCCGGTAGTGGTTGGATGAGGAGCGAGTGTTGTGGCCCTCCTTAGGAGAGGCCTATGTCCAGCAGTGGATGATTATTGGCTGAGATGATGATGATGTAGAATTGTCGATGGGCAAGATCCGCGCATGCTAGAGAAGTAGATTTTGCTCTTAACGACACAGTTCGTATAGTAACGGGATGCATCAAACCGACACCGCTCTACAAAGTCTACTCTCTGGCTGGGATATCACCCCCTAGCATACGGCGAAAAGTGGCATGTTCTGTTGAGAAAGCCAAACAAGAATGCAGACATCCACTTAACTCACATACTACCGCACCTTCCTTAACGGATGAAAAGCCACAAAACGCAAGGCTAAGGCCTGGGAGGAAAAACAGCCCCAGGATCCTCTCCTACCTCTTGAGGAACAACTTGCTCCCGGTTACAGTCTCCCCTGGCACATTTTGAAGACTCTAAATCAGAGCATCAGCAGAGCTAGGTTAGAGCAAGGACAATTTTTGCAAGTGGGGCTACACTGTTGGTACCAACCTATGCGACTGTGGTACCGCCCCCTGACTATGGAGCATTACTCTCCTGTCCCCTGTTCCCTTCCACCTGCACTCGAGAAGATTTACTCCAGGCCAACCAGAATGCTATCCAAGTTGCTTCTTTTTGGTCTGGACAAATTTAAAAAATCGCATGTTCACTGACACGAAAGAAGAAGAAGTGTAGAATACCTACCGACCTACATATAAGATAAGAACATAACATATAAGTATAAGAACATTGTGGTGATAGATTTGAGTAGATAATGATATCTTCCGAACAAAAAAAAGATTTTTGTGGATAGACGAGTACATTTTAGAACATTTAGAAATATACTAGTGCAGGGCGACTGAGTGAGGCAAAACTTTTTTTTCTTTAGATGTCCTTCAAAAATATACCGAGGCGGAAAAAAAAAGACTATTCCACCGGTTCAGAAAAGAACAAAGACCGGCTTTCATACTTTAAATCATATTTCTTTAGACATTAAATCAACACGTGGAAAGATGGCTCAGGGCCTTTCTAGGCATACGTCCTAAAAAAAATTATATGCTTTTTTAATCCTCCAACCTAAAGCCAAAGGGCGGCCTGCCGGCCGCCCTTCGCCGCCTGCCGCCCCGGGCTGTAGCCCTTTTAGCCCTAGGGTAAATACGCCCCTGATCATCATCAACGCCGGTCATGCACTTGACATAGTTAGGCATTTCCGAACCTTGTTGAGTTTTCTGCAGTAGCTACTGAACTTATACCAACTTCTTTTCAAACATTGGCCAAGTCTTCCCAACATCCCCAGTCAGCTACAACCTCAACCAAAACTTAACCCACCGTTTCACAGGCCACAAAGGTCTCGAGATAGACTATAACATATGGTACCGCGAGCGCGCCGTGCACGAGTGGCGCACAATGAAGATCCTGTCTCGTGACGTCACGGAGGCCACGCTGGTGAACCTGCGGCCCGGCACGGAGTACGAGCTCCGGGTGCTCTCGCAGGACCACCTGGGAGATGGGATGTTCAGCAAGTCACTGTTTGTTAGGACTTTAGGTTGGTATTACTGCTTTCTCATAGGTGTTATTCAAAATTCCACTTAGGTAATGAAAAAGCTCCATATTATTATGTCACTGGAACTTTTTGATTGATTGTGAGTACACTTGCTTCAGTCACGTTATGAAGACGCCTGAAGAAAAATAAGACCGTGCCTCGTTTTAGTTTTATCAACTAAGTTTTAAAATACCTAAAGATGTTCTAAAATGTATTTACCTTGCTTTAGTGGATTCTATAGTAAGCTATGCCCTTGACTGCTATGGTTTATCATTTAAAACTTATATTGATAAAATAGAAGCTCTTCAAATAAGATTTCTTAAACTTCTAGTTGACAAAAAAACACAGAGAAAATGCCAAAATGATTATAGTCAATTATTCAAAATTCTTAAAGTATTACCAGTCAGCCTTAAGCATAAATATTTATTAGCAATGAACAACCATGGCAGTACGGAGCATATAACACAGCACCAGCATGGTATAGGTACTAGGATGGTTACTCAGGGTAAATATGAAATACCTAGGGTTAATAACTTCTATGGAGGTCGGACCTTAACAAAACAATTACCTAAATTATTAAATGATCTACCTACTGAAATAAGGGATGAAACAAATAAGGCAAGATTCTCAAGATTGTTAAAAAAACATTTGTTAAGTAAAATATAGATACCTATTGTCTGATGTTTAAACAAGTTAATTTTATTGTTAAGCACTAAGTTTCTTAAAAATAGAATATAAGTTCAGTTCAGTTCAGTTCTTTATTGCCTTAAATTACATGTATATTGTTAGTCTTAGGTACAAGAATAAAAGTATCAATGTAATTTTACCGCTTTGGGTGTAGCACAAAATAACACAGTATGCATGAGAATATAAATAACAATTTAAGTAACCACAATTAACATTATAAATTACCATTGCCTTGCATTAACATTATAATTTAACATTACATTACATTGCATGAGAATAGAAATAACAATTTAAATAACCACAATTAACATTATAAATTAACATTGCCTATGATTTAATTACATATCATTCTTACAATTACTGTTTTAATAGCAAGATATGTTATCGATTATTAATAAAAATAATTTCAATTCTTAGAGATATAATAAAAAATAAATAAAAAATAATTAAAATCAATCATTATAAATCATTAAGTATATTGAATTCGCATTACGTTTATAATTTTTAACCATTAATTTTATTCAACTCATAAAATTCATTGAGGCTATATGGGCAATGTTGAAGCAGGTAGGTTTTTAATTTCCAAAAAAATTTTGTTCCCGTCAATGATTTGATATCCTCTGGTAGGCTATTAAAAGTTTTTATTGCCGCTATTTTGACCGTTCGAGAGTATGTAGAGGTCCTGGTCTGAGGCACCTCCAAATCAAATTTAAGCCTCTCGTTAAGTCGGTTGCTCGGGCCCTGGGGTCTTGGGGGGAACTTTGATGGGTATCGCTTCACCAATTTACACAGCTCGATTACGTATAGAGATGTGATGGTGTGGATATTTAATTTCTTAAATGATTCCCTACAAGACTCCCTATTTGATTTTAAACCATCCAGGATACGTATACAACGTTTTTGTAGAAGAAAAATAGTTCCAATGTGTACACTACCACCCCATACTGCCAGCCCATACAAAATCCTGGATTGGAAAAAAGCAAAGTAACTCTCGAGGCAAGCTTTGCTTGTGGAGATGTAGGACAGTGATCTTAGTGCGTAACAAAAGCTGCTTAATCGACTTTCAAGCATTTCGATGTGTTTCTTCCAGTTTAAGTATTCATCTACATAGATGCCTAGAAATTTTGTGTGAGGAACACTTTCAATAATTGAGTCACTATAATTTATCACAAGGTCATTTTTGGGTGTGTTATAGTTCCTGAAGTGGAGCATTTTAGTTTTATTTACATTTGTACTTAAATTTAATTGTTTAAACCAGGTTATTATATTTTGAATTGACTCTGAAGTGACAGTTGCCCTATTGATTACGGTGTCTTTATCAAATTTGAAAAAGACTGAAACATCATCAGCGAACATAATAATTTTTTCATTGATAATATTGGGAAGGTGGTTTACATACAATAGGAAAAGTAACGGTCCCAGTATGCTTCCCTGAGGCACGCCTCTTCTGACAACCAATACTTCCGACTCCATGTTGACCATTGTATGTTTTTGATTTATGACAGGCAAAAGTACGCTTTGCTCTCTGTCTTGAAGGTATGACCTAAACCAATCATTTACAGTGCCCCGAATCCCATACCTATCCAAAATATCTAGAAGAGTTTCATGGTCAACATGATCAAAGGCCTTTGAGAGATCTAGCAGAACTGTAGAGATGATCTGTCGATGGTCCAGAGCTTCTGCGACAAAGTCGGCCATGTCGAAGATCGCATCATTTGTGGATACGCCCTTCTGGAAACCGAATTGTTCCCTCGCAAGTACGTTATTCGACACTAAAAAGGACCGTAACCTGCTTATCATGATCTTTTCAAAAATTTTTGAAAGCGTCACCAGCAATGATATTGGTCGGTAGTTGTTAACGTCTAATTTGTCATCTTTTTTATGTATAGGTTTAATGTGTGCTTTTTTAAGACGAGCTGGGAATTTTCCTTGAGATAGTGACAAGTTTATCAAGAACATCAAGGGACCAGAAATTGCTTCAGATATGAACTTGATTACGCTGGTTGGAATGTTGTCATAGCCACAAGATTTCTTATTTTTTAATGAATGTATCGTTTTATGTAATTCTTCCAATGTCGTCGGTCTAGAAAACATCGTGTTAGAACTGTGTGTAGGTCGATTTATTTGATCGCTATCGTCTGTACCTGAACCAATTTTTGCTTCACCTGCGTTATTGTTAAAGAAATTATTGAACAGGTCAGGAGCACCGGTATCAGATAAAAGCTTTTTATTTCCATCTGTTAGTCCTATGTAGCTATTTACTTCTATCTGTTTAGTGCCTTTGACGTGCTGATTTATTAAGTTCCAGGTAGCTTTTACCTTATCATCAGATTTCATAATTTTATTTTCATTGAATGTCCTTTTAGAATAAGATATAACCCTATTAAGAATTGAACAGAATAGGTTGTATCGTTTAATTAAGTCTGAGTTTTTAGTTGTTTTCAATTCAATGAACAATTTTCTTTTCGTGTCGCATGACTTTTTTATACCTGGAGTGATCCAGCCACGATCATTTCGTGTATTTCCAGTTCGGACTCTGATCTCTGGACAGTAAGCATTAAATGCGTTGATTAAGATATCGTGAAAAACGTTGAATGCTGTGTCACAATCTAACGTATATAATTAGTTTATTAAGAGTGAAGTCTGAATCCACAGACAAACCAGTAAACTGGTTTTGTGGGTCATTGTCAATTGTAATGTGTTTTTATGATTACATTGAAACAAAACAAACTTGTTACCCAATTTCAAATAAGTAGGTCCATAAGTTTCAAAGGTAGGTACAAAGTCATACATATAGGCATACTGATCACTTATAAAAAATATGTAAGTATAAACTTCTTTTAGACAACCGTGACCCAATAACATAGTTACCAAAACACACACAACCCTTACAGACACAGAGATCGTGGGCGCAGAAGAAGCGTTCCACGCGGTGCCCGTGACGCAGGCACCAGGAGCCCAGGACGAGCTGGAGGTCTCCGTGCGATTGATCGACGAGGGCGCGCTCGTGCGCTGGGACCGAGACCCCATGGACGAGTCCAGGTGCACTATCAGGTGCTATGCTGGCGCTGACAGGAGATTGGTGGCTACCAAGTCTACGGTGGAGAATTACATGCTGAGTAAGTTTTGGTATTAGTCCTTTTTTGAACAGTGTGAGGAAATTATATAATGGAACGTGTTTAGCTTTACCAGCAGAGCTGATGCCCTCAAGTTCAATTATTATTCTTCTCCTATTCGTCATAAAGGTTGGCTGAAATAAATAGCTTGTCCATCATTGACCCTAGCTAGCCCGTGAGACTGACGATTGACGATTTTACATGTGGTGGAATCAGGAAAGCTAAAAGCCTAAAGTCGTGGCGCTCCTTAGGAAAAGGGAATTGTTTCTATAGAAAATGATATTTTTTCGTGAAATTTTAAAACTTGTAGCACAAAAGTTCTTCAGAATGACCCCATGAGTCACCCCTTTCGGCTTAGTCACCCTTTTTGCAACACCCTGTATATGTATCACTGTTTCCCAGTGATCGATTGTTGATTGACAAACCAAACCCTCCTCCCTTCAGTTCCAGAGGTAGAGGACGGCGAGCGCTACTGGCTGCGCGTGGAGTGCGTCTCCGGAGGCTCCGGGGTGGCCTCTATCCACGTGCCGGAGTACGGGCGGCTGAAGGCCGTGGCTGTGGGCTGCGCGGTCGCCGCGCTGCTGCTGGCTGTTCTGGCCGTCGTGTTGTACCTCGCCCGGGACCGGGTGTGCCCGCCAAGACGCGACAAGAGAAGACATTAGGAGCGTAGTTGCGTAAGGCGGTTCTTAATAGTATGTGGATTTGATCACGCACGCGGGATTGCCCCGCACGCTTCATAAATGTATTCATTGTAACGCGTAGAATAAGCTCGCGAGGCGCGGGAAAATGAAGTGCAATCCAGCGTGCGTGATCAAATCCGGATGCTGTTGAAAACAGCCTTAGGTTGGATTTTCACTTGTGTGAGGGCTTGGGTATGCTATGCTTGCAGTATTCAGTTCATTGTTTTAGGATCTAAGAAAAACAGACAATTTATAAATGTATTGTATTGTTTTGAACTTTTAGAAATCAATCCATTCTCACACTTGTTAAAATTTAATCTAAGAAACATCGGCTAAGTTAAAATAATTATAATGTTTGTAAGTTTATGCTCTCTAAACTATTTTTCTGCCACTACCTAGCCGTTTCCATTTCTATCACTCCTCCATTTATGAAAAAAAAAACTGTAAGAAGGTAGTTATGTAAGAAATCAACAAAGCATCATATCATCATAAATCGTTTATGTAACATTTTTTTTGTATTATTTAACAAAAAAATATAATTTAATCATCATCATCAATATCACCACCGAAACATTTCAATAAAAGCTTCAGTTATTGAACAATTTAATTGCTTCTACGATGTAAAGTTGACCGTTTGTTTAAGTAAGTAGGTAGTTTTAATGTTAATCGATTTTAAATAAATTATTTCGTTTTTATATCTAAGTAGTTTTTTCTAAACTCCAAACTTCGTACAAGTCGGTCATCTAAGTAGGTATAAGAGGAAAAGGATTTATAAAATGTCGACCTACATGCCACAGGCAGTCTCAAAATAAGTGGCTTATCCCGATTTTGCATACAAAAGCAGCGGGATACAATATACAATTTCTTTTCAGCGTCTAACTAAACTATTAAGTGGCAACGCCGCTGCTACGTTCTATGCATTTAAGATGTCCTCTTTCCCCTCTCTAATATGTTATTTTCTCGGACAATATTCAGAGTGGAAAACCGAGGATTGGGTCGACAGGAGCAGGGGGAGCACCTGTATGCATGCAGAATAACTTACTTCAGGTAACTTACTTCACCTGGTATAGATTTTTAATTTAGATAACTCTCAAGGAAATGTATTTTCAATAGCGTCTGTGTGTCGGCAACTTGGGCGAGTGAGCTTTCAGGAAAGCTCCGGATTTTATGACGGAAAGCTCATGTTTTCTAGACTGAACAGAAAATATTTTAAATTTACCGCACCGTTTTTATTCAAGAAATGAAATTCCCTAGTTGGTATAGGGTATATAAGTACTTATAAGAACTTATTTCTGGTAAGAACCTAAACAAAAGCTTTACCTAGGTAGCTTACGCTTATCACCCGTATCTACATAATTATCTCATAATTACAGTATTTACATTCACACTTAGCACATCACATTCCTTTGTCTAAAAGTTAATAACAAGTGGAGCCACAAGGAACATTATGAACCTCATGGGAATGACGGCAGCGGCTGGGCTCCGGTAGTCAGCCTGGATGTGCAGGTCTAAAGCTTGTCGCTTCACGTTCACAGGATCGTAGGTTCGAGGGCTGCTCCTGTGAGCGCTCTCTTCGTTGCTCCGCCAGTAGACGGACCCGAGAGTTGCCAGACACTGAAATCAGAAGTATGTACTTATGATTAGACTGTTACTTTATTACACCCGGAAAGAAAAGTCTTGAACAATATACTTAGTCGCTGCTGGTAAGGAAAGCCGGTGCAAAATAAAGACAAATCCTCGCCCAGTCACCCATGCTTATTTATAAACATATTAGGGAAAGTTTATCTGTTTGATACTAAAAAAACGAACTTGAACTTCTATTGATAGGTATACTCTCCATAATATATTATTTTACATGTGTTCTATAACCACAAAAGTATCGATAAGGAAATAAATATGTACTCCAAAACTCACCTTAACCTTAATCACGTCATCTCTAAAGTGCTCCTCACTGATTACGAAGCTCAGCCCGAGGCTAGACGACTCCAGGCCATCATCATGACGTATGCTCTCCATCGGAACCAGGGTCAGGGGTGACGCTGGCTCACCGTTGACGTACCAGGCCAGGGCGGCGGCGGGGCGCGCGCGGCCTGACGTGCAGCTGATGGAGAGAAGCTCACCAACGCGGTAGTGGGATTGTAGACCGGTTATTGTGGGCCCTTCTGATGGTAGCGCTGTGGAATGAATCGAAGATTTTGAGGTGGTTTTCGAAGGGATGCGAAGCTCGCGGGAACAGTTAACAAAACAAAGAAGTTTGGTTAGAGGACAAAGTTCCATCATCCGAGATTTTGGTCCTATCGATATAACCCGGGGAAATCCAATTCAGAAGGCGGAATGAATGATGAATGCGGAGCCAATGAAATGGCTATAAATCTACAGAGAGACCCATTATTCTAGTAGTGCAGTCAACCGCACTATAAGATGATTTCCTAGATGGGTTCTCATTCTTACCAACGACCATCATGTGGGCGTGGTCGGACACGGTGGGGAAGAGCGGGCGCTCCCCCGACACCTCGCAGCGGTAGCGCCCCGCCGTCTCCACCACGGCCGGAGACAGCGTCAGCGTAGACCCTGACAAGTCCGACTTCTGGAACCAAAACGAACGACATTAATAAATGGGAAGATTACTGATGATTGTGTGGTGTGGCACTGGATCGGACCACATGATGGAAAGCGTACTACACACATGCCGGCGGCTTGTCACCGGGTTCATGCCGAGCGGCTATGCATACGGCCGAGCCGCCGGCACTGTGTGCCGACACCTTGCCCCGGGCATGCTGCTGTCGCCCCGGCATGCCCAGGACACGATGGCAGTTGCCGCTTGGCAAAAGGTTGGGGGACTGAGACGCCGGCGCGCCGGCGCCGCGGCATAATGTGTAACCTAAAGACATGCTACTGCTTCAATAAAATGTAGCCTACCTCCACATCAACACCGGGCAGCGGGAACTTCCTCCTTGGCTCCAGGTCTCTGGGCACGTGTCGGAAGAACTCCTTGCCGTCCTTGTACCACTTGACGGAGTAGAGCGAGTCGTGCGGCGCCAGCGCCCAGCGGCACGCCAGCAGCGCGCGCGTGCCCAGCGGCACGTGCGCCGGCACGCGAAGCTCCAGCAGCTCCAGGCCTAGGGAGAGCCCTGGGGATGTTCATGTTCATGCGTGAGATAGATGAAGATGATAATGGTCTTTCAAAGTTTAACAGTTTCCATCGGGCTCTATATATAGCGTACCACATACATAGCATAGTAATCGTCTATTAGCCTCTACCAAGGAGCGCCACAATATCTTTCCAATCGCCTTCGTCACCCAACCACTACCGGCACAACCGGCAAGTGTTACAGGCCGCTGAGAGCTATTGAGATGGTACCTACTTATTTGTTGTTAAAGTTTGTTTGTTTTGGCGTTGGAGTTTGCCAACAACGACAGGTTATGTTTATCCATCCCACACAGAAGCAGAGGAGACTATGACGAGGGTTAGCTCCCTCGTAACCAACTCGGTAAGCTGACCAGCTAGCTAACTTCGAAGATAGACGTACTTCCTTACCGAATAATATTTGTATGGCGACGACTGCTGGGGCTAGCCTGCTGGTCTCCATGGCCCGCGTGTGTGACGAAGTCATCAGGGATTCACCAGGTTCATCATGTTGTCATTATATTCCTGAAATTAATTACTTAAGTTGAAATATAAAGGTGACTTCTCATTAGATTAATAAAATCCAAGTAGGTAAATAGTTAATATAAAAATACAATAAGATTTCAAGTATCGATCGATGTTTGGTAGGTTAGGTACTCTTTCTGGGGAAAATGTTTTAATCTTTATGGAAAGAGTAAGCCTACACCTTCGAATAATACCTTAATCTGTTTATCCCGGAAATCCTGTTGGAAACAAAGCTCGCGGGAAAAACTGTATTATAATATTTCCATTTAGATATCGACCGACTTTTAAAATGAAGACGTTCCGTCTGAAGGCTCTGAAGATAGTCACCATTGTTCGAATAGATTATTAATTCAATAATTTTTTGTACCTGTACAAATAATATGAAGATGTTATTAGAATCCAGTCCACGACACAGGCCTAGCCTAGTGTGGTAGCCCTTGCTACATCACCACCTTTAAATTGTTAACAAACGCTGCAACCTCTATTTTTTGTATCTTCTTAATCTTTATTTTAAATAAATATTTTTTCATTTTTTTCATTTTCATCAAAGTTAAGTAGGTATTTTGAAAAAACCTACTACAGTAAAAGTACCTATGTACTACCACTCTTACACTGCCGCCTGGCAAGTAGAGGAAGACCTTTAAGGCTTCAATTTGTTTAGATGGGTATGGGTGTGAGGTACGTAAACATCAAAGGTAAAGAATGTTTCAGTGTGAAGAATATTTGTACATTATGTCGGTAAGTATAATAACAAAACCCCAACTCTCACGTTACAGTCGCTAGTCGCAGTCATCTCAAGAATCGTGTCAAAATCAAGTTACACTAAATTAACCATAACCTGTATTCCTGGAAATATCTAAACATCAACCTAATACAAACCTAAAATAAAATAGAAGTAGGTACTTGGAATAATGTTAGTAAGTAAATAGTAAATAAGTAGGTACTTACACTTCACCACACGAGCAATGAAAAAGGTCCAGTGGCATACGGAACGTCAATGAAAGGTGGAACTTTTTCATTACCCGTAAGTAACCTATAATTACTTTAAAGCAATAATATATATAATACCGTACTTTTTTCTTTAAAGCAATATCAGAGTATCGCTGTTATCGGAGATATAAACATAGACATAAAAAAAGATAACGTTGATCCTCATTCACATGAATACTTAACACTTGCAGCTTCTCATGGACTTTTACCAGGCCATATTTACCCTACTAGATTAAAAAATTGCCTAGACCATGTTATGCTTAAGTCCAATAAAACATCATCATCAATAGTCCTAGAAACTTACATCACTGACCATGAACCTGTTATTTTGTGTTTTGATGCCAAAAGGTCTTCAACCAAGAAAGTAGTTAAAACATCTCTCCGAGTTGACTATTGTGCTATAAAAAGTCAAATTGACACAGCCGACTTGTCCTCAATCATGAGCATATCTGATACAAATGAGGCAGCTGAGAAACTTGTCTCTACTATTTCGAATATTATAAAAGATAACACCACGGTAATCAATGTCAGAAAAAGGGACCGAAACATTAAACCTTGGATCACGCCGGGACTTCTCAAATGTATTCAATTTCCAATCTACCCGCAACTTTTGCGACGTCAAGACGTAATTAACGTAACTGCATATATTTTATAAAAATAAAATGAATAAATGTGATTCGTGTAATAAGTCAATTACCAAAAGAAGCCCTGGCCTGGAGTGCAGCAGATGTACAAAAAAGGTGCATGCTAGTGTCGACTGTGCGAAAGTATCAGCGAAACAGCTGACCGCGCTCCGCTCATCCAACAGCCTGGAATGGAGCTGTAACGAGTGCTGCAGGAACACCCCGAAGCGAGGCTCATTCTATGTCCCCGAGGAGGAGGAGAACGAGGAGCACGCACCAAATCTGCCTGAAACAGCTGCATTCGACGTGAAGAAATTGCTCCGGGACATCAGTTCTGAAATACGAAAAGCAATCAAGGAAGAAGTAGGACCCATACAAAGTTCATTGGACTTTCTGAGCGACAGATTCGATGATTTCCAGGAACGCATTGAAACCATGGAATCGAAGCTGAGGAACCTGGAAGGTAAGAATTCCAATATTCTAAACAGCAACAAAAACATTGAGCTTCGAATGGCTGTCCTGGAGGAGAAGCAGCAAGAATTCGAACAGAACCTTCTTTGCAACCAAATTGAGATAGCCGGGATCCCCAAATTGCCCAACCTGACCCCAGATGCAATGGTGAAACAAATTGCCAGGTACAGTAAGATCGAGCCAACTGATATGCAGCTCATACGTGAGGTACCACCCCGTGGAGAACGTAATGGCAGCCTTATCGTGGAGCTGAAGTCCAAGAACATGAAAGAGTCATGGATCAAAGCCGCTCGCAACACCCCGCTGTCTGTAGGCGAGGTGCTTGAAGACACACCTAAAGAACTGGCCGGAACACCCATCTACATCCGCGAAGCACTAACACAGTACAATAAAACCTTACTGTGGAAAACTAAGCAACAACTTCGCAACTCTTTTAAATTTATCTGGACGAGCAACGGTAGAATTCTGATTAAGAAGAATGAAAATGCTAAAGTAATGCAAATACGAACCGAAGTGGACATACTATCAATGGCTGACAAGTAACTTACTACCAGATAGATTATCCATCTACTCAACCGCAAGTATACTTAATGGATTTAGAACCAGAAATTACAGAAATCTTTGATTGCACTAACCTAAATAATTTAATTGCACAGATACCTAAAACGAATTGTAATCTAAACCTAAGCCTTACCTGTATCCATATTAATATCCGATCAATGATTAAAAATTTCCCTAAATTAGAAAGTTTAGTATCATCTAGCCTTAATAAAATTCATATTATTGTTATAACCGAGGCTAACATAACTGACAGTATTTCAGAATTATTTAAATTGAGAGGCTACACAATGCACACGGAGTTACGAAAAAAACAAAAAGGCGGAGGCATCATTATATATACGCTCAATCCACTTAAATTCACGCAACGAATAATTAAAACGTACTCATTTGAAAACCTCATCGGCACTATTGTATCACCAGACAATATTCCCATAACACTGTGTGCACTGTACAAACCTCCTATAAAGAATAAATCCTGTTTTATCGACGAACTGAATAAGCTTGTAAACAAACTTAGCCAATGTATAAACCTCATACTAATCGGCGACATGAACTTGGATTTAAAAATATCTAACTCTGTTACAGACTGTTACTTATCGACCCTTTACGGGCACGGCCTAGCGAGCGGAATCTCTGACTACACCAGAATTGAGGAAAGAAATGGAATAATAAGTAAATCGTGCTTGGACCACATATTCGGACGCTTCCACTCGCTTGAACCGTACACCGGAGCTATCGACACCGTACTGGCCGACCACAGAATGACTGCGATTGTATGCGTTAATAAGGTTCATGTACAGGCTGCTCCTTTGACCATTACAAAAATAGATCAGAAAAAAGTGTCGGAATATCTTAGTACTTGCGATTGGAATAAAATTAAAGATTATGATTGCCCTAACACAATTTACAACTTCATTAGAGACAATTTTAGTAATGCATATAAAAACGCCTCTTCGACGCTTAAGTTCAATTCACAAAAAACTAATAGGAGTGGTGAACCTTGGATAAATAGAAGTATCAATAAATTATGTGAGCATAAAAATAAGTTATACCAAAAACTACGCAAAGACAGTAACAATAAACTACTTAGATTACAATACAATAAAATTAGAAACCGCGCAAATAAGATGTTACATCAATGTAAGAATAATTACTTTAAAAACGAATTTAAAATTAATCATGGAAACTCACGTCGAATATGGGAGCTTCTTAATAGGATTACTGGCAGAATTAAACCTACTCTAGACGAAGCCATAAAAAATAGCTTCTCCTACCTACTAACCGACGAAGAAATTGCCAATAAGTTCTCAACGGAATTCAATACTAACGTGCAAACGACTATACCAAAGTGCAAATCCCCCATACTAGATGAAACATCATATCTAAAGCCCACTAACGCCAGCATACGATTCAAAAAGGTTACTGCAGGGGATGTTCATAAAATAATAAAAACACTAAAACCTAAGAAGGCAGCAGGCATCGATGGTATTAAAACCATTGACGTAATAAATTTAGCACAAAATATATCTATCGCCATAGCCAAACTAATAAACACAAGCATACGACAGGGACATTATCCTGATGAACTAAAAGAGGGTTGCGTACGACCTATCCATAAAGGAGGTAAACGAGACGATGTAGGTAAATACAGGCCCATTACCATATTATCCTGCATAGATAAAATTGTGGAAAAGGCAGTCTGTAAACAAATGCAAGAGTTTTATGGTAAGCATGACGTACTGACTAAACTACAATACGGCTTCCAGCCTAACAAAAGTTGCACCCAGCTACTGTCGGACTTCACAGATAGCGTAAATGCCCACCTTAACGATAAAAAACACGTTTTTGCGCTGTTCATAGATTATTCAAAGGCGTTTGATGTCCTGGATCATAAAAAACTATCACAAAAGCTCCACGCTAGTGGCATCAGGGGCCCACTGCTTAAGTGGTGCGATAGTTATGTCGCGAATAGGTGTAGCTATGTAAAAATTTGCAACTCACTAAGTAAACGAAGCGTGGCGACCCATGGTACAGCACAGGGTTCGGTAATCGGACCCCTTCACTTCCTCGTGTATGTCAACGACCTAGTTAATGTCCTGAAGCACTGCCAGGTATATCAATTTGCCGATGACACATGCATCATATCAGCTGATCGTAATGTCAAGGATGCAATATCAAAATTACAAAAAGACTTTGACAGGCTGTGTATGTGGTCTCACGATTCTGGACTTGTCCTCAACGCACAAAAGACTAAAATGGTTCACATACACTCACCTCACATTAAAAACGACCAACTCATCGAACTGAAAGCACATAGTCACAGCTGCCTACATTTGAGGACTCAAAGCTGCAAGTGTGAGTCAATAGAGCTAGTCAAGAGCCAGAGATACCTCGGCCTCGTGATTGATGAGCACTTCAGCTGGGGTCCCCACATTGATGAAGTCAATAACAGACTACGGGCAATACTAGCCAAAATATACATCATCCGCAATAGGTTAACCTTCCACACATTGATGACATTGTACAAGGCATTAGTTGAACCAGTGGTAGATTATGGACTTAGTAGCTACGGACGCACGTTCAAGTCATACCTCGAGCCCCTATTAAACCTGCAGACTAGAATCATCAAAAACATAGTTGGCCCTAAAATTAAAAATAAGTTCAGAGAAAACTGCAACGGCCTATTCAAGCACTGTGGTGTTCTGCCCGTGGACTTAAAATTTAAATACGTGCTTCTCAAAGAACAATTTTTTAACCAGGAAATCCAAAAGCCCATATCCCACAAAATCTTTACTCGAAAAATTGCCAATAACTTTCTCAAAATACCCAAACACAACAATTACTATGGAAAACGCATAACTGCGCAGCAAGTACCTATCATAATAAATAGTATTCCAAACGAAATCCGGAAAAAAATTACTCCCTTAAATATAAAAATAAAGTTAAAAGAGTTTTTCCTACAATCATTAGAAAATAATTAGCACCCTGTATATGTCGTCAATGTGATAAATTTTACAATGTCGGTAGTTTCTTTAGTGTGATCGCCCGTCCTGCAAGTGTAATTAAAAACCACTCTTATTACTATTCTATCAAGAGCTATGAAGAAATGAATAGTGTTATCTGCCGGCCGGCACGGTCTCGCTCGCTGTATTTTTTTTGTGATCGTATGTTAATGTGCTAGAATATTTTTGCTTATATGGCTTATACCTACTTATATTGTATGACTACGTTAATCATTACTTAAAAATAACTTGTATGGTAGATTAAAATCGCATCACACACAAACCTTTGAAGGCTTATGTGGTGTTGTATACTGTTAATTATATGTACCAATATGTGTTTGTTAATAAATAAATAAAATAAATAAATTCGAAACCGCGACAAAATGCACTTAAAACTTAAAAATAACCCTACCAATCTTATCATCAAAATAACGTACAGTAGATACCGAAATTTTTGTAATGGCTTAATAAAAAAACTAAGAATTTCATATCAACAGGAACAGTTTACGAAAGCTAAAAACAATCCTAAGGCCACCTGGGAAGTTATAAAAAATATATGTGATACCCAACTTTCAAAATCATGTCCAGTTGAATTATTAAAAAGCTCACAAAATGTTTCACAATCTGTTAACTCCATTAATAAGTATTTTGTAGACGTTGGTCAGAAGCTTGCTAGCAAAATTCAACTACCAGATCAAGCACCCCCAAATCGGCCTAGCAGGCATCAGAGCCAACTTAACTCCTTTGCTCTATTAGACACAGATCACGCAGAGATAGAGAAGCTCGTCAAGGAGCTTAGGCATGGCTGTGCGACAGGGTGGGATAACATACCGAGTAGAGTCATAAAATCTTCCGCTCCTAAATTAATCCCCTATATCACCCACATTTGCAATCTGGCGCTAAGTTCTGGAGTATTCCCGTCAGTTTTTAAAAAGGCGCTAGTTCATCCCGTTTTTAAGGGTGGGGACAGGGACAGTGTCAATAACTATAGGCCAATCTCTGTTTTACCAGCTCTATCAAAAATCTTGGAAAGATTACTGAACTGCCGTCTTGTCAGCTACCTCGAAATAAATAACATTCTGGCCCCTAATCAATTTGGATTTAGGTCAGGTCTATCTACCGAAGACGCTGTTGCTTTTCTTACAGAAGAAGCTGTAAAAAGACTGGATGACAGGAAGAAAACTCTCGGTATTTTCCTTGATCTCTCGAAGGCTTTTGACACTGTCTCTGTTCCTAGACTTCTGTGCAAGATGGAAGACATCGGTATTCGTGGCGTAGGGCTAAATATATTTAGAGACTATCTCAATAATAGATCCCAGGCTGTAAAAATAGGACCTTACATTAGTGAACATGAAATTATAACTTTTGGAATTCCTCAAGGTAGTATCCTTGGGCCGACTCTATTCCTGATCTATATTAATGAATTGTGCAATCTTCAACTAACTAACTGTAGCATCTCTTCATATGCCGACGATACTGCCTTGCTGGTTCATGGAGATGACTGGGATAGCACTGTGCACCATGCTGAAAACGCCATTCATCAAGTTATGAACTGGCTTTCTTTTAACTTATTGACCTTAAATTTAGCTAAAACTAAGTATATCGCATTTAGAATGCGAAATACCAAGAGCATTCAACTGGATAACCTTGCCATCGCAGCTCATAACTGTAACAGATTGGGGCTGGATTGTAACTCGGCTGTCCCATTTTAAAACACAGTAACAGCCATGAGACAAAATGTTCAGGAGAGCCAAAAAACGTTTTGGTCCCTTCATTTCAATGCCCTGGTAAAACTATGATAGATATCTGAACAAATGTAGGCTTAAAAGAAGCGGCAGAACCTAGGCTTTACATACAATACTATTTCATTTAAATATGACTAAAATTGTTGCTGTAATGCACAAAAGAAAACACTAACTAGGTTTTATATGGTTTTCTGACCCTAAAACCGCCCTCACTGACCATTTCATAACCTAGTAAGGGCCATTATTTTTGTCATTTAAGACAAGTTAAGTATATTGAAATTGCAATAATTGCGTAATAATTTCATTTTTTATATGTTTGGGATCCTTCACATATTATAAATCCAATTTTGCAGCACTTTTACACGACGGCACTATAAGTAATAGCTGAAATACGGGCATATTTTTATGTTTGTTTTATGTAAATGAATTAAATAGCCATATTAAGAAGGCTCTAACATGAAAATTATTTATGGCTGCTTTCAATTAGACAATATTTCCTAAATTTCTATCTAAAAATCAGTTTTATCTTATTTATAACTTGTTTTTATTTTGGTTTATGCAAATAGGGCTATTAGAAAGGTTCTGACGAGAAAGGTTTCTATGGCTTTTATAAAGAAGACAAAATTTGCTTATGTTCTACTTTTAATTCAACTCTCTAGGTCTCATTGGTGCAAAGATACAGGTTCTGAAATGTCTGATATTTTGTTCGAAAAAAGTGTTAGTAATAATGTATGCCATTTGTGACTTACTAAAATTAACGGACGAAAATTGTCCTTTGCTGACCATTTCAAAACCTAGTAACCGCCATTGACCATTTTAAAACCTAGTAAGTCATTTTCACTTACTGTGTTTTAAAATGGTTGGTGGCTCTTACTATGTTTTGAAATGGTTTTCGTGGCATTTTTGATTTCGCAGGGTGGAGTTACTAGGTTTTTAGAAATTTTATTTTCGTTTCTAAGCGGTTTTTTGATATTCTGACAATGCAGTTTTGTGCGGAATAGCCTAAAATAATGTATAAATCAAAGACCCGTTTTTTTTTTAAGTTGGCGGTTACTGTGTTTTGAAATGGGACAGCCGAACTGTCCGTCACTGAGTAGAGTCTCCAATATCAAATACCTGGGAGTTTTTATCGACGAAAACCTAAACTGGAGCGTCCATGTTAAGTCCGTGATAGCAAGGGCCCGAAAAACAATATATATATTTAAAAAACTGCGTGGCTCTGCAGACAAAAATACCTTGATGATGGTATATTTCTCCTTGTGTCAATCCTTGTTCTCCTATTGTATTCCAGTGTGGGGGGGATGTTTTAAAACAACCCTTATTGAGCTGGAGAGAGCGCAGGTTCTGAAAGTTATGCTCAAAAAACCATTTATTTACCCAACGGTAAAACTACACTCAGAACTTAAGGTTTTATCAATCAGACAGCTCTATGTGCTCTCTATCGTTCTTCGTAAGCACACCACAGTGCCATACGTTGGAATGCATAACGTTACCAGGCGCCGGGATGATCTGGTGTGCCCCACTGAGAAAACAAGAACGGAGTTTGCTCGCTCGCAGCACAAAATTGCTAGTGCGCGACTCTATAACGTTATCAACAGACTCTTAAACATTTATCCCATTAACAAGTATGAATGTAAACAAAAAATTACAAATTTCCTTTATAAACTTGATTACTGTAAAACAGAACAATTAATTTCAAATAAAATGAATTTCCTGGACTTGTGCTTGCATTTAGAATTATGAATCAATTGTAATCTGCCTAGGACATTATATCAATATCTTTAATTATATTTGTAAATATCTTGTATTTTTATTTTAACTATTACTTTAATATTTACTTATTATTATTGTAAAACATATTTTAAATTTTAGTTTAATTTTTACTTTTGTCTTTCCCTAAAATTCCGTCCGTCTGCTTGCTATTTTGTAATTGTTGCTCAGGCTACGCGATGTACATCAGAAGAACACTGGCTCCTAAGATACAGGTTACCCTAGTTTAGGAGCCAGGGGTCTTATTACACAAAATGAATTTGTTCTAGCCTAATTTATTTTATACCATTAGTAATTATTATTAGTAAGTATTGGAATGTAAACATAATTATTATTGATGTAAATGTAAATTTATGTTATGATTGTTATTGTTGTAAGGCTTTATGAATAAATAAATTATTATTATTTATTATTATTATTATTATAATTAGCTTTTCGTCTATTTATGTTTAAATAAGATTAACTTGTTATTAGTATAAAGCTGTTGGTTTTCCATGCAATAAATTAAAATAAAAAAATAAATAAAATAAAATAAAATAAGTGTATCTTAGCTTAAGTTGGTAAGTAAGCACCTAAGTAGTAACTAGCTTGCTTGGCCCACTGCTAGTGATATTTAATTTACGGTTGAATTTTAAATTCTAAAGTTGTAAATAAGCTTATAAGTAGACATAAGTATTTATAAATACTAATTAGTTAGAACAGTAGAACTTCAATCAACTTTCTGCAACACTAGGGACAAACTGTAAGGCGTACCTAATGTACCTACCTAAGTACAATAATTATTGACTTATCCAAGACAACATAACAACATATATTCTTAAAATAATTTTGATATTTGGAGATCCTTTTTCCCCCTCTAGAAAATTGCTCATCAAACTTGGGTCATCAAAAAGGCTGATAGACGAATGACGAATACAACGAGGCACTTAGCTAACTATACACGTAACACGATCAAGTTAACGAGTAAGTAACTAAGAAGTTTGATCAGTCCATAATAAAAAATGTTCCTTACTTCTTCCTTCTCCTTGCCTTCTTGATACGAGGGATCCTTCAACACTTAACAATATTTAACTGCCACCTTAACTAATAAATTATTAACTTATCTTTATTCTGACACATTTAAAAACTCAGAGAGTAATGAAGTCACAATCACAGCACTATTTTAATTAAAAACTGTCGAGATATTCGTAAACATTTATAAAATGTGAAAAGGCGCGAATTTTTCGTTCAATTGATCGCGTTACGTTCACCGCGTGTGGAAGCTTGGCTCGTTGTAAACTGAAGGCAGGAAGGTAGCAGTAAGATGGAGCTGCTAAAGCCATAAGTTTGTATTTGATACATTACAGGTAGGATAGGTTTAAGTAACTATACTTACACTTAAATGTAGGTAAAAGTACATCCAAGGTGACACGTAAGAAATAGATACCTAGGTAACAGCCAGCACCTTACTATAAAATTGTTTTCGATGGATTTCGCAGTACAATGCACTAAGCACTGCAATGCACTTTTTTTATTTGCATGTTTTCCCTCCCGATGGTACAATTTTATTATAACACATTATAATATAATTATAACAATAATAAAATTAGACATTAAAATACAGGATGTAAAATTGGTGGTGACGAAAGGGGGTGACTCACATTAACTGTGATTCACAATAGCTTTAGGTGAAAACAGAACCTAAAGGATGACCTAGTAGGCTAGCCATCCATACAATTAGGTACCCTGGCTCAAAAAAAATTGAACACTTAGTTTTGGTGTCAATGTTTATATTTTAGTATAGCATAATTTGGTGATGATTTATCCGTTTTGGCGACGAAAAAGATTTTCTATTGTAAAGTTGCAATTATTTGGAGGCGTGTTTATTTATTTTGGAACGTAAACGTTTTTTTTTGGGGTTTCGATTTTGGGGTTGTTTTAATTAATTTGGTTTTAATTATTTTTTTTGGTGCAATGTATTAGCGTACAATTTTTTTTTGGTGATGATTTAAATTGTACCCCTGTATAAGTAATAAGTACCCTTGATGGTACGAAGTCGAAATGTAGGTACGAATACTTAAAATACAAGTTATAATACCTAATTATTAACTAAATGGTTTATTTTCAACATCTGATGTTATTTATTACCAATTTCACCCTCTACATAGTAATTCAAAATATACCCCGAGCTATAAGTAGCATTTTGTAACAGCTATCCTAGGTATCCTAGGTAAGTACCTACTGTTACCATAAGGTGGAAGTAGTACTTAATGCCTAAGACTAATCTGAGCATAATTTACTTCGCCATTGTTGTTGTGACGTCTATCTGAATTTGCTGCTCCATTTAAATGATAATTAAGTGTTTAGGTAGCTAGGTGTATATTGTACATACTTAAGACGTAGACGTTTCATTGTGTACAGTTTACACGGGCTTAGTGTAAACGCGTCCTTATTCTTCTGTTTTAAAGAAAGGGTAGCATCCACTGCCCGTCAGCGACCTAAGAAGATATCTCAAGTTAACTTTCATCTTTTATGATGTTTAGGTATATTCAAGATTCATTTGATTTATTTTCTTTTTAATCTCAAAGCTTCACAAAAGTAAGTAAAGAAGTTATACCAGCTACTGTGAAAATTCAACTATAGTACTTACTACTACTTACCTATAAGTACATAGGTATTAAACTATGACAAAGCCAGCACAGTCCAGACAGGGGGATCACTCCGATTTCACGATTTCAGGAATGTAAACTACTAACAAAACCTACTCTTTCCTTCTTCTATCCATGCAGGGTTTGCATAAGGAGGTAGGTATGAATATTTTGCAAAACCTCACTACCTTACCCGTATCTAAGAAAGCCCTAAAGAAGGTATGAAACCAAGGACAGGGGGAAAAGGGCTAGTACGGGGCGCATTTAAGACGTGACAAAAGTTTTGCATCGCTGTCACTCACATAGCGCATCTTCAAGAGTGAGCGCGACGTAGAACTTTTGTCACGTCTTAAATGCGCCCCGTACTAGCCCTTTTCCACCTGTCCTTGGTCCTTCCCTGTGCTACAGGGCCAGTAAGTCATGGTTTGTAAAGCAAGAGTGCAGGCTCTCGACACCTACATATCATTTGCCAGAATTAAAAGGTATTGTTGGGCCCTTATTTGTTCGTGTCCTTTTTCGGCGCCATTGCAGTTGCGCTGTCCTCGGCGGGGCTATTCTGGTACAGCGGAGTTCTCATCTAACGGATATCTTTTCGGTTCTATTTTATTTTAATTTTTAACACTTTATTGGTAGCTATTCTGAAGGCAGAAATTATAATTTTAACGCTGTCAAACTATAAATTTTGCTAGCTAAAAATGACATTTGCGGAAACACTCATAGAGATGAATTTTAATTAAAGAAATTAAGGTTTTGACAGCTCTAAAATTATAATTTCTGCCTTCAGAATCAACATCATTGTATACATAAATACCTAGGTACAGTAAAAGATTAAACTAAACTAGTATACAAGGGCGGACTTATCGCCTAAACGCGATCTCTTCCAGTCAACCCTGGAAACAAACTCCTATCCTACCCATCTCGCACGGACATAATATACTTTGATTAGTTAAGTTACTTCTGGCCAAGCGACCCGAAGTGGAGCTTTAAAGACTTACCTAGAACTTTTAAGACTTTAAAGTGCGTCATTATTCTTTATTGTGTGCTAAATCTGACCAGTCGGACAATTCCAGGTCTTTCAAATCTTAAACATTTCGTCCTTCCATTATACCAGTATTACGTCTACCAGTATTATGTACTTATACCTACCATACCAAAAAAAGTTTTGCTTTGTGGTCAAAGATTACCGGAATAGGGCCTGTGCTCCTGTTTTATTACGAATGGTGCCCACAAATGAAGCAAGACTACAATATAAGTACGTACTAGTTTACACATTTTCGATGCAAAATTAAAATGACGAACTTTGTAAGTATTTAAGGTAAAGGCTCCTATTATTCACGCTTCTCTTGGGGTTTCCTATTGAACGTACCCTTACTGGTACTTATTGGTCATAGTTATGTAAGTAAGTACCTAGTTCTAAGTTAGGTAGGTTAGTAGTAACTATGCATATAGTCGTAGCTACTTAAGGATCGTGCCAACTTGAAAACATAATCCATTTGTAAGCTTGGACCTACTTACCGACAAACAAAATGTAAATTGAATAGATATGAAAGAACGTCCGTTATGGGCACTAAAACGCACGAACGCCGAGCTAAGCTTGTTCTCTTTACCATAAGTCTTGGGAGACCAATTTCAGATCTGATTGATGGGTTTCTACGGTGCAAAAATATAAGGGTTTCTTTCACTTATGGTTATAACGTAACGTAGGCACTGCTGACGGAATATTTATCTTGCTTCTATGTGATTTTATTTCAGTTTAACTATTCAAAGCCACGCCGTTAATCCAAATCAGTTCAGCCCCTTAAAAGTTTTACGGTTTGGCAATATAATTAGGGGTTAAGTATTAAAGTCGTTTAAGGTAAATAATGAAAATACATATTACCTATCTAACTATACCTTCCGTTAAAGAAACATATATAGACATATTTAATAATCTGCGCTGTTATTAAGAAATTAAGTACACAAACTAAACCGTTTGTGTTTATGTTAATAATACAGTAAGTAGGTAGGGTAGTACCGCGTATTTAGATTGTTTCCAAGAATGGTTGGTCAATTTGCAATGTTATCCCCAATTTGGTAGCGCTTGATTTAGGAGACCACACCCTAAATAGACTTATAGGTTTTACTTACTGACCCTACTCCCAAATCAGCCACCGTCATTGTATAGTTGGGTAGGTATATCTATTTACGTAAGTGTCTTGGTTACATTATGTACTTCTTATACCCACTGTAGTTAACCGCGCTAAGTGCATGTAAAAGTATTCTTTAAACAAATGTTTATTTACCGCTACGTTAAAGTTAAAGTTTTTCAAAGATGTCGCAGATTGCAGCAACGCAAGGAGAAGACAGATTAGGCCATGCATTAGCACTCACGATGACACAGAGCCGCCACATTACCTCGCTAATTTATACTCGTAATTAATTTCACAGTGAAGATACCGCGGTGGCAAATTAAACAAGTTTCGGTTCAACCAAACCGCATCTGTCCTGCTCCGGTCCCGGCCAAGCTCCGAACTTGGGACCATTTGTAACGCGCCACCGCGTTTAATGACTTCTTTGGGTAACACATTATTTTGGAAGCTTTTTACCTTGTTTATTTATCACTCTTTATTTTTATCTTAGATCTGTCTCTTGGAAGTCGTGAGGATATAAACTTGGGGTTTTTTACAAATTAGCGTCGACTGTTTCGACTAATTGGGGTTTCAGGTGATTATTTAAAAGCCGCTTATCGGTTGAAAGTTATGCGATGAGACATACCATACCTAGTATAACTACAGGGACCTAAGTAAGTCTTACTTACATTTTTTAGGTAGAGGGAATGGTGTGGTGCTATTTATAGAGTATATAGTTGCTTAGCGTAACCTTTCTCCTACCGTTAAATATTCATATGTCACTCATTTTATCTCTAGATATTTGCAAACCTAAATAAAACCCACAAGGACAAAGGTCGTTAGATAAGTAGGTACTTACCTATTACTACCGATGCATTACGTATTACGTTCTAGTCTAGGTAGTACCTACCTAATACTTTCTCTACAAAACAAAGACTTTCGGCAAACACGTGTAGCAGTGCGCAGACCGTATAAAACCTTGCATCTACACAATGAATATTCATAATCCAGGGCCTTCCAGATGTTTTCATCCGCGGGTTTATGGAGTGATCGCGGGGTAATGTAGCGAGAGACATAGTCACTTGTGAACTCGACTGAGAGAAATGAGTTGACGTCCGCTGGACGTTTCATAAAATACTTATTTTGAGGGATCTTGTGTCATACGGGCCACTGCAAGCTGAAGGGAAGGTGGGTTTATTGTTTGTGTTTTGTTTTTGTAGTGTGAGGTTGAGTTGAGGTCGGGTAAGTATTAACATATACATACACAATAGGTATTATACATACCTATTCATATATTTACCTTACCTTACCTTCTACAATAATAATGGTCAATCAAATGTAAAATTTATGCTAGTTCTAACTAAATAGTTAAGTACCTACTGTTTTAATCAACATGGAGGATTCCTGAAAATAATATGATTGCTAAACAGTTATCAAGATTCAGCCCCTGACGAGTCACCCCCTTTCGGCTTAGGTACTATTCCACTTTTTCAACCCTTTCGCATCCGTAAACTTCTTCATCGTCCTTCCAGTATGCCGTATCTAGGCTCCCTGCTCCTGCTGTCGCTGGCTGCCTGGTGCTTGCAGCCGGCGTGGGGCGCCCCCGGCAACTCCAAGTGCAAGCCACGCTACTACACGCACAAGGCCATGCAGACCGATGACAACGGCCGCCGCTGCTGGGGCGACGTCAAGATACTGTCGTGCTGGGGGTACTGCTTGTCTTATGAGGTCAGTTCGCCGCGATATCCGATGTGTGGTTGTTCCACGTTGGGCGCCAATGCTATATTGTTGCCCCACGTTGGTCGCCAAGTCTGCAGCTTGATGGGAAATGTCTAGATGAAGCAAATACACACACAAGGCCATGCAGACAGATGACAACGGCCGCCAACCAACCCCCAACTATCGTGCTGGGGGTACGGCTTGTCTTAATACCGGTGGGTGGTGGTTCCACGTTGGGCGCCAATGCTTTATTATTGCCTCGTCATAGCTCACACAGAAGGGCACGCCATTCCGCTCATCCAAAGGCTACCGTTCCCTTACCTTACTTAACTCAATATTATGATTGTTTTGCATCGCAAACGTTCTAGTATTGTCCTCCACCCTTCTTATTCTTGTCTTCCACCAGATATCCGACTGGCAGTTTCCCTACAAGGAGTCCCACCACCCGGTGTGCGTGCACGGCGAGCGGCGCCACGCCTCGGCCAGGCTGCGTCAGTGCGACCCTAATGTAGAGCCGGGGACGGAGACCTACCACTATGTGGAGGCCAAGAACTGCCGGTGTCAGGTAAGAATATTTTCATACTATAGTTACCTATCTAGTTATTTACATTACTACATTTATGTACTTCTGATGGGTTAATTAAAGCAAAAAAACAATCTGGGGTTCGCGAAAGGAGCTTTGTCGAGTGGGGTAGGTAGTTATCATCTGTTGTTTATACATTAGGTATGTCCGGCGCACCCTCAGTAACAAACGCAAATTTATCCAGTCAGCAACAGACGCAAAAATCAAATAAAAAATGCACAACAACAATGTATAAGTTTCATCATCCCCAACAACTAGCATCACACCCACATAAACTTATTTTCAGACAGTCATATATAATAATCTCTACCTCTCTAGGTTTGCTCATCAGAAGACACGAGTTGCGAATGGCTGCCCCCAGACTCCTCCCTGCTCGGGGGGTTGGTCCTGAGAGAAGAGATTGAAGAAGAGCTGGAATAGATGGCTCAGAACTAGCGACAAAGGACAATATCAACAAACATTACGGTCTTCCGAGAATAGCAAGTCACACTTTTTATAACAAATAAATGGTTTGTAGTAGAAATGTGTGTTTTTTTTTATAAATAGGTAAATTAGGAAGTAGTATAGCATGAGTATAGCCTACGTCGGCCAGTGCTCTTTGCCTCATAATATTACCCTCAATACCGGAAGCGGATGTGGGCACTCCCCGTTGAAGAACATTACAAATCTCAGAAGAATAATATTATTTTAGTTCATTACGGTTTTCAGTATTTTTATTGAAATATTTCAAGATTTCTATATCATACTTAATAAGCCGCAAGTAAATAATATTTAAGAGCATTGAATACAATACCTATTTTCCTGTTTATTTCTATAATGCTAACTAATGCTAAAGGTGATTTTGAAACGCTGTCGCATGTGTCATGCATCCTGTCAAATTGTCATTCGCTTGGCAAATGGTGGAAAATGGATGAAGTGTTTTTCTCGTTGTTATTGCATTTATTTGCTCAGTAGCTGCTCGATAGACAACGATTTCAGTGCATTTTATTAGTATTCATTAGTAGCCTCCGCTTTAATACTACCAAATATGTATATTCATTTATAAAACCGAAGATTTATAAGTGGGAGTGTTATGGAAAACAAGAATCATGAAATATGTTTGTGTAATTATCGTTTTGTGCGTCTCGACCAGTGAAAGTCAGTCCGTAATTCCAGGCAAACTCGATTCACTTTCATTAACCAAAGCAAACACGACTGAACAGAAGGTATGGAACATAAAGCTCGATATAAACTTCTCGAAGAGTCTCCCTTCTATTGTGAGTCGGCCGACCGGGTCTGATGTGAGGCTGAAATGTGAGGCCTTCATGAACTTCACGAGAGTGGAGAAGTACACTAAGAGCAAAGAGAAGATCGAGACCTCATTGAAGGAGGTTCCCCCGGAGCACATTCTGCAGACCCTCATGAGCAATGTAAAGGTGTACTGGCTGAGAGATGACAAGCAACTAGAGGACTCTAAAGCCAAGATCTCCACCAAAATCGACAAGTCTAATGGCACAATAGCAACAACATTGAGAATAAGGAAGCTGTCCAGTGATGATGAAGGCTCATACAGCTGTGTCATTAAACAGAATCATGAGAAGAAACTGACCACTAAACTTGAAGTTAATGATGATGAGGACAGTCAGAACTATGAGATCCCCACATATGCATCACTGTTCCCTGACTCACCTGACATTTTAGAAGCTAGTAAGACAACACAACTGGCTTCAGACCTGGTGAGTAAGGTGGAATCCAGGAGTACAGTGGCTCCTGCAGTGATAGAGCCCATCTGCCAGCAGTACTCCGGCAGGATCTGCAAGGAACACCTCAGTGGGCACTTTGTGTACATTCCATTCAACGCCACTCAAGCTAATTTAGAGGAGAAGTTGATCAAAGCTGTGCAAGTAACAAGGTACTCCAATGATATTAGCTCTCAGTGTGAGGGCTATGCCCTGCCCAGTCTCTGCTACTCCACATTCCCAATATGCAGGAACCCATTAGAAACCAACAAAAGATTTTTTGAAGAATTAAAGGAAGTTCTCGCTCAGATCAGCGATGAAAATAGAGATAGTGATGATGCCCCAAAAATTGTATTTGAAAACATTCCTGTAAGTGGACTCCCAGTTACTATCAATACTCATGTAAGAAAGAATGCAACGGAAGTGTTCAACTATCGGCACAATTCCACTATTCTGCGACGTGTGTGCAAGCAAGAGTGTGAGATATTGGAGAATGAGTTGTGCCAGACTGAGTATGCCATAGCCAAGAGACATCCACACATTGGCCAACAAATCACACTTGAAGAATGTCACGATTTACCAGAAGATGACCCTGAATGTCTGAAGATTGGTGTTGGTGAAATAATGGTATCTGATGACAAGTGCTACTGGGAGACTGGGGTCAGCTACTTTGGTAAAGTTAATTTAACTGATGATGGCTCCACCTGCATAGAATGGTTCAAGCAGCTTCATGTGAAAGTATCTGAGCACCGGGAGCTGACGGGGCGACACAACTACTGCCGTAACCCAGGCGGCCTCGAGCTGCAGCCCTGGTGCGTGGTGGAACGGGACGGGAAGAACCATGTCCAGTTCTGTGACATACCCAAGTGCGCTCACAAAATCTGGATTTACATCGTCATAGTGTTCCTCCTGCTCACACTCACTGTCATTGGCTTCATCATTTGTTTGTGTTTCAAAAACAAAAGCAGCAAGAATAGTCCAGCGGCTATCAGGGACATCAACTTGCCCACCGACAAAAACATTTATGGCAACTCCAGACTGAACTCTCCCATTGAAATGAACGAGTTGCTGGCAACACAGAACCACAACAACGCGCCGCATCTACACGCGCGCCCCGTCAGAGGGAACGGGGCCCTCAGAGTCCCTCAGTACTCATTGTCCCAGATCAAATTTCTGGAAGAACTAGGCGAAGGAGCGTTTGGTAAAGTCTACAAAGGAGCATTAAAAATGAACGGAGAGACCCAGTACGTGGCAGTGAAAGCTTTGAAAGAAAACGCGTCTGCAAAGACGCAATCAGACTTTAGGAGAGAGATAGACTTGATATCGGAGTTGCGGCACGACAACATCGTGTGCATCGTGGGGGTGGCTCTCCGTGAAGAGCCGCTGTGTATGCTATTCGAGTTCATGGCTCGCGGGGACCTGCACGAGTTCCTTATGGGGCGCGCGCCGCCCGCCGGCAAGGGGTTGCCCGCGCTGCGCCTGTTGAACATCTCGTACAACATCGCCGCTGGCATGCACTACCTCGCTTCCCACCACTATGTGCACAGAGACTTGGCCGCCAGGAACTGTTTAGTGTCAGATGATTTTGTTGTGAAAATATCTGATTTCGGACTCTCCAGGGATATTTACAGCTCGGATTACTATCGAGTGAGTATTCTACAGCATTATTCATGTCATTTTTTCTATATAAATCCTTGTAGAAACTTTATTGAGTAATGCTTTGTTTGCAGGTGCAATCTAAAAGTCTGCTGCCAGTGCGCTGGATGCCTCCAGAGTCTATTCTCTACGGCAAGTTCACTACAGAGAGTGATATCTGGTCCTACGGCGTCGTGCTGTGGGAAATATACAGTTACGGATTGCAGCCGTATTATGGGTAAGTGTTAGGTACATTAGTTGCATAAATGGGCGAAATATCTAGTACTATAACGAATTACCTATTTATCTGTGAGGAAAGTGAGAAGAAAACGGAAACTAATTGTAAATACATATATTCCTTTCATAATCATCTGAAAAGCCTTGTTTCATAGATGCTTACACACAGCACGTAGATCATGTGTAAAAAGCGTGGTGATGAATTTAAAAACATACCAACATAAATATTTATGTCAATTTTCCGGCCGAATGCTCGTAAACAAATTCTCTACAAGTAGAACAAGGGGAAAGTGAATCTGAGCAAGATTAAGAAATAAAAGTAATTAATGGCGAGTTGAATGCAAAGAGTCGTGATAGTGTGACACGCACAGTGGCGTGATGGGATGTTTATTCACAACACTATGTTTTTTCGTCGTCAATCAGATGATCAGTGTTGCAGGACTATAAGAGAGTGTTTCTCTTGTCGTGAATTTTAATGTCATTTTATAGTATTAGCCCCTATTTCTATATACTTATTAGATTTATGTAATGTAGCCTCTCCACATTGCCTTTTAATTCGTTCCCGTGGTAATCCTGTGGAAAAAACCCCCCGGGTATTATATGCTACTATTGCACATACGGTTACTCTGTTTCACAATGTTAATAAAATTTTAAAATCTTCACACCATAAAAAAACGATTAAATAAGTATTTGTGTTTCTTTTACACCTGGTTGCACCAGCGGCTGTAATACAGGCTAGCGCCTAGTACAGTTGCCGGAGGCTACTAATTATTTGTTAAATACAGCCTAAAATGCTCATTAGCTTTATCACTACTGTAATATATTTTGTGGCTTGTTATTGAAATAAATTATTCTTATTCTTACTCTAATTAGCAATGTGATTTTTAAAAAAAAAAAAATTTAGTTTTCTGAACCAATATTATTCTTATTCTTAGGTCCCGGGTTCGGCTGGGGCAGATATTTGTTTAAAGACAGATATTTGTACTCGGGTCTTGGGTGTTGATATTTATATTTAATATGTATCTATCTATGTATTTGTGTAGATATATCAGCTGTTTGATACACATACCACAGGCTCTGCCTAGTTTATGGCCGGATGGCTGTGTGTGAGATTTCCCCACACATTTAATTATTTTATTTATCTTTCTTCCAGCTACAGCAACCAGGAGGTGATATCGATGGTGCGCGGCGGCGAGCTGCTGGCGCCGCCGGCCGCGTGCCCGCGCGCCGTGTACGCGCTCATGCGCGAGTGCTGGGGACACGCGCCGCCGAGAAGACCCAAGTTCGACGAGATTGTTGCGCGGTGAGTGCTGCTATAGCTATGGGAGTTTTTCATGTATAGTGCATAGTTTGCGGTGGACGCACATGTATGAAAAACTGGTTCAACTTTGCGAGCTAATTAAAGCGTTGCTGTAATTGAGGCTCCTTTGGAGTGCAGCAGAGGTGGATACAATTTAGGTAGAGGTGCAGAATAGCTTTGCCAGTCGAAGAAGGCCATCGTACTCATCTGTCCTAATATACTTAACGCGATAAGCGCTTTATAGCTGGTTGCGTGTATCCCCTATTTTTCCTCTTTCTTACATTATGCAAATCTACCTTTATGAGTGTGCTATGTGCTAAACTAAAGCCTCCTTCCAGCCTCCAATCCTGGATCGAAGCGGGCGGCTGTCCGGAGCCCGCACCCTCTGAATCCGGCAGCAGCTGCGGCCACCGCGCCTCAACCAGAGACCTGCAGGAGCGGGTCCCCCTCCTCCCCCCACACTTCTCCTCCAACGGCTCCCTAACCTCAGGAAGCCTCAGGAAACTCAGCGTCGCCGGCAGCTCAAAGGCAGACGACAACAGGTCGGTATGCAGCGAAGCACCCCCCATAGCCCCGAAGAAGAAAGGAAGCTCCGGGTCGCTAATAGACACGGATAAGGCTAGAGATACGGTGGTCAGGTTGCAGAGTACGCAGTTCGGTAATGATATTTAGGTTAGGGTTGGATGAGGCTGCGTTGTGAAAGGTGAGCGTGATTGTTTGATAGGTTATTTACTAACGCACAGAAACTAAAATGTAAGAAGAGACAGTTGAGCTGCTCTTCAATCTTGATAATTGTGAAAACGCTACCAGTTACAAAGTGGTCTTATTTCAATACAATGTCGGAGTTATCAATAAACCGTGTGTAACGTTTCTGAACTCTAGAAAGCTAGAAATTAACTTAAACTTTTCGAATATGCGGAGCTATCCGGCTGACGTTATAACGGGTTTTTTGATACCATAGTCTAGATTAAATGTTCGTGGTTACTAGTGTAATCACGTTACTTGACCTAAATGGCGTCTGCATTTATAAACGAATAATAAGACAGGATTCAAAGCGCGTCGTTGCCGCATTGGACCAATAGCGGCCGAGCGGCATAGCGCGCACCAATGGCGTCGCGCGATTTTGACATATTCCCCATTCCAAGCGCATTGGTCAAGTCACGTGGTTCCTAGTACAAGCCCTATTGTCTCATTTGTTCCGGACAAACGTTGTGATGTGAATCTCGATAGGTAAATATTAAGTACAATTCTTAAGGTATAGAATGTTTGTTGACTTGGCTATATTACGCCGGTTTCACATGCTAGAACCGATCAATCGATAGGAAGTAAGCGTTGATTAGGATTTTTTATGAATGATAGAGTGAAAAGTGAATCATTTGGTGTGTCACTGATAAATGTCTATCGCTGATAAGTGATAACAGCGGGGCTATTCTTGCTAGAAGAAATACCAAACTCCGAAAAACTGTCATGCCACCGGTATCTTTAATACCTCGCAATATAGTTTTTCCGTCAGCAAGAAGAGCCCCCCAGCTCTTAATCATACTTTCGAAGCATCGATATCAAAGACTTTTGATTTTTGTAAACACATTACTCATAGCTTTAAATCGACCACAGTTATCATTACTTACTAAATTTTGGCGTACGACTTGTAAAATAAATATCTAAATAAGCTGAAATTATTGGTCTATAGAAGTCTATGGCTATCACAATAATAGACAAGAAATATGTTATGTTATGGTCGAATTATGCTAGAATTATTACTTTGATATACCAATCGAAAATCGACAGATTTTTATTGATAAAATTTGAACGATATAGCATTTTATAGTATACTTGTAAGATTTAGGAGATAACCGTACCTTCCGTTTACTTAGAAACTAAAACCGCCTTTGTCCAATAAATTATAGTTTCCAAGTAAATATTAAAATTTTAGTTCCTATTTTTAAGTATTAGTTTTTTCTTTATCGTAGTGTGACTTGTTTAGGTCCAATTGAACAATTTCTTGCTACCTTTTATATTTTTTATTTATACTTAGGTTTTTAGCATTTAAATGTTGATAGAATCAAATATTTGGATTCACCTACTGATATTTTATGATAGTGTAATTTATCTCTTGTATTCTTTCTTATAAATATACCATCATGTTCATTGTATAATTCTGCAATTTTTTGTATAGATGAGGCATAAGCGTAAAGTAACTACAAACACAATTTTGCATTTATGTATAAATATTTTTATGACGCCTGTGAATCTATTAAAAACAAATAAGTACAGTTGTTTCCAAGATTAATTTATAATTATTATTTAAAATATATATATAATACATACATATATACTTTTCACAGTGCGTCCAGTACCGGTTTGATAGGTAGTTTGTCAAAAAAAAATTAAGTTACCGTTACTCGCATACAAAGTGGCGCCTCTAGAACCTAACACTTGTTTCGTTTACGTCAATTGCATAACCCGTACTCGAACTACATTTTTGGCTGTAAGTTTCAGGATTAAGCGAGAGTGACGCCAAACCTTTCCCATTCCATTTTAATTCTAATGCTCAGGGTAGAACTTTATATGTGCGTTCTTCATAAAAGCATTTTTTTTAAGAGAACAGTTGTTGTTTATTACCGAACTATCTCAGATACTTTCATTCATAGATAGATGCATTCAGCTAGATCACAGATGAATTTCACTCATATTTCATGTGTTCATGGCCCCTATTGTGTTAAAACTGAGAACTTACATCTTCACCCGGAGGGCGGTCAGGTAGTTAATCAATTATTGGTATAGTGCCCGTGAATAAAGAAACACTATACACTACACGAAATGGCGTGACATTAGTGGGAGAAGGAAGGAGGATTGTCAGACCTACGATTAGAGCGAGATATCATGAGTCCGCCTGCCATGTGAATACTTTATTGTTTTTTTTTATTCACGGAGTTTATAATTGTCTGACGAAGTAGCAATTAAGACGGTTTGTATCAAAACACTAGGATTTGTACGTTGATAATGTAATTAATAAATAGTTTTATAAGCCATTTGTTTCGAAAAGTTTACTTTCCGTACTTGCCAAAGACTTTTTTCGTATGTGATATTTATATTTTTTACCTTTTCCTTTGTAAATGGTACTTACAAGTAATTTATTAAAAGATTTATTAATATCAGTTGTGTTTTATTATTTACACAGTTATTTATGTATAAAACTCTTAACATGCAAACACAATAATATAACCTTATACATACAGGGTGGCCCAAAGAGTGACGTCCAAAGGAAAATGTTTGATTCCTTAGCTCAAGGGGTAGCAAAATCACCCCCATGTATGTTCAGCAATTTTTAGTAGTTTAGGAGTTATGATTTTTTTTCCTAATTTTCTACGAAAATCGACCTCAGTGGATTAATTATGTTTTATTGTTGTTTTGGATAACTTTTTTAAAGTATTTTTTATTTTTGTGTTACCTCTTAAGTTGTTCTTTTAACCATAAAAGTTTCAGCTTCCTAGCTGTAATGTAAGTTAGTTATTTTAATATCGAAAGTTCAAATTATATCATCGAGCTAGACTGCTCTGAATTTGACTTGACCTAAGGAATCAAACATTTTCCTTGGACGTCACTCTTTGGGCCACCCTGTATAATTATGTCACTTAAAATATAATGAGGTAGACCTCATCACGAAAAATGATAGATCCATTACCTAAAAGATAAGTCAGTTTAAAATAAAATATTTTACAACAGGATGTAAGTAACACCAAATTAGAAATTAACGCTAGCAAGAAGTTTAAACACTTTGGTTTAGTAAAAATAATTCATTTTCGAAAATTGATATACTATTCACGGTGTATAAAATACCCTCCCAAAAAAACTAAATAAACCTTTTGATTGGTAACAAGTAAAACACATTAGTTACGATCCCAGAAAGTAAATCTAAACTGTTTGCCAGCACTTATTGTACACTAAACCCTTATTCATAGAAGAGAACTTATTTACAGAACATATAGGTATACAAAAAAAAACATATATACAGACGAATTGAGCCTTTTCCTTCTTTCGAAGTCGGTTAAAGTTAAAAATAACTTCATAAATAGGCAATAAAAACGAGTGTTTACTCTTTGTGTCCTAAAGATAAAATTCGTATACCAAGCGGAGGCTTTGCATGTCTCTAATGAATTGACAGGTTATTGCGATTTTATTGTAGTGCTAATTTTGTCATCATGATCATTATCATCATAAATTTTGTCATCATCATCATCACGACCCATCACGCCCCCACTGCTGGGGCATGGGTCTCCTTCCAATGAAGGAAGGGTTTTTGTCGCAGAAGTATAATATGTGACTTTAACACCTTATATTTAAACTAATGAAAGTCTTGACGAAACAAAAAAGAGAGGACCCGGCATTAACATCCTTACTTAAAAATATATCGTCCTCTCTTTTTAACTTATTAGTGTTATCATACGTAAAAAAGGACAACAATAGTTTTGTCTTTGCCTAAAATGACAACATTGCGGCCGGTCGCCATGTTTAGTGGCACCAACCAATGACGAAAGAAACGAAACCAACCAACAAGTACTTCAGTTCTCAAAGCGACTTGCCTGTTCCAATTTTTCAAGGAAATTCGCCGCCATTTTAGTTGGCACCTGAGTTTAGGTATGCACGTTTTTTTCGTGGGTATGTCAAGCCTTCTTTTTTCTTTCGCCATTGTGAAAGTCACAGTGCATGACTATTCAACAGTGCGTACAGGCCCCAAGAGTTATTTCTCTAGTAGAAGCCGGTGTGTTCGCCGGCAACGTCGCCCTTCTTCTTAACGAGGAACTCCCCGTGCACCTTCATGTGCACGCGCATGTTGTGCAGCCCCGTGAACCCCTTCTCGCACACTTCACACACGAACGGCTTCTCGCCTGGAAGGATACAGAGCTGTTATAGAGCTTCCACTATGTTATTGTATTTTTGACGTTTCCTTATGTCTGGTAAGTAAAGTTGGTTTTCCTTTGCAGTCATCAAATATGTATGGGATTTCGAATGTCAAAAAACGAATGTCAACCAATAATATAATGGACAGAAACTAGACAAAAAACTAGACAAAAGTGGCATAGCACACTTCACATCTGAGAGAAGAAAGAGTTCAGTTACTTAGGTTCGCACCCCATCACGTGATTACAAGTGTGCTGCGAAAAGTGGGTGGCTCGCTTGTGAGCCACCTCTGACTACCCCTTCCGGGATTACAGCCGTGAGTGCATACGTACATACGTACGTGTATTGTTTTTGTTACTTTTTGTTTAGTTACAAATATTATACATTACATTTTTGTTAAATTACAGGGCTTGGTAATCTCGTCATGTAACATTAAATAAATTTAAACCACATACCCGTATGAATCCTCCTATGCTTGATGAGCACATTATTCGTGTAGAACTTGCTCGGGCAGTATTCGCACTTGTATCTCCGGTTCTTGTTGTGCCGGTCCATGTGTACCCGCAGCGGCGCGTGCGACTTGTAGGTGACGGGGCACAGCGAGCACTTGTAGCGGCGCTCGGACGAGTGCGAGCGCGAGTGTCTGTCTATCTGTGTTTGTGAAAGAAATATGTGCTTAAAAATTGATTAAAAGCGTTCGAGTTATCTTCCCGTCTAATACCCTTATTAGGTTGGGAGAAAAAATGGCTGGCTGGAAAAAATGGGTTTTGGCAATAAGCCCACCTTTGTAAAGTTTTTCTTTTAATGTCCTGCTCTTGTTTTTGTTGTAACTTGTATATAGAATGTATTATATTTTATTTATTCTATTTATTATTACACTTCACTCTCGAGCGCCACAACACTCGGTCCTCGGCCTTCCTCATCCAACCACTACCCGCCACCCGCCTAAGGTAGTCAGTCCAGCGGGCAGGAGGGCGTCCCCCGTTTGCCTGTTCGTGGTCCGGAAACTTGAAGTTCATAAACTGACTGGGTTGTAAATCAAAGCGAGCCAAGCCTAGCAAAAGCTAGTAAATAAACAAATAAACGTACAACTTACGTCTTTCTGCGAGTTGAACATCTTGCCGCAAGTCGGGCAGGGGCGCGGCTTATCGAACACGAGGCACGTGTGAGTACCTATCGACGCCTCGTGACGGAAGAAGCGGTGGCACTTCGGGCACTTGAAGTTATTATACCGGCGAGAGGTTCGTCGAAACTATCTCGGTGAACCATCCAAACTCACCCTTTGTCTCGGGCCAAAAGACCGACACCGATCAAAGAACACTCGAGCGAGGGAACAAGAATGCGAGATACTCATCACACTCTCGTGTCTCAGGTGTTCTCGGATCTTCTCGGCGTGAGTATTGTTCAGATATTAAACTGACTGGGTGGTAAATCAACGCGAGTCAAGCCTAGCAAAAGCTAGTAAATAAATAAATACGTGTACAACTTACGTCTTTCTGCGAGTTGAACATCTTGCCGCAAGTGGGGCAGGGGCGCGGCTTATCGAACACGAGACACGTGTGTGTACCTATGGACGCCTCGTGACGGAAGAAGCCGTGGCACTTCGGGCACTTCCTCATCATCATCATCAGCCAATAATCATCCACAGCTGGACATAGGGCTCTCCCAAGGAGCGCCACAACACTCGGTCCTCGGCCTTCCTCATCCAACTACTTCAGGCTACCCGCTTAAGGTCGTCAGTCCAGCGGGCAGGAGGGCGTCCCACGCTGCGTTTGCCTGTTCGTGGTCCGGACACGTGAAGTCACGGATATCCTTTTATTTTATAGTATATCCTTTTTGCAACACCCTGTATATAACTTACGTCTTTCTGCGAATTAAACATCTTCCCGCAAGTCGGGCACGGGCGCGGCTTATCGAACACGAGGCACGTGTGGGTACCTATCGACGCCTCGTGACGGAAGAAGCGGTGGCACTTCGGACACTTGAAGTTCTTTGTGTGTTTGCGGACTACGTGGGCCTGGAAGTAAATTGTTATCATATTATTAACCAGGCCAGCGTGGTGGACTATATAGGCCTAAACCCATCCTTCATTGGAAGGAGAGGCGTGCCCCAGCAGTGAGGACATGATGGGTTGTGATGATATGTTCTGCATAGTAAAAAGTCACGAACCTGGAACCAACAAAGTTTCTATGGACAAGGTTTTTTATACATGAATTTTCAAAACTTGTAGAACAAAAGTTATTCAGAATGACCCCCTGAGTCACCCTCTTTTTACAACACCCTGTATAAGAATATGTATAAAGGTATACATACGGCGAGCGTGCTGGGCTGCACGGTGGCGAAGTCGCACAGCTCGCAGCGGTGGCGCCGCGTGGTGGCGTGCGTGTTCATGTGCACCGCCAGGCTCTGCTTTATGTGGAAACTGCAATCAAAATATCATCATCATCATCAGCCTTCTATCGCCCACTGTTGGTTATAGGTATCCTTATTTGTACGCCAATTCCTCCGGTTCTGTGCCGCTCTGGTCCACTGCTTCACTGCAACCTTGCAGATGTCATCGGACCATCAAGCAGGTGGTCTGCCAACCGCTCTTCGTCCGTCGCAATCAAAATATATATTCATTTATCTCTGTAAACCTTAGGCGGGTAGCCGGTGGTGGTCCGATGAGGAAGGCCGAGGACCGAGTGTTGTGGCGATCCTTGGGAGAGGCATATGTCCAGCAGTGGATGATTATTGGCTGATTGATGATGATAACTATGACTCTCTGACAAAGTCAAAGTGAAATGCTTTTTTATGGGTAGCAATAAAACGAGTGACTGTAAATTACAGTTCTAAGTGTCAAAATTAATTAATTTGGGTTATAGAATTACTAAGTGAGCGACTGACTGCGAGTGACGAGAAATTAACAGAACAGCAACTTACAAACATTAATTTGAGTTACTTAAAATACAAAATGAGCAGCTTCATAATATTTGAGCGACCTAATATTTGTTTGAGTGTCAACGTTATGTCCTGCATTTTTTTCAATATTTGGCAAATGTATTTTTTATACTGAGCGGCATTTTATCTTAAATGAAGTGTTTCGAATACAAAAACCACTTTTTAAAATACACTAATGAGCAGATGATACTCTGCGTATAGTGAGCTCACATTTAAAAAATAAAAATAATATGAAATAACTATTTGAAGAAACACTATTCTATTAGTTGAGAAATTTTATTATTGAAATATAAGGGTACTTAATTAAATAAAACAATGTACTCCGTAAAATTAAAGTAATATGCATGCATTTATTTCAATCAAATGAACAAAAAATAAAATAAGACGCTTCAGTCAACTAAAAAAAACTTCTTAAATATTAATAGTAAGAAACATTGATTGCCAGAGGTATGAGGAGCCCTACTACAACTCACCTGACTGCAACGATTCGTCGCCCCGCCCGTGCCCCCATTCGAATTCGCGCGCATTTAAAAATCTGTAGTTTTCATTAAAAAAGCGTATCAATAGAATATCAGTAACCAATAATCATTAATAAAGCAGCATACAAAACTTTGCTCAAAGTGAACTTTTTAGTAGTTCGATAAGTATAACCTCACTTAGAAAAATCGAATCTATCTTAATATTGAAGTTGCCCTCTCTGTATTTCCAGTCGCTCACTTAGTAATTAAGTCGCTCGGATAAAATTTTAATATCTGAAATGGATATATCACAATCCACTTTTTGTAAGCTCGTTCTGGATTTTATTATAAATCAATTTTCGTCGTCAGTTTAGTTAATTTTTCGCTTACTCAAATTCATACCGCTTAAGTTATTAAAACAATATGTCATCATCAGTCGCAAAGTTTTTTTTTGTTCGCTCGTTTTATAATTCCCCCTTTTTTATTCACCGCATAAATATAAAAAAAAATGTAGAACGTATAAAACAAACTACAAACTACTCTCCGTTCTAAGAATCGGCTCTTTGAGTCTTTGATTTTTACAAGGTACTGGAAGTATTAATATTTTGAGACACAGCCGACACAGGGGCGCAAAACGCTATGACGTGACAGAAGTTTTGCGTCGCGCTCACTCACCTCGCGCGGCTTGAGAGCGAGTGCGACGGAAAACTTTTGTCACGTCTTGACGTGCGCTTCTTGCGCCACGTAGTATAGATCTATAAAGGGTGTTGCAAAAAGGGTATATTAAGCCGAAAGGTGGTGACTCAGGGGGTCATTTAGAACAACGATTTTTCTATGAGTTTTGGAAAATTCACGTAACCAACAAAGATTCTTTGTAAAAGGTCAATTTTCTTTCGTGAATCTTCAAAACTTGTTAGAGGGGGGGACCCCTTTTGGCTTAGTATACCCCTTTTTGTATAAGTGTAGGTACAAAAGTGCTCACACTTTCCCGCAGTGGTCGCAGATGAAGCGCTTCATCCCGTGAGTCGTGCGCAGGTGTTTGTTCATCTGGTTGCCGTCCTTGTAGATCTTACCGCAACAGTTGCACTTCATGCCTGTGAACTGAAATAAAATCGTATAGTTTTTATTTATTTATTCGGGAAACAAACAGCTTAAAATAGTTTTTTTTTTTTTACATTGAATTTTACAATTATTTGTCAAAAGTATTACTCTAACACCATTTCACAGAGGCCCCGTCATTAATAAGGAAAGAAATAGCGAAAGAAACTCGAGCATCATTTCAACTTTTTGCTTATTATCTAGTACAATTTTTTACTTATATCTAGTACAATTTTACTTATATCTGACAATCATTGTTTCACTCTCTGAATTTTACTACTTAATAATATCATTAAGGTGAAAGTGTGTGAGTATGTTTGTTACACACAGGAGCTCCCTCGCAAAAGCTAGTATAAAAACGATAATCCGTTCAGCCGTTTGGGAGCTACGGTTACATAGACAGATACACAGCCACGCTAAACTTGGAACACCCCTCTTAACCGTCAGGGGTTGAAAATATAACTGTAGTTCAATACGTAAATAATATTTATTGGGATTTGTATGCTTTATTACTTGCATATGTTACATAATATATATGTCGCAGGCATCTGGTTCAATCTCCTTTTTGATTGAACCACTAGCCCATTCATTGGATGGCGCTATTCAGTTGTATGACTAAAGGACAACTCGTCAAGTCGTTGATTGTAACCTTCGACGTCTTGACTGAACGTCATTCAGCGAAGTCGTTGAATGGGATATAGTATAGCAATTTTGTAATGTCTGGTTAGGGTGAACATGACCAGACAAGAGTCAACAAAAAGGCTATGTTACAAAGCTCATATCTCACAAATTAACTAAACAATAACAATAAACGTACCTCTATATTGTTGTTCATAATTATCCAGTTTCGCCACAATTATTTCTTTGAAACTATCCGCCCGCGGCGTAATAATAGGTAAATCCATGCTGTCACACTATTTTAACACAAATAACGCACTTTAAAGCTAATTTATTTGCAAAAAAATAACAATATAGATGCTTTTTGTGTCAGCTATTAGCTGTTAGACGCCATATTTGTTTTATTCACCACCTGACTGATTTTAAGTCAGCTAACTAGTTGGACGTTTTATGACGCTTGTACAATCAACGTTCGGACTAGTCATACAAAAAGGAGATTCAACCAGGATGTCTGCGACATATACACTCCCGGGCAATGAAAAAGTTCCACTCACAAAATCCGACACCAAACAAATTATATTTTTTCAAAGATTTCATTTAAAATTGAAGCAAAATATTACCGTTCTTAGTTGATAATATCCTGAATATCCTGATGCACTGTTAAATTTACTTCAATGTTGCAGAAGACATAATTAAGCTAGCCTTTTCTGTTTAGAAGTAATTTGGTGCTTTTCTCAGTGGAACCATTTCATTGCCCGTGAGTGTACGTTGATACGATACAATCCCGGTGAAACGCCGAACTGGCTTCTCCCCGTGTAATGTTTTTATTTCAAATAAGAATGTAAGTAAATAAATAAATACCTCTTTATCATAATGCACAGTCAAATAGTGGAAATGCAGGTTGGCTTCTGTTCTGTACGCCTTCCAGCAGACGTGGCACCGAGACTTCGTGGGGTCTGTGACGTGGTTGACCCTGGGTTTTGAAAACAAAACTACTATTATATAAAGTTCATAGATTTGGGTAAATTCATTTTGTCAAATTTTACATTCAGTGGCGGTTTTACTGTCTTAGCTGTCCTGGGCTAACCACGTGGAAATTCATGTTATTTTTTTCGAAATTTTGTGTTTAGCAACCTGACACCCTGGATTAACATATTGTTGCTGTCTTAAGGCACCCTGCTGGTACAGATGTCCTACAGGAGTACGCCACACCATCCTATCCTATCGGCCTTCGAGCTCATAGCTCGCTGTATATTGTCTATCTATCATGGCGAGCTGATTTTCCGCATTTAGCCTCCAAGGTGGGCCATTATGCGTGAAATACCTATGGGGTGACTAGCTATTAAGCCACCCAAGCTCACGCCAGAAAGCCAGTAGACGACCTAGGTTGCTCATGACTTCCCGGAGGGACCCCGGAGATCCGAGGATTTTTGATCGTAGTGTCTCCACGCCTTTGCAATGTAACAAGACATGGGAAGCTGTTTCATCTTCCTCCATGCAACTTCTGCAAAGAGGAGTGGTGGAGATTTTCATGCGATATAGGTGTTTATTTAACCGGCAGTGGCCTGTTATGGTACTTATCACGACACGTAAGTTTGCTCTGTCCAAGCATAATAATTTGCGTGTTAGTTTAGTATTAATTAGTGGTACAAAAGCTTTTGTTTGTTTGCACTCGGCACTGTTACTCCAGAGATTGGTGTGGCATTCTGTCGTTCGGGAACGCAACCAAGAGCGAATTTGGTTGAAAGGGATCGGTACTATCGGCTCTGGGCCTATTGGTGCAGTGTCAGATCCCTTTCGTGCAAGTTCATCAGCAGCGTCGTTCCCCAGCGACCCGCTGTGCCCTTTTATATTGTATGCCACCATTAACATAAAATTATAATGCTTTTTATCCCGAAATTCCCACGGCATGTTTTTAGGGCGGAGCAACAGTTGGTGGACGACCGAATGACCGGTGTAGTGGTTAGTGACCCAGACTGCCATAACGACGGTCCCAGGTTCAACGCTCCGTGCGTTATGTTATGTTTCTAGATAATATTAGCTGCCCTATACCAATATTATAGCATTTACAGCCGCTGCCTAGCTTGGGGTCGGATAATCGTGTGTGAGATGTCCCCACATATATTAATTGATTAAAAGCGTTAATGTCCTCTTCTCCCAACCTAACAAGGTTTGGCTGGAAGAAATTGCTTTTTGGCAATAAGCCCGCCTTTGTACATTGTTAGTTTTATTTTAATGTTCTTCTCCTTTTTTATATTGTAACTTTATAATGTACAATAAAGTGTTTATAAATAAATATATTACATACCTGTGTGAGATCATGGCCGGCCACTCCTTGAACCGCTCTCCGCAGAGCCGACACGTTGTCTCTTCCTTGTGCTTCTCCACGTGGCTTTGCAATGCTTCTTGAGTGTCGAATGATGACTTGCATAAGCCTGAAATTATTTATGTTGTTATAATAATAATAATAAATTTATTTATTCGAAGTAAGGTGATTACAGTAAAGTTGTTATGGCTAGGATTTGGATGAAAATACATAATTGGTAGACTGTTGCCGTAGTGTCTGCTCTCATAGCTAGGCTATAGAATAGCCTGTATTAATGAGAAGCAGGCCCCTGACTTAAATAGTTTAGGTACAGTGTTGAATAGTTGAATAATAATAATCATACGAGCACGGGCGCCGGCACTGTGTGCCACAGCAGTACAACACATCAGCGTCATAGCGCGGCGTCAAGTTAGCACTCTGACGCGCGCTAGTAACGCGTCCTGTTTGACAAAGCCTTAAAATATCAGTTTTATATTGTAGGTACCTAAATAAGTTTTTATTCAGAGATTCATTGAATACAATAGCATGCAATTGTTGCTACATAAAAATGTACACAATAAAATGGGTCTTGTACTGAAAGAGCCATAAGATCTTGCTACAAAAAATTATTGGCTATTGATGATAATAAATCATTTAGTTACCACATGGCATAGGTTCATTAACTTCTATTTGTTTTTCTTTCTTTTCTTTCGTTGGTGTTACTTTTGGAGCACTAACTTCTTTTTTTGGCTTTACTTTCTTTTCTCTCTTTATTTTTGCTTTTGGAGCCGTAGTGCCCATAGTGCTTTTTCGTTTGGTATATTTTCTTTTTGGGCGCACTTCATTTTCATTCTTAGTATCTGTAAAGTAGGTAAGTGAATATACTTGTGCTATACTCAAAAAGTTTTTGTAAAAATTTTCTACTATTAAAGTAAACAATAACTAACAAATTATGGATTATTCTGAAAAAAAATATTTATTGTTATAAATATCTTTTGCCCAGCAGTGGATACTTGTTATTACAAAATAATAAAGCAAGAATCTCTAGCTTTGTAAAAACTAAATACCATAACACAAAAATAAAATTATACATGTTATCATACATATTATACTATGTCAACTTACCACTGACTTCACTTTTAATGACAAGAGCTACATAATCATCTTGATCCATATACCCGGCGTCAAAACCATCATCATTGAAATATGTTTCAATGTCATGTTCATTAATGTCGTTTTCTAACTTTACCTTTGCATCAGGTAAAGAACTGTCTACTTTAACTTTATCAGATTCAGTTTTAGTAGCTACTTTCTCTTCATATTTTACATTTTTCTGAAAAATAAATATAGAATTAATTGATTTAAAATATAATGACCACACAACAGCGTGCTGGTTGCATTAAAATAAAATTAATATTGTTTTTCTCTGCTTGTCCTTTGTCCACAAGTGTAAAATAAACAAACCAAGTTCGCCTAGTGCCTAAAATATTGGAACAGGGTAAGCCCTGTAGGGTAAAACCTTATAGTATGCATATTCCCAAACAATCACTTGAAAAGTGATAACAGAATTTGTAGTCAAATCCCTCTTAGGTTGAGAAGTGGAGAAAAGCATTTTACCGTATATTAATTTGATTATTGCTGAGTAGCCAAATTAATATACACTTTAATACTTACAATAATGCAGGCATTTAATGAAGCCTCAGATTCAATACATTTCTTCCTGAATTCAATGAAGTAATCCACCGTGTCGCAGCACGGCCGGCACAGGCTGTGTGGCAGCGAGTCATCCAGCCTAGCCTGAAAGAAAATGTAACATTCACATATAAATAAGGCCTTTCTCTTTCTTTCTCAACAAAAATAAACTCACAAGCAAAAAGTTCCACTTACAAAATATGTAACCAAATTAACCCATTTTAGTTAAAACATTATTAAATTTGATAATAAATATGTTTATTTTTAGTTGATTTTGTTATTTTTTATAAAAAATTAAAATGAATGTGAAACAATAACAAAAACTTTCAAGGTACAATTAGCAATAGCCCTCCCTGTGAATGGCAAACGGCGAAAACCTCTACTTATTCCATATAGTAAGTTCCATGTAGTCCTCGTCGGTAATTCTCAATCACATCAAAAATATATTTTAATAGTGTACTCACAGCAAGGTCTGTCAATAAATTGTAATTATCCAAACATGCAGAGTCGATTCCCACCAAATCACGGGTCCCAGACAAACAAGCTCGACATATATTCATGTTATTGGTACGCTGAGTTAACTCACACGTAAATAAATAGGAAGAAATCTGAAAATAGGCGACTTTGTTGTGAACAAGTGGAACAAGTCAACAAGCAGCCAGCAACGCAGTCAGACATTGTACCAAATGTCAAACTATTTCACAGACTACTAAAGACTCTCCAAACCATTGACTATAGTATATACTAAAGCCGCGTACACACCGGGCCAACGAACGCCCAACGAACGCCAACGGTTATCCCAACGATGGATATTTATCATACATAATACAGGGCAGATTGCAGCAACGAAGGCCAACGAAATCCATTCATTGGCCTTCGTTGGGCCGGTCTGTACGTAGCTTAAGTCTATGCTCCAAACACTAGGAGGATCCTTCCATTTCCATAATCATTTCATAAATTTATCGAAAATTTCAAAATGAATCATAGTAGTCAATAGTAGTGAATATGATGCTTTTCCACCGGCATCGGCATCGATCTCGGTGGCCTAGTTTCTGCATGAAGTACAATGTGATGATGTTGTATGATGATCTTGTATGATGTGATGATGAAGCGAGTTCGTTATTATTCCGAGTCTTTCAATGACATTCCGAACAATATGTTGAATATGTCATCTGTCAACCTAAATCACAGTAGTAAAATAATCTGTGTTTATCGAGTATTTTGCTTGGATTGCGTTTTGTATTCCAAATTTTGATAATTTTTACTGTTTTCTTGTTTATTTGGTAGCCGCCGCTTTTAATTGTGAATGTAAATATAGTACTCAACGTTCGGCCAAGCCGAGTGTCTAGGTCACACGTCGGGGGTGTATGGCAGAGGTGCCCAAAGCATAGGCGCAGTCTATCTCCATTGCCGAACTAATAAAACTCTTCATCGGAAATGAAGTCTTGCCGAGCTTGTTTATCAGAGAACTGTAACTTACAGGACGTTAATGCTGAAATTTTGGACAAATATAACTTACTTACAGGTTTATATGTAAGTACTTTAAAATATTATTCTTCATAGGTGTGATTACAGAAGGGGTCATTATGTTACAATCTTGATAAGAATTGTTGTGGGTTCAAGGTATAGAATGGTGAGTTTGGGGACTATGTGGAATCAAAACAACATTTTGAGGTTTTCATTCCCCATTTTATTTAAAAATAAGCTAAGCATATTTTATGTTCAAGTTTATTATGAAGCAGACATGAAAATAATGTTTCAACAACCAAGGTACAGTCAAACTATAAAGTCCTGACATCAAAGAGTGCGATTTTGCTAACACTTTTTATGATCATCAGTTATTTACTTACTTTTACATACATTTTAAAAATAAAATACCGATTGGTTATGGATTTTTAACGGATTCCTTAAATAATTAAATACGGTCTGTAAAAAATTGTTACCATCCACTTCCGTTTTCAGGACATTATGGTTTTACTGTGGGTTAGCAGTAATATAATATTTTCTGAGAAACAAAAGTACTTATAGAAATATGTTGTCAGGGATTTTTATATCTTCTGTTATGATGCCTATAGTTGCCTCTGTGTTGTTATTAGTATCACTACTATCCTTTCAGATAATGCTGGATGATGATCTGCCTCAGAAGCTTTGTCAGTTGTGTTGGGACACCGTTGATGACTTCATCAAGTTCAGGAACCGGTGCATTGCTTCAGAAGCATCATTACATGAGCAGGTCAATGTTTTTTTTAATGCAGACTTTACCATATTCTACTGATTTTGCTGTGCAACTTACAACCACTTCTGTAGTGAATCTCACTTCATTTTATTTGAAAAGTATTAATTTTGCTCTTCTGAATTTAGTTTTACATTGAGCACACTCATGTTATTAATAGTATTCCACACATACCATAATATTACAGAAATATGTAAAAAAAGAAAAACAGGGCACTGATGATGACTCTGAAATGCAAGACACAGTTTTGTATGAGAACCCAATTAAAGTAGAGGTGGAACTGGATGACAATATGGAATACAGAAGTGATTTTGATGATGCATCATCATCACTTAAGGTTGAAGTGCGGGTTGAAGGAGCTACCATCAAGGATGAAATTATTGGTAAGTTATGGATTGATAGGGTAATTTGATAATAATGTGTTTGTGTTCAGTCTAGTAAAATGAAAGAAAACATACTTAATTTATTACAAAGTCAAATAAACTACTCAGAAAAAACACTTTTGGTCTAACAGTAGCTTATTAATAATATGTATGTTATGAGTGCCTGTTTATCGTCTTTAGTAATTTCCAATGAAAAACTGTGTGTGCAATTGTGGAAAAAAATATACCTTTTTCTTTCAGACACTATCAAAGAAGTTAAACTACCACTTAATCAAAGCTTGAAAGATATGCTGGAAGCTCCATCCACCACCCCGAGAGCTGAAGTCATCAACCTAGAAACTGATGTTGTCAAAGTACAAGCTAAAAGGAAGAAAAATTTACTATTGTGTGGTAAATTAATCTATTCTTAAATCTAAAGTACTATAAATTTTACTATAACAAAGAACTGCATAGATAGCTTAGTCAGAAATTCTGGCCTGCCTCAGTGTTGTGTCATCATGATAATGGTTGTACCACCGATATACAGTTTTAAACGTTTTATTGTTGATGTCTGACATTCTAAAAATACATGGTCACATAAAGAGTATTTACTAGCTTAGTAGATGCGGCTCTGGAGAGTATATATTAAAAACTGTTCAACACAAATAGTTAAAATTGCTATCTATGTAAATCCATATCTGCAGTTACTACACTTATCCTACAACCCCATTTCCCAGGACTCTGCGACTCAGCATTCGTGACAAAAGAAGACCTGCACACGCACATAGAGACACACCGCTCTGCTTCCACCTGCCAGCTCTGCGGGGAAGCCTTCGAAGAGTGGCCGCAGCTCATCTCACACCGACTCAACCACATCACCAACTCCAAGCAGCTCAAGTGTCATTTGTGCTGGAAGCTGTTCAAGCTAGACCACGCGCTGGAGTATCACTTTTTAACGGAGCATTATGATAAAGAGGTTGGTTAAAGCTTAACCTGCTTATTTTTTTTTTATTATAAAATGGTATGACAACAATAAACTGGCTTTTAAATAATCATTAATTTTTCAATTTTAGTTCAGTGTAGGTAAATTAATCAAATTTGCAACACAGGCACACACCACACTCACACATCACCTCACTTAAAGCACAAATTAAATTACAAGTTTGTTAATTAACAATATTCATACGGTATGCAATTTTACGTCTTTTTAAATCCATACTGATAAACAACACACCCGCGACACCTAACCGCAAATTCAATAAGTAAATCAATGATTCCTTATTTATTTTTACAACTCTCTTCCATCGAAAGGTAGAGAGTATCTGGTAGAGATTGCTATAAGCAATAAGGCCTTTTTGTACTGTTTTTATTTTTAAGTTTTATTTTCTATAGCTGTTCCCACGAGCTTCGCTTCGCCCTAAAAAGTTTTCCCGTGTGAATTCCGGGATAAGAAGTAGCCTATGTTCTTTCTCAGGGTCTAGGTCTAGACCATATGTATACCAAATTTCATTCAAATCCGTTCAGTAGTTTTGGCGTGAAAGGTTAACAGACAGACAGACACTGTTACTTTCGCATTTATAATATTAGTTAGGATTAGGATTTTTTGCAAATAAAGAGCATTATAATTGTAATGTTGGTCCAGTTCCCAGGGCTGAAGTGCAAGTACTGCGGCAAGGTGTACCAGAACACGCGGCAGATGGGCAAGCACATCAACGACCTGCACAAGAGCAAGGCCTACACCTGCGAGGTCTGCAGCCGAGTGTGAGTCGACATTACTTATTATGTACAAAGTGTTTTTTTTTATAATCTCATTGATTTATTCTCACATGAGAATATGTACAGGGTGTGCAACACGGGGTATATATTTTTTCACGAATTTTGGCATTCTGATTTTACTGTCGGGCATAGATATAACATGCTGCACACGCAGGTTTCGGCTTCTATTCTTGTTTTGTATGGCACTTGTGCTGTGCGTGACTAGCTCAGTAAATTCCGCCAATATCATGTGTTGAAATAGGAAACAGTAGAGCAATTTAAAATGTACGGTGGTATTTATGACTCTACATTCAAAATAATCGCGTACCTTGGCTTGATGAAGTTTTTAACACATACTAATAATACATTTATTATATTTATAGTTTTATTATGTTAGTTTTAATAAATCTACTTAGAATATTTACAAGGGGAGTATTTACGAGGGCGGGTCAATAAGTCCGTGACTTTTTGAAGAAAATACTGGTTTTTGGATAATTTTATTTTTTATTATTCAACGTAGTCTCCTTTGAGCTCTATACACCTTGTCCAAAGTTTCAGCAATTTTTTTATCCCTTCCAAAAAATAAGATTTCACGAGGTCATCAAAATACCCACCTTGGCCTTCTTTGGCGCCGATTCACCCCGAGAAACCCACTGTTAGACTGCTGTTTGGTCTCTGGTGTGTTGTGGTGGATCCACGTTTCGTCCACGGTTACAAAACGGCGCAAAAACTCGTCCGAATTTCGGTTGAACAACGCCAAACACTCCTGCGAAGTTTTGTCATTCGATTGCGTTTGTGAGCAAACGCGGCACCCATCTTGCGGAAAGCTTTTTCATACCCAAGTGATCATTCAAAATTGAAACCACTGATTCACGTGATATCCCTGTGGCTTCCACTATCCCTCTCACTTTCAATCTCCGATCGGCCAACACCATGTCGTGAATTTTTTCAATCATTTCAGGTGTAGAGACCTCAACTGGGTGCCATGGACGTCCGGCATCTTCCGTACTTGTACGGCCAGAACGGAATTCAGTAAACCCCTTTTTACCATAGATATTGATGGTGCAGAGTCCCCATAATCTTTATCAAGCTTAGCCTTGGTTTCAGTGATGGTTTTTTTCCGCAAAAAATCATGCTTAGTGAGCACACGAAATTCAGGTTTTTCCATTATGTTTTTAAATCACGCGGTAGTTGCTAAGAACGGGTGTAAAACACAAACCAAGTGACGTAACTGGTCCAAATTTTGACAGATGTCAGTTGACAGTTGCCTGTTGACAGGAGCAATGTTGTTCTTTCAGTTAAGTGGCGGGAAATTATAAAAGTCACGGACTTATTGACCCGCCCTCGTACATGGGATATGAGGAAGTTAGTATTAACCGGACGAGGAAAGGAAGGGGGCAAGATGTCGTATAAGGAGAGCTGATGATTGGGACATTGGAGTAAAATATGGTCAGCAGAACCATCATCGAGTCCACATTCACATAGGCAGGTATCTCGAACCCGGATCTTGGCTAAGTGCACTGGGGTGCACGCATGTCCTAGTCGTAGACGACAAATTGTAGAAGGTTTCGGCTTAGTAAAACCGTAATTTGACATGTGCAAATGTCAAATAGAGTAAAATCTTGTACAAAAGTTTTCACAACTTGACATTTTTGTACTTGTCAATTTAGTATCTGAGATAAAAGAATAGACTTTACTCTACAGTTTTTTTGTGAGTCCGGTTTATTCCGTTTACACTCCACTACGTGTCGCGAAACCTCTAGCGTACTCGACTGTAATGACCTAATTTCCGCACTCATCTCACAATGTACAGTTGTTGATGTCCTAAGGTACCCCAGTGGTACAGAGTGCCTTTACAATGTAGTATTGTTACAAAATTATCACTCTATGGTAATACAATTACAATAACGTCATAGACAATTCCATGAACATTGAACGAGTTGCCGTGAGCCGCTATTACCTGAGATAAAATAATAGTTTCAACACTACAGTTTTTTTGTGTGTCCGGTTTATTCCGTTTGCACTCGGCTACGTGTCGTGAAAACACTAGCGTACTCAACTATAATTAGTAATTACTAACGACCTACTTTACACCCCTGTTCCAGGTTCACGCGCAAGCACGCGCTCATAGAGCACATGAACGTGCACTCGGCGGCCGAGCACGCGTGCGACCAGTGCAGCTACACCACCAAGCACAAGACGGCGCTCGTCGTACGTACCTTTAATAATAAATAAATATAATATGTGGGGACATCTCACACACGGCCATCCGACCCCAAGCTAGGCAGAACCTGTGTTATGGGTGTCGGACAGCTGATATATCTACACAAATACATAGATAGATAGATACTAAATATAAATATCAACACCCAAGACCCGAGTACAAATGTCTGTCTTTAAACAAATATCTGCCCCAGCCGGGAATCGAACACGGGACAGCCAGGGTCACTAACCACTACGCCATTCGGGCGTCAAATACAAATACATTCAGTAAGCACGCGCTCATAGAGCACATGAGCGTGCGACCAGTGCAGCTACACAACCAAGCACAAGACGGCGCTCGTCGTATGTCATCTCTTGATATTTTCTTTGACAAACGGTACCCACGAGCTTCACTTCGCCTTAAAAAGTTTTCCCGTGGGAATTCCCCGATAAACTGAAGGACTTTCATACAAACTTTCATCCCCTATTTTACCCCTTAAAGGATAGATTTTCCTTCGCATGGTCCTTCGAGCCGGATATGGAGCGATCTGTGGATATAAATAATTGAATAACACCTAATTGCACCTTGTTTCCCACCACCAGACCCACAAGCTCCGTCGCCACGCACCCGAGAAGTTCATCTGTCAGAACTGCCGGCGCGTGTTCGCGGCGCAGGCGCAGCTCGACGCGCACGCCTGCGCAGACAAGCCCTGGATGTGCAACCAGTGCGGGAAGGTCTTCAGCTTCAAGGCCGCCGTAAGTTGTACAGGGCTCTTGTAGGCTGGTCTCTAGTCCCCTGTTAAGTACCCCGTGCGCAGACAAGCCGTGGATGTGCAACCAGTGCGGGAAGGTCTTCAGCTTCAAGGCTACCGTGAGTTGCTCGCGGCTCTTGTAGCCTGGTCCCTAGTGCCCGGTAGACGAGTGAATGTGCAACCAGTGCGGGAAGGTCTTCAGCTTCAAGGCCGCCGTGAGTTCCGACAGCTCTTGTAGCCTGGTCTCTAGTACCTCGTAGACACAAGCCCTGGATGTGCAACCAGTGCGGGAAGGTCTTCAGCTTCAAGGCCGCCGTGAGTTCCGACAGCTCTTGTAGCCTGGTCTCTAGTACCTCGTGGACACAAGCCCTGGATGTGCAACCAGTGCGGGAAGGTCTTCAGCTTCAAGGCCGCCGTGAGTTCCGACAGCTCTTGTAGCCTGGTCTCTAGTACCTCGTGGACACAAGCCCTGGATGTGCAACCAGTGCGGGAAGGTCTTCAGCTTCAAGGCCGCCGTGAGTTCGGACAGCTCTTGTAGCCTGGTCTCTAGTACTCTGTAAATGAGTATTAAGTAGGTATACAGAAAGGGGAAGCTTGAGTATACTTATATACTCAAGCTTTTAATACCCTGTTTTATACAGGTATCTCAATAAGTACCTACGGTATGACAATAGGCCAGACTTTCACAACAAACAATACAGGCGGCCGACTTTTGTCACGCGTTGTGTTACAACATAAGTTATATTTTTGTATACCTAGTTTTCACATCACGTCATCATTATCACACGACATGGGTCTGAAGTAGGTTAGGTTTAGGGAAACAACCGTTCAATTCAGTTCATCGTTTATTACTGACTCACTCATACAGATACAGCGTAATAGAGAGTAACATATCAGATTATAATATAGGTAGTATAAAGATACACTTCACCTCCGGGGGTGATTAAAAAAAAAACCGGCCAAGTGCGAGTCGGGCTCGCGCACAAAGGGTTCCGTAGCAGCAAATATAATATTACAGTTAAATCAACCTATCTCAAAAACTATAAGAGATACTTTGATCAAACCAAAAATCGTTGAAAGAGTTAATTAGCATGCATCACCTCTATTTTTTTTAGAATTTTATACCCCGTAGTTATAAGAATAGAGGGGGGGGGACATACTTTTTACGACTTTGAGAGCTGATATCTCAAAAACCGTTCACTTTAAGAAAAATGTTTTTTAGAAAACTTTATATCATTTTAAAAGACCTTTCCATTGATACCCCACACGGGTATGTACATCGAAAAAAAAAATTTCATCCTTCAGTTACATGTATGGGGGGCCCCACCCCCAATTCTTTTTTTTACTATTTAGTGTCATATTTTTGTAGCGGTTCATACAACACATATTCCCATCAAATTTCATCACTGTAGTACTTATAGTTTCCGAGTAAATCGGCTGTGACAGACGGACAGACGGACAGACGGACAGACGGACAGACGGACATGACGAAACTATAAGGGTTCCGTTTTTGCCATTTTGGCTACGGAACTCTAAAAAGAATTTATAAAACTTCTTTTTTTTTTTTTTTAAACATAGTTGGTTAAACATTGGTTACTATATGGTTAAACATTGGTTAATATAATATGTATTCACGCATACATAGTTAAACATTGGTTAGTATATTTATCTTATTCTATTGATTATAATATGGTTTGGTCCTATCTTTGTGAATAATATCTATTTTATCATCTTTAACAATTTTGACGTTACTACCTAAATCATCTATCACTACATATGGGCCTTTATATATAGGTTCTAACTTATTACCTACTTTTAACTAAAATTTTATCATTTTCTTGGTATTTAATGGGATTAACATGTTTATCATAATTATACTTTCTCTGTTCTTTACTCATGAGTAGATTATTACGTGCGTCACCTAAAGCTACTTGTAATCTATATTTAATATCATTACAATAGTTATTGGGATTAAATATGGGTTCTATATATCCACTACTTATTCTACTTGGAATTGAACTTACTCTACCAAATACAAGTTCGAAAGGCTGATACTTGGTTTCTGTATGGACAGTGCTGTTATAACTGAAACACCAAAATGGTATCCAGTGGCTCCAAGTATCTTGATTTTTCTTGTGTTAAGTTTTTTAATTCGTCTACTGTAATACGTATTCTAGATAACGCGTCAGCTCCAACATTGTCTTTCCCCTTAATATATGTGATTTCGAAGTCATATTCTTCTAATGAAAGTCTAAACTTTAGCAACCTGCTAGAAGGATCTTTAATGCTGAACAAGTATATTAACGGTTTATGGTCTGTCTCAATGATGAAGCGTCTTCCATATAAGTATGGACGAAAATACTTTACCGCCCACACAATAGCTACTAACTCTTTCTGTATTGTTGGATAATTTCTTTCTGATTTGTTTAACGGTCTGCTAGCATATGCAACAGGTTTTTTATTTCCATTGCATAAAACTGCGCCTACCGCTGTCCCTGAAGCATCTGTCTGAAGGATAAAAGTATTGTTTTTTGAAAAATCTGGAAATTGCAAAATTGGAGTATTCATCATTGCTGTTCTTAAATAATCGAATGAATTTTGACATTCTTCGGTCCAATTGAATGGTTCATTTTTTCTACAAAGGTTATTTAATGGCAATGTGATTTGTGCAAAATTTATGATAAATTTACGATAGTAATTACAGAACGCTACAAAGCGCTTAACGTCATCAGGGTTTTGTGGAATTGGATAATTTTGTAATACAGACGTCTTTTCAGGATCAGGCTGTACACCCTCTGCTGAAACAACATGTCCTAGATATAAAAGCTGTTTTTTAAGAAATTCGCATTTTGTGGGGTTTAGTTTCAAGTTAACTTTTCTCAATCTTTCAAATACATCTACTAAATTTTTGTTATGAGTCTGTAGGTTTCTGCCAAAGACAATCAAATCGTCCAAGTAAATGAAACATTTCTCAAAATTAAGGCCTGACATCGCTACAGACATTACCCGGCTAAAAGCACTTGGGCTAACTTTAAGTCCCATGGGTAGACGTTTCATCTGGAACTGGCCAGTGCTAGTACAGAATGATGTATACTTCCTGCTTGAAGGTTCTTAACTAACCTGGTAATATCCAGAATACAAATCCAGATGGGAAAAATATATTGAACCGGAAAGTGAGTCTAAAATTTCAACAATACTTGGCAAGGGAAATTTATCATCTTGAATAATTTCGTTTAATTTTCGGTAATCAATTACTAACCTCCACTTGCCTGTTTCTTTTTTAGGTACCAATAGAATTGGACTAGACCATTCACTTTTGTCTCTTCTATGATGTCATTTTCTAATAAATGTTTTACTTGATTATTCAGTTCTAATTTTAATGATTGAGGCAACCTGTATGGTTTTACGTAAACAGGACTTGAATTCGGTTTAAGAGTAATTGTTTGTTCGTAGATATTTGTAGTTGTCAGTTTGTCACCATCTAAATAAAATAAATCCGAATATTTTTTACATATAGTTTCTATGGATTGCTTTTCTTCTTCATTTAAATGTTCTTAGTTTAAAAGTTGCAATACTTTTCCCGCACGCATAACTGTTGAAGTCGTTTGACCAAATTCAAAAACATCATAATTATTTAGCAAATGTATTTCCGGTTTAAACTTTGGTAACTTAACTTCCTTTTCGCTAACATTCAAAATTTTTATCGGTATTTTTCCATTTTTTACTGTAGCTAAACTTCCAGCCAAAAATAAATTTTCCGCTAATTCTTTTGTACAAATTACGACATCTACGCCTGAATGCAAATCCGTTTCAATGTAGTGAATTGATTCACTCCTTGAGGGAATAATTAAATATTCCTTATTATACCAAGTAACATCCTGTAAAGGAGTGTTACATATTTTCTCATTAAGATTTAATGTTAAATTGTCCGTACATAAATCAATGTTTGATTTGTATTTGGTTAAAAAATCTAAACCTATTATTCCATCCGTCTTTAAGGGTAAGTTGTTGAATACTTGGAATTTATGCTGAAACGGTACACCATTCTGCGAATAAAGTGTTAAATAAACATGTCCTATAGAAGAAATTTGACCACCTATGCCGTGAACCAACATATTGTCTCCATAAATGTTGACATTTCGTGGTACGGCAGCTTGTTTTATTACAGATATGGAAGCTCCAGTGTCTAATAACAGACGACATGACGCGTTGTTTAATGTTAATGTAACGTATTTAGTATTGTTATTGCAGGACAATATCAACTTCTTAGTCACGAAAAAAATGAGTAGGTTGATTGTTATTTTCAGGTGACGGGGTCAATTCTGCATCGCAGTTTTCCTGAGCTGAGTAAACATTATGGTTTTGGTTTCTATACACTCTTGTAGAATAACCTCGATTATAACTTCCTCTGTTACCACGCCTATTATTGTACTGGGCGTCACGGTTGAAATATTCCTGTTGATCACCATAGTGGTGATAGCCTCCTCGCGAAAAATTTGCGTTTTGATAATTTCCCCGTCCATAGTTGTCATATGGTCTCCCTCGTTGGAACCTGTGGCTGAAATTACTATTTTTAGACCTACCTCCTCGATATTGACCTCTCGGCAGGCCTGTGTCACTCCGCGCATGGGCGGCGCAGGCGCCAGCCTGGCGCCTGCGCCATCGATGGGGCAAATCTAGTCGGCTGCCGCAAGCGGAAGACGATACACGCGCGCGCTATTTGTTCCTATTTTGTACTAGTTTATAAATGTCGTATTTAGGTATTTATTAAAAATTATGAATAGAAAAATGGACATAAAAAGAAAAAAAGCAGCAAAAAAATACTGTGCCGTATTTAATTGCTTAAATACGGATCGTGATCCAAATTTAATTTTTTTTAGATTACCAAAAGATGCTGACAGGTAAAACTAATCTAAGGGCGTCTTGCACAACAAAGTTAAATAAAATTAAATAGTTTGTCTCTTGCTAGAGCAAGAGGTCATAGATTTAATTTTATTTAACTTTGTTGTGCAAGACGTCCTAAGTATTTTATTGATTTCTTCTACGTTCCTTATTTGAAATGAAATTAATCCGAACTACAAACCCTTTTTTTTCTCCATGTTGAACAAAGTCTATTCCAATTTTGTTTTCGTTAAAGTATTAAATTTACAGACACAACTACCTTCAAAATGTATTAATGAATCGATTATAAAATGTGCGCTGAGTGGGATTAGTGCTTAACGAAACTAACACGTTCTGTATCATAATATAAATTATATCCATAATATAAATTATAACGAAAAAAAAACATGTTTTCACAAAATTAAATGTTTTAGGTATTCATACACATTTTATGTACTTCAAAATATCTTAACTATGAAATTGTTATTGTTTTTACTGGTTATTTCCAATAGAAAAAAAGTTTGGAATAGCTTTGTATTCTAAATTCAAATTAATTTTGTTTTAAAACATGACATTCTTTTTACAAAGTCAGTCCGTTGCTTAGTAAACGTTGTAGTCTGTGGTGCTGAGGCAACCCTAAGGTGGCTTCTTTTTCAATGCGTATAACCACGTATAACTTATTATGCACCGTAGTCCAGTGAAATAAGGCGCATATTCCCTCAAAAATTAATTGGTAGGTAAGTAAATAAAAACGTGTGCGGCCGGAACGCGATCTAAATTAGATCTTATTGCTTATGGGATGGAGTCATATTTCTTTGCAGGCCATTGCGAAGATGGGCTTCTGTACCTGGTACTAGTTATTATTCTGTGCTCTCGGTGAAGCTTCCACGGCGTTGGCCTCCGCTGATGTCGAAGCAGACGACACCTCCTCATCTTTGGCACCTTGTATCGCGTCTTTGAGAGAGCTGTAATTTCTAGAAGCAATAATGGTGCTTAATCGCGCATCACGAATACCTTCAGAAAATCTCTTAAGCGCAATTTTCTCATTAATTGGCTTTAACACTGAATATTTAGTAGAATCGCCCTCCGCTTGCGAAATTGTAAGTTCAGTCATTAATTTTTCAATATCGGTGCCAAATTGGTCAATAGTTTTCCAACCTTGAGAGATGTTCTGAAGTTTCGTTTGTATGGCTGTGAACGACTTCTTTGGAAGAAGATGTAATTTTAGATCTTTTATAAGATCAGTTACCGAATGGTAATTATCAGATAAGCGTAATTTGGCATTCTCAGAAAGCCTACTTTTAAGTACGAATTTAATCAATAATGGTATATTTTTTTCTTCGAGCATATCTGCATACATTTCAATAGCATCAATAATTCGTTTAGTATTTTTACCACTATCGTCCATAACAGGAATCAAGTCACACGCTGCTTTTAAATCAAACTCAATTTTTTTGGATGATTCTTGCGAAGTAGTCGTAATCGGTGGCTTACTTAAAATAGTTATTTGTGAAAATAATTCTCTTATATTCTCATAAATCTGGACACACTTAGCAAACAATTTTTTTTCGTCTGTGGGAATATCATCAATTATTTTTTCACAAAATTGTACTATTTGTTTACTTTCCACTAATTTATTTTCAGTGGTTTTACAAGTATACCTAGTTTTGCCTTTCTTCACTAAATATTGTTTAATTATTAACAATTCATTGTAATATTTTATTAATTGATCACTTTTATCAGGCATAATACTCGTAAATTATATTATTAATTAGCATTTCTTAATCGGGACACGTAAAAGCCATTGAGTTAATTAGATAATAAAATATTACTTTAAATAATCATGCTTCAACTTAAGTTGGTTAAAGTTTTACTTTACTAGAATAGTACTCCAACTAAATTGTTCGGACGCCGTCTATAAGGCAGTGGAATGCAGCGCTATTCCTTTTACGTTACGAGATATCAAGTTCATAGTGGACAAGTAGCGATAATTAGAACACATAATAAGGTACTTACAGTCTTTTAAATTTACAATAAGCACATGAACATTTCCGATTTTTACTACCGTAATATGCCGACACTGTAATTAAGATACGCCACCGGTGCGTAACAAACACTTTTATTTTTCGCGGCACTATTTAATTAATCGAACTTCGATTTCACACACTGGAATGATTGCCGAAGTCGGGAGTCGGCTTCTCCTGCTGAAGTTGGCGTCTATAGAACGCTCTCTTTGTGGCGCCCTGCTCGAACTCCTCCTGGATCCACCTTCTATGACATTTCCGATACATACGGAATGCTACGTAGAGTAGATCGATGCCCATGAACGCGACGAGGACTGTCATGAGGACGCTGATGCTCGACAAGTGATACCGCAGTTCCGAGACAGAAGCAGTATTTCCACCTCCTGATGCGTTTTGCACAATCACGGTCTCTTCTTTAGGTAGAGTCTTGCCCATCTTGTACTAAATAATTTTCTCGTACTATCACGAACACAGTTGCAGGCGCAATAACATCGAACCGAACTTTATACAGCTCCATATTAATATTTTTTAAATTCACTCCTTATTTGGAACAGTATGACGTGCATCACTGAGGCGGGCCTGGCTGGTCGCCATGAAGTAGGTTAGGTTTAGGGAAACAACCGTTCAATTCAGTTCATCGTTTATTACTGACTCACTCATACAGATACAGCGTAATAGAGAGTAACATATCAGATTATAATATAGGTAGTATAAAGATATATACACTTCAGGTCGACGTCTGCCATTACTGCTGGGGCATGGGTATCCTTCCAATAAATATCTAGTTTTAGTTTTCTAAAACATGTTCCTTACCGAAACTATAACTGACACATCACATATCAACCCCACAGATGATGACGCACGCACAGACCCACTCGTCCGAGCGTCCGTTCAAGTGCACGCGCTGCCCCGCCTCGTACCGCACCGCCGCCAACCTGCGCACGCACACCGACAAGCACGATGAATATAGAAGATATAAGTGCGAGTATTGCACGGCGAGTTTCTACTCGTATAATGTGCTCGTGAGGCATCGGAGGACGCATACAGGTGAGACAAAGCGATTCTATTGGTCCGTGTTATGCCACTCGGTCGTTAAGAGAGCGATGTTATTGGTGCGCGCTACGCCGCTCGGTCGCTATTGGTGTATTTCGGAAAGGACGCATTGCGATTGCTCTTTAATTCAGGTAAGTACTGGGGTTATTAACCTATATTCAGGTAAGTAGTGCCGGTCGTTCGCTAAGAGATCGTTGCTATTGGTGCGCACTTCGCCGCTCGATCGCTATATTAGACGCACTATGATAATGTAGCATTTGAAGCTCGAAGCTCGAAGTCATTATTGGTGTATATTGACGCGCTTCGTCCTTCAAATACTATATTGTCATGCATAAAGGTAAGTGCTGGGGTTAATAACCTCACTCGTCCGAGCGTCCGTTCAAGTGCACGCGCTGCCCCGCCTCGTACCGCACCGCCGCTAACCTGCGCACGCACACCGACAAGCACGATGAATATAGAAGATATAAGTGCGAGTATTGTACCGCTAGCTTCTACTCGTATAATGTGCTTGTGAGGCATCGGAGGACCCATACAGGTAACTTAATTTTGGCCAAATTTGTGTCAATTGGAAAAAGCCACTTTATAGGTCCCACTAGATGACGCGCTAGCAGGATACGCTAAAATCGAGCGACGCTATTGGTGCGCGCTACGCCGCGTCGTCGCTATTGGTCTATTTCGGAAAGGACGCATTGTAATTGCTCTGTCATTCAGGTAAGTAGTGCCGGTCGTTCGCTAAGAGAGCGGGAGAATACGGCAGAACCGAGCGACGCCATTGGTGCGCGCTACGCCGCTCGGTCGCTATTGGTGTATATTGACGCGCTTCGTGCTTCAAATGCTATATTATCATGCATAAAGGTAAGCACTGGGGTTAATAACCTAACTCGTCCGAGCGTCCGTTCAAGTGCACGCGCTGCCCCGCCTCGTACCGCACCGCCGCCAACCTGCGCACGCACACCGACAAGCATGATGAATATAGGAGATATAAGTGCGAATATTGCACGGCGAGTTTTTACTCGTATAACGTGCTCGTGAGGCATCGGAGGACGCATACAGGTGAGTACCTATTGGTCAAATTTATCTAGGACCCCCGATGACGCAAAACCAAACCAACACTATTGGTGCGCTATGCCGGTCGGTCGTTAAGAGAGCGATGATATTGGCGCGCGCTACGCCGCTCGGTCGCTATTGGTCTAGTTCGGAAAGGACGCATTGCGAATGCTCTTTCATTCAGGTAAGTAGTGCCGGTCGTTCGCTAAGACAGCGATGCTATTGATGCGCGCTACGCCGCCCGATCGCTATATTAGACGCACTATGATAATGTAGCATTTGAAGCTCGAAGCTCGAAGTCATTATTGGTGTATATTGACGCGCTGCGTGCTGCAAATACTATATTGTCATGCATAAAGGTAAGTACCTACTGGGGTTAATAACCTCACTCGTCTGAGCGTCCGTTCAAGTGCACGCGCTGCCCCGCCTCGTACCGCACCGCTGCCAACCTGCGCACGCACACCGACAAGCACGATGAATATAGAAGATATAAGTGCGAATATTGCACGGCGAGTTTTTACTCGTATAATGTGCTCGTGAGGCATCGGAGGACGCATACAGGTAACAACAGTGATTCTATTGGTGCGCGCTATGCCGCTTGGTCCCTATTGGTGTGTTAGTATTGACACGCTTCGAATGCTCTATTGTCAGGCATAAAATTACTGGGGTTAATAACCTGCGCACGCACACCGACAAGCACGACGAGTACAGGCGGTACAAGTGCGAGTATTGTACCGCTAGCTTCTACTCGTATAATGTGCTCGTGAGGCATCGGAGTACACATACAGGTAACTATAGACAGAGCGATTCCATTGGTCTATTTGTTTGACGCCATTGGTGTGGTCTATGCCGCATGGCCGTGAGACGCGCCTTTCTTATCACGCATACAGGTATTACTACTTATGTAGATTAATAATAATCTGCGCAAATACGACAATATAATAGATCAATCATATTTCACACTGGAGTGGTTCTTTATTACAAATACATAATTATTTCAAAATGTATTGATTTTCGGTTCTAAGGACAATGACAATGCATTATTTTGTGAAATGTACTGTATAAGTATAAACTATATATGCTTCCTGCATTTTTTCACAGACATTCTGTCAATGAGGCAGGCACAAAATAAATACCACTAATACCTTTCTATTATTGTTTCAGGCGAGAAGCCGTATGTGTGTAAAATCTGCGAAAAAGGATTCTCGGGCTCGCACAACCTGAAGGTCCACATGAAGGTGCACGGCGAGATGCTCATCACGAAGAAAACAGAAGTCGTGGACTTCAGCATGCTGTAACTGCTATAGCCCGACCCTGACTTGTACAAATATTCTTTGAAATTTATGTACAATGTATAACCATCGCTCCCACGGTGAAGGAAACCATCGTGATGACACCTGCATATTATCTAGATGTAGCACATTTTAGATGTGTGAATCCACTAACCTGCATTGGATCAGCGTGGTGGGAAATAGTCCAAGCTTAGGAAGGGAGATTAGACCTTGGGGCATTTATATACAAAGGTTCCATTCGAAAGAGGAAGGTGCATATACTTAGACCCCTACAGATAAAATAATATAATACTATAACTCACTGTTATGTTGGAGTCTTAGTTAGGGCTCGTGGGCACAAAAGTGTTTTGCCCATGGGCCCGAGATATGAAATGGTTCCATAAATATACAGGTTGTTGGAAAAAAGGTAGAGTAGGCCAAAAAGTGGTGATATCTTACATTTTAAAATTCTTGAAAAAAATGAGTTATTGCTGTGGCAGAATATTTTTTTACGCGAATTTTAATAAGTCCAATAACCAACGTTGATCAGAATTTCTCCTAGAGTCATCCTCTTTCAGCTTACCACTTTTGTAACATCTGTAGAATTAGTTAGTTAGTAGGTGGCTTGTCACCGACACTCGTCATATGGATCATGATATAACCAACCATATAATTTCTCATAGAAACTGAATTGAATGTCCTTGGTTGGTTGCCTCTAAAGTAGTAATGAAATAAAATAAACGGTGTAAGATTTCAGTAAGTATAGAAAGAAAATCTTAAACGTGTAAATAATATTTGGATTTGTGTAATGGCCATAACACTAGCTGAATATGTAATGTTAATTAGATATATAAGAGTCAGATTTTAATAAATTTAGGTACTACTTCAATTTCATCAATTCAAGTGTGTTTTTATGTATTAGCCTATATTATATTTTTTAGAGTAGAACTCGTATTTAAGGAAATCTATGTGTTGTAGTTGAACCTAGTGTTATTTAAGGAAAATGTGCATTTTTGTGTCATTTAAAATAAATACGTGCAATCTCTCATTATACCATGTATAAAATCTAAATTATAAATTAAAATAAATATACATAAGTCAATAAAATAATATAATTATGTTTAATTTATTTTAACTTTTTTACTAACCCGAACTATACTTACTGATTTATACAACTGAATAATGGTAAGAAAAGAGCCCACGTACGCAACGTATGCAAATCAACGTGGGAAACATTGTATGCAGACTTCTCCCACGGAGATGTACGAGTATATTGACATCAGACCATGTAAGTTATTATGTTACTTAGAATAGAATAGAATAGAATAGAATATATCTTTATTGAACACCACAAATTAAAATATAAAAAAAGAGAACTTATAAACTAGGAACAATGAACAATAGGCGACCTTATCGCTTAGAGCGATCTCTTACAGGTAACCTTAAACATAAAGAAATAAAAGTAAAGAAAATTTGAGGGCGGTGTACCTACTACCTAACTACTTATAATATAGCTAAATAAACCATACATACTATAGCTACATAAATACTAACATAAGTTACATATTCTAACTAATATACCTACATACCATTATTTACATACATACAAACATACATACATCCTATATATATACAATAAATACCTATATTCATACAACATCTCGAAAGTAAAGTTACTTATTAGATACTTCCCCGAGTCCGCGTTGTTCTATATCGGTAGGTAATGCTAACACCCACTTAAGCTATTCGTATTTGCGTATTTGCCAAAACTGCCATTTGGTCAGTATAGATTCGAATTTACCAAAATTTTTGTTATTTGGCAAATACAGCAAATAACAAATACGAATAAGCAAGTGCATAAATAAAGAATCGTAAGAGGCATGATGGCCTCTTACGATCTTTATTCTGAGGATTAATTCACAGAATAATATGAAAATTGCGTATCCTTTTGTGGAATAAAACGTCAAAAGAATGTCACAAGCTCGTCATAAACGTCAAAAATTGTTTATCGATTCGATTGCTACTCGCGTTGCGATTGCTATGCAGTGCCTATTTCCTTTAATTATTATTTCCATTTGTGTCTCTACCATCACTAAAGCGTGCAATTAACGACGGAGGAATGAAGTGAAAGTAGCCTTGATACATTTCCCGTACCTAGCTACGTCAATTTCGCCAGGATGGTGGAGAATGGTGTGTCGAGTGGGGGCAGCGACAGCCCCAGCGCGGCCTGTGGGCGGTCGGGGCTGCTGGAGACGCTGGTGCGGGGCGTGTGGTACCGCGTGCACTGCTCGCTTGAGGACGACTACTTCAGCGTCAGTCTGGACGACGGCTACGACGCCACGACAACTTTGAACGGAACACTGAACAACAACAATGTAGAGACCCCCAACAGCGACTTCACGGAGGTCCCAGAGGCCATCGCCAACCAGAAACGACTCGTCCAAGTCATAAAATCCGACAACAATGGCTTGGGCATCTCAATCAAGGGCGGGATTGAGAATAACATGCCCATTCTCATCTCTAAGATATTTAAGGGTATGGCTGCGGATTTAACAGAGCAGTTGTATGTGGGAGATGCCATTCTGTCTGTGAATGGGGAGGACCTGAAGGACGCCACACACGAGGAAGCAGTGAAGGCATTGAAAAGAGCGGGAAAAATTGTTCAACTTGAAGGCAAGTATCTAATAAGTATTTGTGAGTGCCATTAGTAGTAATCAAACATTAATGTTTTCAAGGCTAAAGCTATTAACATGTTAAAATTTTGACATGAACTATGATAAGTATGTAGGTTGGCCAAGGATTTTTAACATTCCTCCATACTGTAGGTAAACATAGTATGCTATGATTAACTACATAATAATATAAACTCATAGGTTAAAATATAAAATAAAACATGTAAAGTACAGTTTGGTCCGAACAACTTGAAAGTTCCTGAAGTTGGCTGCGATTACTTTTGTGCTTTTTCAAACTAATCAACTGGCAATCTTTTAAGTATTAAATGTCTATTAGTTTGTAGTAGATTATACATACATATTACTATAATAATAAGAGTACTTGTAGGTGCTAACTGGTCTAATAGACATGACCTGGTGGTTAACCTCAATAAAACCAGGGTTTAATTAGCATCATAAAGAGTCAGCAATGGCCCCAATATTATTTATTATGTTATGCTCTTGCTGTTCTATATATTAATATGTTGCAGTATCATAGCACTGATGCCTTACATTGATAGTGTTTTACCAGGCAATCTCTATCATATTGCAACAATTTTTTCTTCACTTCCGATCAACCTGTCACCATGGGATATTATAGGATAACTCCCTAGATATGATAGGTACACAACTCATGTCCAACAGTAACCTGACTCTTTGATTACTGTTTTTCTCTGACACCCCAGTGTGTAGAGTAGCTCCACCTTTTGCTATTATATCTTCAACTACAATATTAACCCTCCATAAACATGGGGGCGAGACGTGCAACACACCAAAATTGTCTAGCTTTATGAGCAAGCTTAAAACTTTTAACACCATCAAGAGGCAGAGGGGGGAATAGATTTCCCTCTCTGCCTCTTGATGTGATATGTATGCAGAAAGTCCTGAAGCTTAACGACAAATTATCTCCAAACCTTCCAGTGAAATACCTGCGCGAGGTCACCCCATACTTCCGCAAGGCTTCCATCATCAGCGAGGTGGGCTGGGAGCTGCAGCGCGGGTACATGGCGGACGCGCCGCCCTCGCCCCCCTCCCCGCGCCGCCGCCGCGCCGACACCCGCTACGTGCCGCTGCTGATGGCCGCCGTGGCGCGCGGCCTGCGTCATCGCGACCCCGGTGAGTGGACCAATGAGGAGGGGGATTGCTGTGTTATAGGCGAATAGCGGCGCACCAATATCGGCGCCGTTTTGACACATTCTACTTAGTGTACTCCAATATATAATATTTTATGTCTAGTTCCTTGGATTCGGTGGATGACTTGGTAGTATTTCTTTCTTGGGTCTTTGAGTCTATCCTACATTTTGTTAACAATTGGAAGGTAAGATATCAGGTTTAAAATAGACTAAAGCATTTATACAGCTAAACCAGAGGATAAAATGCAGCCCCAGCCATCGTTATTATTACCCCTATACGTTTTCACAAATTAGCGCTCTTTTTATCACTCCTCAAAAGGTCCAAATTAAACCCTATACAAGTATACAGGTACTCATCTAATCTAATGTAAGCTATATGTACTTATACGCTATGATGATTGTTACGTAGTGTGACTCCTTACCCACAGTCAAACCATATCAACATTTGGTTTTGTGGCATATATATTTTTATCATAAGTTGATTTCTTGAATAAAGATTTATTCTATTCTTTCTCCAAAACTAACATCCCCTTCCCTCTCCCCAGAGGGCCGCACAATCGAGCTCTACTCCCCTGACGGCGTCCACGCCTTAGCCCTGCGAGCACGCGACGCCCCGGACGCGGCGGCGTGGCACCGCGCGTTACACGCGGCCGCCCGGCGCGCCGCTAGAGCGGCACTGGCGCGGGCGAGACCGCATCTGAGGCCGCTGATTGGCGATCTGAGATTTGCTGGTTGGCTGGCGAGGCGGCCGGCGCATGATGCTGTGAGTTGGGGTTTTGTATACTTTTCAGACAGTTAAAATTATACTTCGCATTACAGCGGTCCGGCACTGATGCAGTGACAGTAGTTGTTTTCTTTTGATGATAGGCAATTTTTGACAGCATACGGATTTAATCACGCACGCGGGATGCCACGCCAATTTTCCACGTCTCGCGTACATATTCCACGCGCTACAATGAATACTTGTCGCGCGTGCGGGGAAGTCCCACGTTGACTTATCTAAAGGGCATAGCGTTTGATCCCGGAAAACCATTTTTTTAAACGAAGCGAAGCTAAAGTTAAGTGTTGAGTTACCAATACATAATAATGATGATGTATCCACATTGCCCATTGTCCACAGATCAGCGTGTCGGGCAGCTCAGACAGCTCGGACGAGGCGGAGGGCTGGCAGCCGTGCTACGTCGTCATCACCGACCGAGAGCTCAGGTACTTACCATATTATGTACACAGTAGCGACCCGCCCCGGCTTCGCATGGGTGCATTAAAGCGTTATTATATACGCAGAACTATCGACGCCAGTGGATAAAAAATCATATCTTCCGTTTTAAGGCGTTTTTCGCTAACGACGGCCGTTTCTGGCGGTACCTTCGGCAACCAGGAGCTCTCTCTGTTCCATCACTCTCATAAGCTAATGGGACAGATTGACCGTCACGGGTGCAATGATGATGCTGCTAAATACACTACAGAAACACTGTGATGTTATTAGGTATACATAAAGCTTCCTCTTCAATCACATATAGTACTGGTTGACTGGTAGAGAATGCTCTTAGCATTAAGTCCACCTGATTGTACATGTACTTTTGTAAATTGTGCAATAAAAGCATAAATAAATAAATAAATACATAAATTATTATTAGTAAAGTTGTATCGGTTCGTCGTGCTGTAAGGCTGTTTTTAATATCGTGCGGATTTCATCACGCACGCGGGATTGTCCCGCATGCGTAATACCCGTAAGTGTTATTTTCATACAACTACCTATTTATTTGATGCGTGGAATACGCACGCGCGACGCGGGAAAATGGCGTACAATCCCACATGCTGATGAAATCCGCACCATATTAAAAACACCGTAAAGTATTCATTCACTCTTTGACAATTTGACACAACCTTTATCTCCCCAACAGACTGTACGAAGTGGCCCCCTGGTCAGCATCAACCTGGTGCGCCCCACTCGAGTCCTTCGCGTTAGCCGCCACCCGCCTGGCTTCATGGCGACGCGCGGGCGCCGGCGACGCGGCCTGGCTCGGCGTCAGGGCTGGCACCACTGCCGGCTTAGCAGCGAGGACGCTCAGGGCTGACACTGCGAATGATCTGACGGCGGTGGCGCAAGCGTTAGTCGATGGAGCTCATCAGGCGGCCAGCGAACAGACGGAGTTCACTTTTCGTGAGTGTTTTTTGTTTTGCATGTTTCACGCTTCAATTGTTTTCTGGGTCAGCACCACGGCTGGCTTAGCGGCCAGGACTCTGAGGGCTGATACTGCGAATGATCTGACGGCGGTAGCTCAGGCGTTGGTCGATGGAGCCCATCAGGCGGCCAGTGAACAGACGGAGTTCACTTTCCGTGAGTGTTTTTTGTTTTGCACTTTTCACGATTCAATTTTGTTAGTTTCTGGGTTGAAACCACTGCTGGATACTGCGAATGATCTGACGGCGGTGGCTCAAGCGCTGGTAGATGGTGCCCATCAGGCGGCTAGCGAACAGACCGAGTTCACTTTTCGTGAGTGTTTTTTGTTTTGCACGTTTTACGATTCAATTGTTTTCTGGGTTGGCACTACTGGTGGCTTAGTAGCCAAGACTCTGAGGGCTGATACTGCGAATGATCTGACGGCGGTAGCTCAGGCGTTGGTCGATGGAGCCCATCAGGCGGCCAGTGAACAGACGGAGTTCACTTTCCGTGAGTGTTTTTTGTTTTGCACTTTTCACGATTCAATTTTGTTAGTTTCTGGGTTGAAACCACTGCTGGATACTGCGAATGATCTGACGGCTGTGGCACAGGCGTTAGTGGATGGGGCCCATCAGGCGGCCAGCGATCAGACGGAGTTTACATTCCGTGAGTGTCTTTTGTTTTGCACGTTTCACGATTCAATTGTTTTCTGGGTCGGTTCTTCTGCCGGTTAAGCAGCCTGGTATCTGAGGGCTGATACCAGCACGATCTGACGGCTGTGGCGCTGGTATCGGTGGATGAAACGCATCAAGCTAGTCAGTAAAATAAACATTGCGTAAATTGTATATGTGTTTTTGTTTTACACTATTTACATTCTTACAAAAAACTTCCTTTGTGTTTTTTCTTTGCCTTGAAAACGAATTGAGAAATAAAATGTATGGATTTGACAGTTATCACAGGGCTCATGCTATATTTTACAAACTATACCCGTCCGTCTTATTATCGATACCGTATTAGCGATACCGTTAATTATTTTGTCTAAGACAAATTTTTCCTTTCCCTCAGGTTGCCGCTACCGCGGCGCGCCCGCCTGCCTATCACTAGGCGCGGGCGGCGTCTGCGTCTCCGAGGGCCTGGGCTCCCTAGGCCGGGGCGGCGCGCGGCCCGTGCTGCGGCGCCCGCTGCACGCGCTGCGAGCCTCCGCCGACGACGACCGATCTACACTGTGGCTGCATTTTGCTAATAATGACTCTGCCGTGAGTATTATAATATATAGTCATGTTTCGCGCCCTATATACAGAAATTTCCATAGAAACGGCTACCGGCGCTGAAAACCAGTTGCCAATATATATACGCTCTTGATGCGAGTTTTAGCGCCATCTAGCGGTAGATAGATATACTATCCACGCTGAGAGCGTATAATAATGATTCTGCCGTGACTATTATATAACTATGCTTTCCGCCGTATATAAAAAGAACGTTTGTTATATATAAAGCACAGGAGATTAATCCATAGAATAAGCTACCGGCGGCGCTAGAAACCAGTTTCTATCTCTACACGCTCTTGGGCTAGTTTCACCGCCATCTAGCGGCAGACAGAGCCACTAGGCGCCCTCGTGTGCTCGGGCCGGGCTCGCTGGGGGCGGCCCGTGCTGCGGCGCCCGCTGCACGCGCTGCGAGCCTCCGCCGACGACGACCGCTCCACGCTGTGGCTGCACTTTGCTAATAATGACTCTGCCGTGAGTATTGTATAACTATGGTTACAAAAAGACAGCAAGCGTTCTTAATTACCACCGCCCAATACAGAAAGAACGCTTGTTAAAAGCGCATTGTTGATAAGCGCGGGAGGATAATCCATAGAAAAAGCTACAGGCGCTAGAAACCAGGTTTCTATCTGTTTACTCTCATAGGCTATTTATGCGAGTTTTATCGCCATGTAGCGGTAGATAGAGACACTAGGAACGATGATGACCGCTCCACGCTGTGGCTGCACTTCGCCAACAACGACTCTGCCGTGAGTGTTGTGTAGCTGCACGTGTTTTGGCGCCACCTAGCGGTAGACAGAGGTATTTCTAGGTAGTTGCTGGTCTCCGCTCGTGGCCCCTACAAGCGATCAGTTAGAGTCTCCGCTGACGATGACCGCTCCATTTTGCTAATAATAATGACTCTCCCCCAGTGAGTTATGTAAACGTGTATTAACGCCATCTGTTGGTGGATAGAGAATCTCTATTACAGATGAATATCGACGTTTTCCGTTCCCTACTTTCCCTAGCAACTGCATTGCATATAGGATTGATGTTCACAGGTAATTATTATTATTATTTAAATAAACTGTATTTTTCTTCCACAGGAGCTAGAAATGGAGGGCAGCCCAAAGCCAGCAGTGTTCATCCTGCACAACCTTCTCTCGGCCAGAGTCCACCAACTGCCGGAAGATGTCGCCACGGAGACGCTATAACCCGACCACGACGCGTGAGCCGGCCGCTTCAACTAGAATACACGGAGGATTGTAAGAAAGGCTAGTTTTTATTGGTCAGACGATAGCCGGAAGTTTGTACTAAAGTTGTAGGTGAGTGATGAAGTGTAAGCCTGAATTGGCTATGCATTCTACATTGCCGCGCGGATGACGCGTGGGATATGTATTCTAATGCAAAGCCATCAATGTATAGGGATGTGACGATGGTATCGCTCGTTAGTACGCCTACCTGAGTTCTATAGTACCATCGCTTCGTAAGGGACGCTAGCTTAGCAACTGCGTTTTTTAAACGCTTTGAATGTGTGTGCAATTTGTTGATGTGTGCGAAGACAATGCGGTTATACTATAGAGCTGCAAATCAGGTCTGAATGTAGCAAATGAAAAGGAGCCTAAGTGTGGTTATTGTAAAGCGTAATTTACGGTGCCTAAGGCATTCGTTGGAGATTTTCGAAGGGAAAACTATTTGTTGTAGTACGGGTAGCTATTTCTACATTTAAACTTAGCATTAGATACGAATATTTCTTGAATGTTTGCCTAAGAACAGTAAGTTTCTTCCTTCGTATTAACATTTTGTTTAAAGTAACAGTTGGTTTAATAAGCAGTGTAGCCTTGGCACTTGAAAAGGGTTTGTTTGGAAATGAGTTCTTTTTTACATTAAAAAATAAATGTCTGTATTTTTTTCTGTCATTATTTTGAATTCTCTTGAATGTTAACATTCCAATGTAGTCGTTACGCTAAGTCTTTTCCTATCTATCTATACTAAGGTTAACATTAAGATGGTACAGAAACATAAAACCGAATTGTGGTAACATATCTAGTAGCTTTCTTACGATTTCAGATATATCATACTACAATACCATATCCGATGAGACATTATTTCTTAACAGCACCAGTAGAAGTAGCAAAAAATACATAACTACTTTTAAAATAATTATGTAAAAATACTCTCCAGCTGCCGCTACACGGGTTAATTATCGTAGATAAATGAGTTTATCGATGTCGTAAATGAACCCGTGTAGCGTCCGCAGTTACGAACTCTATGGCTCCACTGAACCTTAGTAACTCTATTTTTAAAACTTTACAACTGTGGATTTTATCTTCTAATTATTCTAACCATATCAATATGATCTAAAACCTTCAAAATTTCTTGAGATAGACTTGGAAATATTAAGCCTAGAAAATTAACACCAATAATTATAACACAACAATAATAAAGGAGAGAAAAGTCTTTTGTAATATGGAGCTTTCTGACATCTCTTTATGAAAAAGGATTCTTGGGTCGGGTTTTTAAATGATCGTCCCTAGTCCCTAAGGACTATATCATAACTACTACTACTCTACTGTCGCCATCTATGATATATGTAGTTCTTTTTTATATGCATTGTTAGGACATTTAAATAAAACGCTAAACGTATAAAATTAAAATTTTAATTACATTTTCTACAAACTGACAGGCGTTTGACAGGCAATAAATACGTTTAGATTTTGGTAAAATTCCACTTCTATTTCAACACATGATACTGGCGGAATGAATTTACTGTGCTAGTCACGCACAGTACAAATTCCATGTACTGTCAGAAAACTTCTTATTATAATGAGGCGTTTGTTAAAAAAAAAAAAAGTTCCTTTTTGGAGAAATAGATGGCATTGTCTAGGGTTGTTCCAACTGTCAAACCCTCAGAACACACTCAGATCACATGTTATTCTGTGAGGCTAACGAAATGTGAAAGTGACGTAGGTAGGTAGTATTGTAGTATTATTTTCTCTATGATGATAATATATCATGTTATGTAACAATGGTTAATTTACATTATAGTGCCACAAACTTATCTGTTCCGGTGAGAGCGAACTAAATTGGTCCATACCTCATTACTTACTGTACTAATGAATTTCATATTGACATAGATTATATGGACCAATTTAGTTCGCTCTCACCGGAACAGATAAGTTTGTGGCACTATACCGCGAATGATTTAACTTACTTACGTGAATGAAAATCACTTGGTATGAAATGATCCGAACACAACCATGATTCTTTTCGCAGTTTCCAATCAATTTTTCGCACATTTATCCGAGTCGCCTTAATCCATTGTTGCGCTTGGCTTTCATCATTTGGAAATTTATGATGTCCTTTATTTTTACAAGTTGCGACGGCACACATTCTCATCTTGTCTTGTAAGTATTTCTTTGGGATCTTATTTAGGATCATACAATAAATAAAAATAGAAAATCAGTTCTCGCACGCAGCACCCGTTCAAACGGCGCGGGTAGAACTATTCTGTGGAACTATTCACAGAATACTTAGCACTATCCCAAGCCACATGCAGTCTGAGCCTCGGAAGGATGGCTCGCGCTACCACCCGACATTTAATCACAACTAGTGAGTTCTTATTCTGAGTTTAGTACTCTTTGCTCTCTATGTAATTTTTGACAGTTGGTACACTGCGTTTTCACGCCATCTATCGGCATACCCAAAAGCTCAACTGACAGCTGTCAAGGAAAACGGCTCATAGGTCTGGTTCTGTTTAAGCTTTTGCAACTCTCGCTTAGATAAGCAAAAGATGACAATACAGTATACCGCGCTCAAAGTTACGCCGCATAAATGAAAAGGTGTTGCCATAACATATTTTTAAAAATTAGAGTTAGGACAATATTTGTGTCTAAGCATGAATGGGCAGAATTGCATTCCAATGGGAATCTCATTGTCTATGGCAAGACAGTTTGTGTGTATGTGACAGTTTTTTATGAATTAGAATAAAATATTATTATTTGATACCAATTATATGCATTCCATTTTTGTCAATGAATTTTTAGTGCTTTAAATAAATTCTAGATGTTAGGTGGTCAGATGTGTTTAAACTCAATAGTAAATTAATATAAGTAGATGCTTAGAGCGTTGTCATCTAAACAGTACCGCAAAAATATAGAGTTCAGTAAAATTTTAGAGAAAATCCTACTGGTGGTATAGTCCACCATACTTGGTGGACTATAGACCGAATATAAATTATAGGCTGTCAAAACCAAAATTACTTGGATATGGTTGGTCCATAAATTCACATCGAATTACAACAATATTGGTATGTGTCAGGAACGCAATATATTACAATATTTCATTTTATAAATACAATAATAATATGATTTTTCAGTGCAAGGTGTTTAGTATTGACAGAACCTAATTTATAATTATATAGGCCATATAATCAGACCCATTGTCTTTGAATACTTAACTTTTACTATATTTTAGCGGTACGTTCGTTTTGTATTTGTAACATTTGTAAAACTATCGTAGCGTATGTATGTGGCAATATTAATGTGGTAAGCAAACACAAAACGATCAAAAAGTTATTTATTTTGTTACCATATTTATAAAATATATTAGTACAGTTTGTTTTATATTATATGTAGTCAAGTAGTGTGTTAACGGCTTTATTAACATTTAAAATAATTTTATAAGAGTTGTTTATATTTGTCAATGTACTGTAATGTTTGGTATAAATATTAAAAATATATTGTGTTCATTTGGCAAGTGAGTCTCGTAGGAAATCTCAATTTTATTATTACTTGCTTATGTTAATCTAAGTTTATACAATTGTATTTATATTTTGATGGAATCCGCTCAGTTATTTTATATGAATTTACAAAAGATAATAACATAGACGTACGTATCTTGTATACATCTCTGTATTGAATCTCAGTTTAGTCTGCTAGTTTACTGTTAAAAAAGTAAATTTCTATTCAAATATAACGGATTGTAACGAAGAATCAAAACAATAACATAAAATAAAATAATCTTATGTAAGCATAATATTATACATCATAATTCGATATGTGATGGAGGTTAATCAAAATGGGTTAAATATTGATTACAATTTATAAAGATACTCAAACAGAAACAGTTCCATAAAAAGTATTTTTTAAAGCTGAAGATGCGACTGCCGCAAACGATATTATGTTTCCTAAATCGCGGGCACAATATTCATACGACTTTTATTGTTTGTTTTTTTATACAGACGTTTTACAAATAACTAAGTATAGTCCATTTCTTTTCACCAACTAGTATTTTGCTATGGATCCACGTAATTTATTACTGCGTTGCTATTGGTCCTAACATGAATCATCTTATTATGTATGTTAATATCGGGGATGTGCGAGAGACAAAATCAGTATTCTTCTACATCGACATCTGGTATATTTTGTAAGTACTCATAAATAGTCTTGTATAGAGCAGTTTTAATAAAATATTTTACCAAAATTAATTTTGATTATCCTCCACATACCTGCGTACAATCTATCAATAATTAATTACAGTATATACTTTTTCTATATTACTTATATTAGGTAATACACATCATTTAATTATCGACATAATATTTTAATTGTAGTTTGTTCGGACCGTGTAATTTTAGTTAAGATCTTCTTCTGATAGAAAATAATTGGCATAGGGCAAGTCGAACTCGTATAAGAAGGGCATCTTTAAACAAAGTGTACCTACCTACCTAGTGAGCCGTGACTAACCAACACAGTTACAAACATTGAAAACGTACTCTAAATCATCCTTTACGCTTATGCCGTGTTTAAATCAAACTGACTGTAAGCCACCGAAAGTGAGCGAACGTTACGCTGTTTATTGTATTTCCACGCATATTCACTTTTTCGTAAACATATAACCGACAGTACGTATAGCATACTATTACATACATTATGACAATTGGCGGCTTACAGTCAGTTTGATTTGAACACGGCCCTAGTGTAGAACTGAATAGCCATAACCCGATTGTTTTCTATGAAGAAAATAAAAGATATTAACGATGTATCAATTACGTAATCTTAGGTTTACAACTAAAATGTTCTTATTATTTAATTAAGTACCTATATACCTTTAACATGATAAGCAGGATCGCTAAGGGTGGGTTAATATAGAGTCTGTACAGTAAACAATGTTGCTGGAACAGGAAAGCGAAGCAAGTGTGAGTTGTTTACGTGTTTATTGTATAAGGTATTTACTTAATATATTTTTTATTTAAGGCTTCATGTAAGGCTAAGTAGCGCCGCCAATTGAAAATAAACAACTCTGTTTAAAAGAGATTTTATCCAAAATAATACCTAACTAGAACATTAATTCTATAAGTTAGTTTAAATAAAACTACTGGCGCTACGACCGCTTATGTCAGAAATAAAAAAATGCTTCTAGATTAGGGGCTTGTTAGCCTTACATGAAGCCTTAAGTATATTTCGTAGTGCTGGTATTATTTATATTGAAACTGTATATTTTTTTAGTACTGTCCATTCGTATATAGAGACAATTGTGTAGTTACCACCCTGTCATTAAATAATGAATCAATAAAACAACGAATAAAATATTGTCTTTTTATTTTAAATAAGTACTGACCTACCCAGCTATGAAAGTCTAAGCACCGTTTATAACCGTAGTTATACCTACTCATAAGTAAGAAAATGAACACTCACTTCCTAATCTTACTATCTACTCTTACGGCTTGTTTAGTTAATAATTCATGAAACTAATATAATATATACTCTAAGATGAAACTATATATAATATATAATATTATTTATAAAAAGGTTTTTAGTGTATTCACATTTTACTATGAATATTTTATTTTCATTACGTAATACTGGCACTAATTGATGGCATCACAGATAAACTGTCACAGATCTCAAACTTGTCAACTTCAATTTTACTTCTGCACTTTTCACATAGACTTTTCACTTTCTTTCATGTTTTTCTTGTTTATCGTAAAATTATATCAATTATTACTGTTTAATGAATTAACAATAATGCGCAATGTTTTTTGTTGTGTTGTACCGTAAATTTAAAGTAGATCTATACGAGATTTCTATTTGAAATACTCTACACTTTTTTGTGTTTTGCAAAGTTAGGTGAGATGGGATTCCCTGCTGAGTAGCAGAACTAAGTTTTGTAGCTACATTACAGCAGCATCAGCTACACCATGCAGTCCTGCCGAGCTTGTCTATCAGCAGACCATGAATTACAAATAATAAATGCTGAATTAATTGAAAAATATAATTTCAACTCAGCCTGAAACTTAAATACACATGTTTTAATATTGAATGCTTAGACCTAGACCACAAAATTTTTAAAATCAGGTAGGCAGAACTTAATAACTATGTATTACCCTGTTCCAATCTATTAGCAAGACACAGATATATTTGAAATTTTATCTGATTTCATAGCATTCATCAGGTTACTGTAGTAATAGTGAGAGAAATGATGGCCTTCCTTACAGATAAAACTGGATGAAAATCTGCCTCACATGATGTGTCAGCGGTGTTGGAACACTGTGGACGACTTCATAACATTCAGGAATCAATGTATTAAATCAGAATCATCTTTACATGAAGTGGTGAGTAACAATTACTTTTTCCTAAAAATGAATGGAATAAAAATACTATCATGTGGGTATTATAGGGGACTGAAACTACACTCACTGATATTGTACCTAATACAAACAATATTATTATTATAATTTGAAAATAGATTTTGCTTAAACATTTTTTAAAAGCTTTTTAAAAGACGTTTCAGAAGACATTTTTAGCACATGTTGTATGGTTTTTTGACATTGGTGGGGCGTTGTAGGCTCCAGCATTCCCCCAAATACCCCTTCTGCTGCCTGCATTTTCCTTCCATAATGCTGCAATCAAGCGGATCCGGATTTAAAAAATATATATAGTGTCATTCTTTGACGGTCCAGGGTGTGCCAGATATTATAAAGTACAGTTGATGCATTACATGGGTAGGTTCTTTTAATGTCCTACTATACAATATTATTGTTCAATTTCAGGCATTAGAGGTGACTGTAAAAATTGAAAATGAAGATTTTGTGAAAACCGAATTTATTGAAGACACTGAGGTGCCAACGTCACAGTGTGAAGTAAAAGAAGAAGAAGATATAAATGATGATACATTATATGAAGAGGAAATACGTGTCAAAATAGAGGAAATAGAACATGAATTAATTGGTAAGTACATCATTATTAATTTTTAAGAAACATTAGTATAGTTTATTTATAAATGTAATAAATAATATTAATGAAATCTATTTCAGTCCCTATAATTGAGGATGAATTACCAAGTGAAGAAAAATGCTCTAATGAAAAAAGCGCTGAAGAAAAATGCCCCAAAGAAATAATGCAAAAGGACATACCAAAACCTGAAGTCACAAAACGAAAACCTGAAGTTTATGAACTATTACGTGAAGTGAAAAAACATAAAACTAGAAGAACACCAATTAAAGTAAAAGCACCAGAACCAGAACAAATAGAACTAACACTGCTGTCTTGTGGTAAGTTACTACATTTTTGTATAAAAAATTAGAGAACCAACCATTTCATTACTTATACCTATCCTTTTAATAATTACACCTCAATTTTATCATAAGAATAATTTATTTCCAGGACTTTGTGCATCAACTTTTGCAAGTAAACCAGAACTACAAATCCACATCAACGGCCACAAGACAGACACCACATGTGGGCTGTGTGACGACGGGGAATTCAGAGAGTGGCCACAAATGATCTCTCACCGAGTCACTCACTTGAAGGACCCGAGAGAGCTGGTGTGCCACTTGTGCTGGAAGCCGTTCAAACTGCCACACGTCATGGAGCATCATTACTTAACTGAGCATTATGACAAAGAGGTAGGTTAATAATTTTATTCTTTTTCAGAAGGGGTTCAAGGGGTTCAATTTAGGTGCGACAAAAGTTCTCCGGCCCGCTCGCTCTTGATTCTTTATCTTTATGTCCATCTGCTACAGAAACTAGATTATATATTCTTGGAACATCAGAGCGCCTATCTCAGCTGTTGCATCACTCATTTTTAAGCTGCCCAGCTGCTGGAAATTTGAGTTCCTTATAATTAAATATTAATTTCATGAATTTATAGATGGACTGCATTTTCTATTTTGTTCTAAAATACAGCACTAAAATATAGCTGTATTGCGATTTTTTGTGACTAATACATTTAAAAAAAACCTGATAGTGAGACTGAATTTAAAGGGTTGTTTTGTTCAGTTTACAGGCATGCAATGCAGACAGTGCCCCAAAGTTTATCAAGACATTAAAAAGATGTCTCAACATATCTACATCACCCACAATAGCAAGTCGTATTTGTGCCACCACTGCAACAAATCGTAAGTTAACTCATTCATTTATAAGGGAAAGTTTCTGTAAGCACATAAAAAAAACAATAAAATCATAGATGCCGTGGTTGAGTTAGTAGAAGTGTGGCACACCGTTGGAAACCCTGTTTGGTGTTTTGTGTCTGTTAATATCAAATGGCCTGCTGCTCTAAAGTGTAAAATAAAGCTCCTAAAATAATCAGGTAGATTTCATATTAATTTCGTCAATAGATTTTCATGTTCGATTGTTTGCTATTGAGTATTACGTCTATACTATAGGCCCTTTATGTAATAAACTATTTCTTAAATTTGTTTTCCTAGGTTCACCAGAAGGGGTGGCTTAATTAATCACTTGCAACTGCATTCGGACGTCACCATTAAGTGTGACAAGTGCGACTTCTCAACCAAAAAACGGGAATCACTGAAAGTATGTATCTGTTTATGTGTGATTTGTACTAAATATAACAACTAAACGGAATTTGATGCAACATGGCTGATGCCACTATTAGTGCAAAATATGAGTAATACATTTTATTCTCAGTGCAGTATTTCACTAAATAGATTTTCCTCTCAATGTAACATATGACTTAATAGGTTTTATTCTCAGTGCAATATATGACTAAATAGATTTTCTTCTCAGTGCAATATAAGACTTAATACGTTTTATTCTCAGTGCAATAGTAAATGACTAAATAGATTTTCGTCTCAATGCAATATATTTATTTATTTATTTGATACTTTATTGCACAAATATGAAATATAAGTGTACAAAACGTGGACTTAATGCTAAAAGCATTTTCTACCAGCCAACCTACAGGAGGTACAGAAAAACTAGTAGAAAGGAGCAACAAAAAAAAAAGTAGTTACTAAATTGAAAAAGCAAAAACAAATATAGTATATTTAAATAGATTTTCTCATCACTGCAATATTATGCTTAAATAGTTTTTCTTCTCAGTGCAATATATGACTAAATACATTTTCCCCTCCCAGCTTCACCAAGTGCGCATGCACTCCGGCGGCAAGCACCGCTGCACGCCGTGCCACCGCGTGTTCATGAAGAAGTACACACCCACTCACAAACTTACTACTTTATGATATTAGTGTGATAGTCTTCTCAATGCAATATATGACCAAAACCATTTCTTCTGAGTGCAATATATGACTAAATACATTTTCTCCCACTATTTCCCTAGCTTCACCAAGTGCGCATGCACTCCGGCGGCAAGTACCGCTGTACGCCGTGCCACCGCGTGTTCATGAAGGAGTGCTCACAAACTTACTACTTTATGATATTAGTGTGATAGATTTTCTTCTCAATACAATATATGACCAAAACATTTCTTCTCAATGCAATATATGACAAAAACATTTCTTCTGAGTGCAATATATGACTAAATACATTTCCTCCTCCCAGCTTCACCAAGTGCGCATGCACTCCGGCGGCAAGCACCGCTGCACGCCGTGCCACCGCGTGTTCATGAAGAAGTACACACCCACTCACAAACTTACTACTTTATGATATTAGTGTGATAGTCTTCTCAATGCAATATATGACAAAAACATTTCTTCTGAGTGCAATATATGACTGAATACATTTCCTCCTCCCAGCTTCACCAAGTGCGCATGCACTCCGGCGGCAAGCACCGCTGCACGCCGTGCCACCGCGTGTTCAAGTCCGCGGAGCAGCTGGCGGCACACGCGTGCGACGCGCGCGCGCAGGTCTGTCCGCAGTGTGGGGTGCTGCTCAAGAATCAGCATGCTGTAAGTTATATCTTTGTAATACTGCTCATGAACTAATTCATTCTTTAGAAGTAAGGAATTTCAGTACAATATATTATATCGTTTAGTAATAAGGACAAACAACAACGGATAGACACGGTGTTTGTGTGCAATATAGAGTATTTTATACTTTATCTTTATCAGTCTTACGGTTAAGGAAAACATCGTGAGGAAAACTGCACATCTAGATTCTAGATGTGTATGTGATGTGTATGCATTGTACTCATTCAGAAACGGCGATACGATTCTCGACATATCACGTGGGTTCTAATTTACAGCGTTAAGCTGAATCACCTCTGACTACTCCTTCGGGGACTAAAGTCATGAGCATATATTATAATATTATAGTTATATTCACTTTCTTCCTATCTTATCGTGTCATTTTATCGAAACGTAAACGAACGAATAGCCTGTATTTAAAATTAAGGTTCCTCTATATTACAGATGCGAAAGCATTTGAAAACTCACTCTATGGATCGTCCATACAAATGTACACGCTGTCCAGCCACCATAAGAACTTGACGAATCTGAAAATCCATATCGACAAACACGATAACTGTCGCCGCCTCAAGTGCGAATCCTGTCCGGCCCGGTTCTTTCAGTTAATCAATTAGCCAAACAAAGAAGAACTCATACCGGTAATAACTATTTTATTTTTGTTTTGTCCTGTCAACCGAAAAAGCTTATAAGGGCTTTATGCCATACTGTTTTTGTTGTTTTTTATACACTGTTGGACATAAGGCCACCTTGGGTCTTCTTTCTATATCTATCATGGCTCTCACCGTCACCAGTCCTGGTCACCCACCCACATACGGTAGACGACCTAGACTCATTTCAGTTGGGCAGTATTTTTTGTGTTTATTTTTAACCTATAGTTGTCATGTTTTTCGATATGATTTCTCGGACGAGTATCTATAGGAAGCAAACAGCGCATACATTTGTATTTATTGACGGCCCGAAGAGTAAGTATCCAAAAGCTTTCGCTAATGGTATTTGATACACCTTTTTAATAAAACACCCTGTATTTAATACCGTGTCTCTGCATTCCAGCTGCAAAACCATATGAAATGTCACTCATCAGACGTTCCATACAAATGTCCACGCTGCCCGGCCGCGTACAAAAACTCAAGCAATCTGAGAATCCATGTCGACAAACACGACAACTATCGCCGCTTCAAGTGCAATTCCTGTGACGCTTCTTTCTTCTCAAACAGTGTCTTAAAGAAACATAAGAGGACGCATACTGGTAACTAAATTAACATATCTGGGCATTTGTACGTAGATAGCTGGCGGATATTTCGATAGAGCAAATTTTGCTACATAAAAAAGTGCCAATACAAACATACATATTATTTTGTAAGTTTCTCGTTATAAGTTCCTTTATTTATTATGGGTACAAGTAAAATAAAAAGAAATAAACACTTCTTATATCCTTTGTAAAGTTTGCGTTGTTGGGCTCTATGTGAGTCTAATATTTTGTGCTGAACCTGAGCACCAAAAGAAAGAAGTCTCATACTATTAGATTCTGCTTGGACCTACCACTCTCGTTGATAAATAATTTATAACACTTTTCTAGAACTTACGTAGCCTTAGTAAAACGATTTCTTTGAGACAAACTTCGGACTGCGATAAATTAATTAAGTAAATGTTATGTTTTTTTCAGGAGAGAAACCGTTTGTGTGTGCTGTGTGCGACAAAGGATTCACGGGCTCGCACAACCTCAAAATGCACATGAGAGTACACGGGGAAGATCTAGTCCAGAAGAAAATAAGTTATTTGGGCCATTATTTTATTTTAGGTACAATTATCGGTCCCCTACAAAGAAACATTTTTTAAAAATTAAATAATTAAATTCAGGAATATAGCTACCGCCTGTAGCTATTAAATAAAATACCGGTCACAGAAAATATAATGAATTTATGTAAAATACTTTATTTATTTACAAATTACGGTAACTCTGTTGTTGTTTTTGGTAACGCAATTGTTTTTCATACAAAAATTGTCTGTCCCTCGGAGCGAGTCATATGAAACAAGCACAACGTGTGTAAAAAATTATAATGGAAACAATTTTTTTGAATATTATAACGAATATGTCATTATTTAAACTTTACTTCACGGTAATAATCATGATTTTATATGAACATATTATGGGACAATTAATATTCCTGGCCGAGTCCCCAAGCCTAACCAAAAATACACCTACACTAGGTTACCCTAGGAAATTCAATCATAAATAAACTTTTTTTCACTTTCTTACACCTAAGATCATTTGAATGGCTGTGTATTTGTATCGGAGTGCAGGAAGGAGAGCGGGACGGATAAAATGACCAAGTTTTTCGGATGAGAGTCCTGGAGAGAAGCGCGTGTATTTATTGTGACGCCACTGAGTTACCGGCGACATACGGTGAGTTTTATAGATATTTATTATTTTATTTCATGCAATATATGTAATAATTAGTAACAATTATGAGGGCATTTTGATATCCCATGTATGTGTATTCATTTAAGTACTAACTTCAAAAAGGTTATTGTTTTACAACTGCGTTACCGCTACACTTCGTTACTTTTTCAGTAACGCAGTTGTAACTATAGTAACTCAGGGGTTTTTCTTATAGTTTTCAGGTATCTGTTACTCAATTTATGGTACAAATATAACATTTGAGCATATAATATTGTTACAGTATAACATTTCAGACTCAATGGCGTAAACAGCGGCTGAAAAACAACGGCTTTATAGGCAAAAAAAAATAGAAATATTTCTTAGTATTAAGTTGTTATATTTTCAGCGATTTTAATGTTTGTTATTAAACAAAGAGTTCTGTTAATTTTAGTTTGATAGTTTTTTTCACATTATGATTAGTTTTAATTGAAGAAAGTATAAAGATTGTGATTGAGATACCACTGTGTTACCAATTAACCACAGCGTTATCTATTTGTCCCTCGTTTCCTGAGAGTATTCACAAACATTTTAGCTACTCTTTATTAGAAAGAATGTTAAACTAAATATAATAATTATAATTCACCTTATTTAGAGCTATTTCTAAAACTTTGACCAAAAAATTATGATTATTTTTTCCTTTTTTCGAAAAGTATTGCATTAAAACTTATTGATTGGTAACGCAGTGGGAAACTTTATTATAGAATGAATAACAAAATTGAGAATATTTTGTAATTTAAACTGTTAGATTAATGTTTTTTTTCTTACTTTTTATCTGGTATATGTTTACGAACCAAAATATATGTTCCTAACAATAAAACATAATTTTGTATGAAAGTAACGCAGTAGTATTTTTTTCTCATCGTTCCTCGATTAAACGTCAATAACTTTAAGAAATAGCAAGAAAACATCGCTGCAAATGTATTTAATGAATAATATAAATGTTAATTAACATAAATAAATATTGAAAGGTTAATTAATAATAAGTTTATTTTTGAAAAAAATATCTGTAAAAGTATGCCAAATTGTCCCCAAAATAAAATAATGGCCCATTTAAGGAATGAATTGACAAAGTCTAAATAGATGTAAATAATATAAATGTTGTAATTTATTGAATGTCTGCAATGAAATACCTGCATTTCTTTGATGTTGTGAATCACTAACAAATATCAGAAAGTCAATCAGTAATTGATTATGAATTCTTATTATAAATATTATGAAACTCCTATGTATGTATACCCACAAATAATAAAAAAAAAACAAGTAATAAATACAAGGATGATGAGACAGAGTCTAAAATAGAAGTAATAATGATCTCATATTTGTGCAATAAAGTACCTATTAAAAATAAAGTACTTATTAAAGTATTATTCCTAAATAAAGAAATAATATAAATGTTGTAATGTTGCATTTTGATGTTATGAATTTTTATTTATAAAACATCGGAAAGTAAATCAGTAATTGATTAGGTATTTATTCTTATTATAAGTATTACGAATCTACCTATGTATACCTATAAATAATAAAAAAATCTACTCTTTAAAGCAGTTCTTTTTACGTCCGCCCACTCTAGTAAGATAATAAGGCTAAGCTATATCATGAGAAAGATAAACGTTATTGAAGCTAGTTTCCACCTCTTTATCATATCCAGAACAATCATGGAGGCATTGGCTTGAGCATGGTTATGTAGGTAGGTATAATAGGTATTTAATTAGGTTTGTACCATAATAATATATTATGCTATTTAAAATTGCTTTGTAGCTTTGTAGACATACATAAGAACATAAGTATAAGACTTAACATTAAATAAGACCAGGCAGTATGGGATAATGCCCTTAGTTTTTTCCGTAAAAAGAAAAGACATCTACAAAAAAAACTTTCTAGGCGATTGTAGGGTAGTCATAGAAGTAATAAGGGTAGTTCAGTTGGCATGTGGTTGGCATCTGCGACGAGTTGCCTGCGTAAGGTGCAGGTGGGTAATGCCGAATTTCGGGTAATTCCGATTTTTGCCGATTTCTTCCAAACGCAGCCATACTTTGAATTTGAACCGTGGAACCTTGATGGCAACTTAATCTTCTACCTCGCTTGGGTTGACTCAGGGCGCTAGGACCGAGCATGCGTGTAAAAACGTAAAATTAGTAAAAAAGTGCAAATTTCCGGATTTTTGAATTTTCGGAATTACCCGCACATCGGTAATTAAGAAATCAGTTAAGTTACTTAACTGATTGTTTTTTCATCCAAAAGATTGTCGTTTTTCTTCACTACGTTCAGAGTTTAAAAACCCTAGCTTTAATTTTTTTGTATTTTCCGGAATGGGCGAACTAGGGTAATTCCGAAAGTTGGAACATTTTACTATGAAATTCTGTGGATCGGGTAATTCCAAATTATAAATATCATATAAATGTGTATAAGTACTTCTGGGCAGTTCTAGGCAATATTTCGAAATAATTTTTTGCGAGGTTGAGCTGATCGAAAAATAAATATGGTCATTTAGATTAAATTACCCAAAACTCATTTTAAATGTTTTTCGGAATAACCCGCATTCATTCGGAATTACCCTCGTGCAAAGAAAAATTATCAGCTTTTGAAACTTAAATATTTACGAATTCCGTGGGTATTTAGAGAAGTCTGTTAAACAGAGTTTTAGGTAGTATATTCAAGTATACAAAGCGTCCTTACATGAATCAAAATGACCCAACCAGTTCTCATAAATTGACAAAATACGAACATGTATCCAACTAACCCAAAAACCTTTCGGAATAACCCACCTGCACCTTACTATTTTAGTGACGGAATTTATCATGGTTTTATATTCATACCTGATGTGATTAGGCATTACTTATGCTTGTGTATACTTACGAGTACATAGTTTATCGGACAAAGTAATAGTGAACTTGTGTGTCAGTGAAATTTGCTCATCGAGTGTCCTGAAAAACCTGTTCTGGAGGCAACATGCCTGCCTAAGAATAAATAAGGTAACTTCTGTACATATTTATTATTATTCATATAAGTACCTACATAAATTAATAAGACCAAGAAAATCTTTCTAAAACAGTTGATCTCTTTTACATGAACCGCCAAGCGAGATGCATTTTCAATCAAGAATACAAAACCTTGTATCATCGCTCGTACAGCCGTGGCCACGTCCAGATGCGAAGTTAACCCTTACCTCACAAAAGTTAAGAGTTACGAGACGACTTCTTTAGCTATCCATCCCTGCATTAACCCTCTCTTTGTATCTGAGCCGGGCGTTGTTCTAACAAGAGGGCCACTAGCGCATCGGCTCTTAAGTGCTTTAGTCTTTTAACACCACCCTTTGACTTTCAACTTAAAGGTGTAAAACAACAGAGGCCATTTTCAAACGGCCTCCTAGAAGAATGCAGCTCTCGAGATGCAGGCCATTGTAAGGCTGTTCGAGATAATTCCGCGTTTAAATTTCGTGTCAGCGACCGGAACTAAAATCTAATTTATAAGCGGACACTCGTAATACTTCATGTTTATTACGTAGCTAATGGATGAGACAGTAGGTGTTCCCTAATAGATCTTATAGTGCATGATTACTATGTTATAAACTATTTTGGATTGCCAGCACTGGCTGGATAAAACTGAACGATAGATTAGGTACATTACCAATGCCCATGAGTTCTTGCTTCTTCATACAATATTTTGGTAATATCATTTGTAATATTTACTTGCAAGCAAGATTAGATAGTTTCTTATTTGATTTTCTTTAGCGAATGCTTGAAGCAGGGAAAAACAATAGGCGTATAGTATAAGTCAGTCAGTCCCTTAAATCGAAGTGTTTCTCAAACTTTTTATGGAAAATCAATGTCATCTCCTAAACACCCACTTACTTTTTTACTACGATCTATTCAACGTCAACGAGAACGACAATGACAACTAGTTAATTAGTTATTAGGACTCAGTTGTAACAACGTAAGTACCTATTATTTTCAGTTTCGCTGAAAGTAAGTCAGTTTCCGAATAAGACATCGATTAACTAAAAAACTCTAAAACACCTGATTCACTTGATCTAAGTATCTATTCGCTTTGTAGTTATAATTACATGTAAAAGTATATTGTACCTAACACCCTCGATGAAAACTAATAAAGCTAATAAAAATAAAGCCTGAAAATGCCAGTATCGCTCACATGTTGTTGACATTTCGTTACCTACATAAATTAGGACATAGGTTTAAAATATTCCCGACATTACAGTAACTAAAGCCTGGATAAGTTAACACCAGTATAAATTGCTATAGTTATACGTTTTTTAAGGATAGATTTCCTTACTACATGCAGGTATTAGAATATCCTATTTAGTACAGCACTAACCTACACATCACCGTCTCGAGGCATTTTTTTAAAGTTATGAAGTAGCAAATGTATTTTTTTACTGAAATTGTTAGTAGTAAGTATCTAATACAAGCTTCAACAACCACATTTTAAGGCGACATGAGGTTGGAGACGAAGTGTTGCAACGTCACTAACAATTTCTATGACGTGTCGTCGAGCGTCATGCAGCCACCTCATGTCACCATCATCATCAGCCTACCAGTCCACTGCTGGATGTAGGCCTCTCCCAAAGCACGCCACTGGATGCGACCTATAGCTTCCCGAAACCAATCATTACCAGCCACCTTTCGCAAGTCGTCACCTCATGTCGTTAGCCGCCAATTATCACTCCGTTAGATCATTAACAGCCTGTTACATTTCTCCTGTTCTAACCTGTTAACAGCTTACATAAGAGATTATTTGAACAATTAGACACTTCTGTCAAGAATTCAACATGGATATATTATTTTAGATGACAGTTACAATGCAACAGGGGTGTTAACGATCTAACAGACTATGATGAAACTAGGCCTAACAAACAGTTGGAGCCCCGCTGGTCCCCCGCGCCGCCGCCGCCGCCGCCGCCGTCACTCGGTGACAGGCAGAAAATTGCGCACAAGGATTATCTACAGTGTGACGGATGTGCCAGAAACGCCTTATTACCTGCTAGGTGGGAAGAGGTAGGCGGCTATATGGGTGGAATATTACTGATACTTGCTAACGGGAACTTTAATGGTAAATATTAACCCTTTACGTATAGACACTAGTGATGTAACGAATGTGTGTTTTTGGACATTCGCGAATGCGAATGCGAATGCGAATATTGAGTTTGTGTTCAAATTTGGCGTCATTTGTATGGCTTAAAGGTATTTAAATGTATGGCTGTCTTGCTCTGACACTATACTATCAAAATACGCTTTTTGTTTGTTTATTTACACTCACGGGCAATGCGCAAAAAAAAAACTTAATGACGACTTCTGCAATTTTTAAGTTCATTTAACGACGCATCAGAATATTACCAACTAAAAACGTTAATATTTTATTCAAATTTTCTATTAAATGTTTTAAAAATAGGGGCTATTTGGTGTCTGCATATTATTATTTTAAGTGGAACTGTTTCTTTGCACGTGAGTGTATGTTTAGGTCTTATGAAACTACAAGGTGGACCAATAGAAGTCATCCGATGTTGTTTGGCTCTCATTTTTTTTTCTAAATGAAAAACTTTGATCTTTTTTTTGATTATGTTTATTTGAACCTTTACAATTTTATTGGTAAAGTCCAGAAAATGATATAAATAAATTAATCGGCCAAATGGGCGCCGTCCCAATTGACTGCCGCACGGGCTCCTTTTATGGTATTTCTCATCACTTCAGAGAGAACTTCGGTAACATGAGACACGAGAAATGTTGGGAGAACATGAGCTTATTCACATAAATAAACACGGGTCTTCAAAAAACCCCACAAAACCGTCTCAAACGGCAAAATCGGGCGAATTTTCAGGGAAAAATGACACATAAAACGAAAAAAAAAGGCGTCCCGAAAACTGAAAATAAGTATACACAATTATTCCGGGATCTTGGGGAGTATATCACTCCATGGCTTCTGAATTTGTTGGAATTTGTATTCTGCATTTGCCTAGTCAACCAATATCAAAACAAATGAAGATGGGCACAAATATATGGAAACTGGGCCCAGCACCAATAGAAATGAGTGATACGTCGTTGAAAAGGTATTTTTTTGCAGAATATGAATAACGGAAGCGCTAGTCTTGATTTACTGTCCAATTAGAATAATCGTACCTTGAAAGTTTTTATATTTTATTTCTGTAATTTTAATGTTTTTGTTAGTGAAAACACATTCATTTTTAATTTTTATAACAAAATGATCATCATTCATATAATATAATATTTGTTTATTATCTCAGTAAATAAAACCAGTTGAAAGTAATTTCTCCAATTTCAATAATACGTGTTTACGTGTATTATGCCCTAACTGTCATCAGGAGAGAGAGTGCAATGCCATAGAAAAATACTTCCTTCCGACGTATATATTTCAAAATGGACAACTTATACGGATTTGTCGTCATAATACTTTTTTGCTCACTTGAAAAGACCTATCCAACGATGTATGTCTCATCTTTATTGGACATAGGTCCCAAAACGCCCATTGTCATTTGAAATTGGCGGCCATTTGTACAAATGAGAGCGACTTCCAATAGGGTGATTACTTTTGGCCCACCTTGGGCCTTGTATTAACTATTTCTAAAGTTTCATTACCCAAAAAAATAAATACCAAATGATAAAGTAAGACTGGTAATGTGATTAAAAGGGTAACTTATAAAAAAAGTTATAGACGAATGGATTTTGATTTTGTTAACCTATACCATTATTTTAAAATACTTTTTTCTAATAAGTACTGATATTCGCAAAACATTCGCACAAAATTTTGCGAATGCGAATGCGAATATCCAAAAATATGCGAATATTCGCGAATGCGAATGCGAATGCGAATATTCGTTACATCACTAATAGACACGCTACGTTAATGTGAATGAAGCACGTTACTCTTACAGATAGGTCATTGATAATCCTAGATATAGATTTGAGTTTTTATAGCTTTGGATTCAAACCAAAGATTTCCCTTTCTCTCTGCTCAACACCGCCGGTGGCGGGATATCGCATCCTTTACTTCTTCAAAGTTCCAAAGTGAAGTTGTAATTTTTGCCATCGGAAAGTTCCAAAGCAAAGTATAATTTTTGGCAGCCGCCGCTGACCGCATCTGCTGGATCCTCAGCTGTTATTTAAACTCCCAACTTGGGGTTAACTTCCCCAGTTGGTAGCCCCAAGTTCAGGAATTAATTAATTATTTTACAAACTAGCGTTTTCGAGTTGTGATTGCCGCGCCCTAAGGGATTGTGGAGTTCGCCTTGTTATTCGCTGTTTTGCAATGAGGCCAATTAAAACTACAAATTAATTATTCGTACAATAAAAATAAAAATATTGTCTTACTACAGTCGGTATTTTGTTTCACTTGAAAAGACTACGTCGTCGTAGCAATCGTAGCGTATGTGCGTAGCCTATGCTACGGATATTCGTAGCAAATTTTCTAACTAGAAAAATATCACGGTTTTGTCGTTGATTATTGTGACTTTACTCGAGATTTGGCATTACAAGTGCACTCTTATTATTATTATTATATGTATTGTTCCCTTTTCATGGCTTTGGTAACATCTTCTCTGAAAATTGGGTGTAATAGGTTTGACGTATGTTTCTGTTTATACAGGGTGGCCCAAAGAGTGACGTCCAAAGGAAAATGTTTGATTCCTTAGGTCAAGGGGTAGCCAAATCACCCCCATGTATGTTCAGCAATTTTTAGTAGTTTAGGAGTTATGATTTTTTAAACTAATTTTCTACGAAAATCGACCTCGGTGGATCAATTATGTTTTATTATTTTTTTGGATAACTTTTTTAAATTATTTTTTATTTTTGTTTCATCCTCTTAAGTTGTTCTTTTAACCATAAAAGTTTCAGCTTCCCAGCTGTAATGTAAGTTAGTTATTTTTATGTCGAAAGTTCAAATTATATCATCGAGCTAGACTGCTCTGAATTTTCTATTTGAAATTAAAAATTGAAATAGATATTCTCATGGTCCATTATTAATTTTAAAAACTCCGCAAGGTTCCAAAATAAAATAAAAATAAACTATTGCTTAATGGGGTATTATTTGCAGAAAACAGCCATCAAAGGTACTTGGGTGGAAATTACCTAGTTAGTAAATTGTTTCAGAAAGTTGAAAGATTCCTGTTATGTCATTACTAAGGACTAATTCAGTTAGAAAAAGTATCAAATTAAAGGGAAAATAAAATAATTTACTATTTTTTTTTATTTAAGTTACATTTTTGAATGTAAATTCTTAGTAAAATGTTTAAGTCTGAGTTGTAAGATTTATGAGATAATTGTATTATTAATACTAAGTAAATAAACCCAAATAATTATTTTACACATTTACTCACAATAAATTTTCAAAATGGCGACCTCCCACAGCAATACACAACCTACATCTACGCAAGAAATTTTCTTTAAGGGGATCCCTAAAGCTAAAATGCTAAAGTCGGCTTGATATACTTGATTAGATTGGAAAAACGGTGGCTTCTATCACATTGATAAAAATATATTTTGTAGCAGAGGGTATACTGAACATGTTAGTTGCTTATAAATTGGTGCAGGATTATAATAAGTATGTTAAAAAAAATTGCAAACACACCATGTCTTTTGCCATTTTTTGACTTATTATGAAAAAACCCTCGAAATCAGAGGGCCCATTTTCATGGAATCTTATATGTATGTGTAGGTAATTAAATTCTTAACAAAGTTACCTTAAAGAGTTGGATTTAATGGACCAGAAGTCAACTTTTTTTGCAAAAAACTAATAAATTCCGGTTTAAAAATGATGACACCGTGACAGATTTCAGATTTCTTCAGTCGTCGCCCTGGTGGCGGCCTGTTAGGAGCGATACCCACGCCATTTTATTTTTTATCAAATATTTCACAAAAACTGATTAAATCAACAAATTATGACTACAAGTATTATAATACATATGCATTTGCTATGGAAAGTTAATTTTCTAATCATTTTAGATGCAGAAAAGCCGAAAATTCTTAGAAAACATTTCGCCTTTTCGATTTGTTTACATTTTTTACTATAGAGTTACAGATGCATAGATAAAGGTAAACATTGCACATAATGACACTTATTAGATTCTCCGAATAAGAACTATACGGTCAAAGCAGTATGCCAAAGCGCGAGCCTGTTTATATTCTGAGGGGTAATTTATTTTATTTTAACGGTTGTGTATGGTAGGTAAGCTACACAATATACAGGGTGTTGAAAAGTAAGTTCATAATTTGTTTTATTTGAAACCAAAAACCGTAGTTAATTAAAAAAAAATATATTTTAAGATGTGGTAGTCTGTACACTACAGGTTGTTAAAAATAAGTAAGTATTTTTAAAAATTGAAGATCTAAAATTTACATAATTTTTTAAATCTATTTAACAAGCTTTGCAAAAAAGCGGTTAAGTGCGACTGTATCTCGCCATGAAAAAAATGAAATGTTTACTGTAGCTATGAATTTTATGCGTTACAAGTGGAATAAAATACCGCATAATATTATGTACAACTATGTAAGAGCCTAGTTTTTAAAAAAAAACTCATAAGAAAATATTAAATACACAGGTTTTTTAACCCCTGAAGGAAATAGAGGGGTGTTATAAGTTTAAAGTAAGGGCTGATTTTTTTTTTTAATTAGGGTGATAGCTAATTTATATTTTTAATGATTTTTTCAAATAGATAAATGTTATACCATTTTTAAATTGCCATAAAATTACCTATAGTTATAGTTATAGAAAAGGGCAGGGCTACCAGTGCCCATTCGCCACTGCAACCTAAAAGATCTATAAATTATGACTCCCCATGCCGAGTCTCACTCTACAGGCCCAGGTCTTTTATAAACCTGATATTACCTATACAGGATGTTGCAAAAAGGGTATACTGTGCCGAAAGGGTTTGACTCAGGGGTTATTCTGAACAACTTTTGTTCTCCAAGTTTTGGAAATTCTCGAAAAATAAATTCGGTCTCTATAGTAAAAAGTCACGTGATCGAATAAGTTTCTATGTAAAAGGTTTTGTTACGTGAATTTTCAAAATTGTAGAAGAAAAGTGGATCAGAATGGCACCTAAATCCACTTTTGGCTAAGCTTTATACCCTTTTTTCAATACCTTGTATAAAATATCGTCAGCGTCACCTTAGATCGTAATCATCGTAACTCCTCGTGACCAAATTTTAGAGGAGACAAAAATACTGTTTTATTTGTAGTTCTAGTTGGCATACTACCCACCTAAAGTTTTTTTTTAACTAGCCTAAAAATGATTTGTTTAGACAGTCTATCTTCCTGTTCAACCGCAGCCTGAGTGCCAGTGACTCAATGACTGAAAGGAGGCCATTAGTGCTCCTAAATAAATAAAGCAGGCCTGTAGATTATCTTTCAGTGTACCGACACATCTGATTGCTGTAAGAGCCTGATAAGCTCTTCGAACGAGTCATACCTCTGTGGTGGTACGGTTTCGACCTTTCGGACAGTCAGTTTGGCATCCGAAATGCGGATTCGAATAGTGGGTACAATACTTTGCGTTCGTTCACTGTCGGAGCAGGATAAGAACCACGGGCGAGTTGTTGCGCTGGCTGTTTGCTTAAAAATAGTAACCGCGTTCAACTCTATCCCCTAGAGGGCGAACCTTTAGGGCGGCTCTTGTATACCATCACTTGTCTTCTTATCTGCAGAAAATTGACAGAGGTCATACGTGTCTAACAAGTACATTAAGGATGCGAAAAGAGAGGGTTTGTTTTCACTGAAGAAGTTCAGTTGCGGAGTTCCACAGCGGTAGGTCTTGGACCCCTCTGCTGTGGAACTTGGCATACAACGCGGTCCTGCAAATCAAGCTCGCAAACGGCGTTAGCACAGTGCATTTTTCTAATGTCACACAGGTCGTGAGGTAGGCTGAGAGCCTCCTTCGGGGATGACATCCCAATGATTCATTACGAAAAAATTGCTGCAGCTGTGCTCGCCATGCAGTGCATGGGCTACTTCCGAATCTGGGGGGCTGTTGCAAAGGAGTCCGTTGCCTCTATACGGTACGGGTTCCGTGCGATCTATGATCCTTCCGGGAGCACCTGTCTTGTCAAGTCGAAGAGAATGGCTCGTATTCGACGCAACCTGCAGTACTGGTGGGATTGGTTGGAGGACAGGACAGCAGGAAGCTGCAGCAGCCGTCATGCTGTGATTCGACGCATAGATGCAAAAAAAAGTTGAAAGTAACTTCATGTTAATAAAATATTAGATCTTAATTTAACAACATAACATTGCAAAAAAAAATTAACATTGTTGAGTATGTTATTGTAATTTACTAAAGTAGTAATAAAAACAAAGGCTTATTGCATAGTTTTCGTTCACGTTCGCCTACATCGCACGTTGTATATGAGAATAAAGGGTATAATTACTAAGTTTTCTTGTTTAAAAATCACGGTTTGGGGTTTAGAGGAAAACAAATGGTAAAATGCGGAATACAGTTTTTTTTTTTTCGAATAAAGAGGAAAACATGTGAATTCAAAAAACGTTTCTATTGACACCAAAGAGTACTTTTCGCCGAGAAAAGTGGAGTTACAATGTTTGCGATCTAAAGTGATGATAGAACTAGAACTTATTTTTTCAGTTCACCTGCTGTTGAGTGAAATCGTAATTAGGTAAATGACTCCTTGACATGAAAATAACTTTTTTTTTATAATCGTTATAACAAAACCGTTTTTTTTAATACAGCAATATTTGTAGGTGTACTTACAGTGAGCAAAAGAGCGCAGCAAGGTGTAAATTTTTTGGTTTTTAAGAAACAAAAATATTATTTCTATCATATCCCAAATCCGCAACCACCAACCCGCACTTGGCCAGCGTGGTGGACTAGGCCTACACCCTTCCTTCATTGGAAGGAGACCCGTGCCCCAGCAGTGGGGACGTAATGGGTCGTGATGATATCCCAAATACACATAAGTACTTAAAAAAAAAATACACACTCTCGCCTTGTACTAATGTACTCCCTTGCGGGGGTACTTACATGTTATTATTTTTCTGGTGACCTCCCCATATCCCTTTGCCAGCTACGTAACCTTTTGTGACACCCTGTATATGCAGAGTTCTGCAAACTACTGTTCTGCTTTTGAAACACCAAAAAAAAACAGGTCGTCTAACTAAAAGGTCACGTGACCAAAAAAAAATGAATGAAGAATATATGAAGAAGCGTTTTTTTCATGAATATAAAAAATTACGTAGGATAAAAGTTTTTCAGAGTGACGCCTGAGTAACGCCCTTTCGGCTAACTATACTTTTTTTATTACACGGGGGCAGAGTTTAATACAACACAACACCCTGAACTATTAAACTCTGATAATATTTTCGCGATTTTTTTACATTCTGATTTCATTTCCTGGCTTAGAAATAACATCAATAACATGCTGCACACGTAGGTTTCGGCATAGTATTAAACCCTTTTTGCAACAACCTGTATAAATATCGGCACGGGTACGACTTTATATATAATTAATTATTAAATATTAAAAATACTTTCAAATAAAAATAAATATTTTCGTATCACAAAACAATATTACTTACTTAGTATATTTTTAACAAAGTGGCATGTCTTCACTTTTATGTTTTCGAGTACTATGTTAAAATTTCATGTCATTGTCCGTAGAACGCCCCGCATACCTCAACCCCCCTCACTAGATTTGACAGATTCTGATTTTCTTCCAGCTTTAGTGACAGCCTTAAGTCAAAAAAGTGACAAATGTAAAAAATATGACCTCACGAACCGTCTTGTCCAAAAGTTAGACGAGTTTCAGCCCCCAGAGCAGGCTGGGTTTCGAAAAGGCTTTAGTACAATAGACCACATCCACACAGTAAGGCAGATTATACAGAAGACCGAAGAGTATAATCAGCCTCTGTGTCTAGCCTTTGTGGACTATGAAAAAGCCTTCGACTCCATCGAGACCTGGGCAGTTTTGGAATCCTTGCAGAGATGCCAAATCGATTGGTGCTATATCGAGGTGTTGAGATGTCTGTACAACGGCGCTACTATGACTGTCCAAGTACAGGACCACAAGACAAGACCTATCCAACTGCAACGTGGAGTGAGACAGGGGGATGTGATATCTCCGAAACTGTTCACCAATGCATTGGAAGATGTCTTTAAGACGTTGGACTGGAAAGGACATGGCATATGTATAAATGGCGAGTACATGTCACACCTCCGCTTCGCGGACGACATCGTTATTATGGCAGAATCTCTGCAGGAACTCAGCTGGATGCTAAGTGGCCTAAATGCTGCTTCGCGACGTGTAGGCCTCGGAATGAACTTGGACAAGACGAAAGTCATGTACAATGCTCACATCAAACCGGGGCCGGTCGCCGTTGGTGAGGCAACACTCGAAGTTGTGCAAGAATATGTCTACCTCGGGCAGACTATTCGGCTAGGCAGAAGCAACTTCGACAAGGAGGCTGCAAGGCGCATCCAACTGGGTTGGGCTGCATTCGGGAAACTTCGTCACATATTCTCCTCGGCCATTCCTCAGACCCTGAAGACAAAAGTCTTCAACCAGTGCGTCCTGCCAGTGATGACGTATGGTGCAGAGACGTGGACACTGACGGTAGGACTGGTCCACCGATTTAAAGTCGCTCAGCGTGCTATGGAGAGAGCTATGCTTGGGGTTTCTCTGATGGATCGTATCAGAAATGAGGTTATCCGTCAGAGGACTAAGGTTACCGACATAGCTGTCAAAATATGCAAGCTGAAGTGGCAGTGGGCTGGTCATATCTGCCGAAGAACCGATAACCGTTGGGGTAGACGAGTTCTCGAGTGGAGACCACGAACAGGCAAACGCAGCGTGGGACGCCCTCCTGCCTGCTGGACTGACGACCTTAGGCGGGTGGCAGGTAGTGGTTGGATGAGGAAGGCCGAGGACCGAGTGTTGTGGCGCTCCTTGGGAGAGGCCTATGTCCAGCAGTGGATGATTATTGGCTGATGATGATGATGATGATGATTATAGCTAGGAAGCTGAAACTTTTATGGTTAAAAGAACAACTTAAGAGGATGACACAAAAATAATTTAAAAAAGTTATCCAAAAAAATAATAAAACATAATTGATCCACTGAGGTCGATTTTCGTAGAAAATTAGTTTAAAAAATCATAACTCCTAAACTACTAAAAATTGCTGAACATACATGGGGGTGATTTGGCTACCCCTTGACCTAAGGAATCAAACATTTTCCTTTGGACGTCACTCTTTGGGCCACCCTGTATAATTATGTATTTATCGTCGGAGGTCTCGTAGTATTAAAATGGAGGAAAATATTATTCTTATATATTTGGGAAGTTTTATTTTAATAATATTATCTTATAAATAACTTCAGTAAACAATAAATAATTATAGTTACACATAATTTATCAGCAAACATGCTTCGTCATATACTTAGTCAAAAAGTTCAGCCCTGATAATATAATCTATCAATAGTAGATAATTCGACGAACATCTCCATAAAGTTGTATCCGCAAAAAGGTCCCTTACGCGGCTAGAAAAGAGATATATTTGTGTGTTTGTTGCTCTTTACTTTGTGTCTCATCCGTCCCCGCTGGGTGGCGATTCTAAACACAAAGACCCAGAACGTTACATTTAGGCCACTGCCTATGTGAATAAAAAAAAGGTCACAAAACTTTAATTAAGTGATTTAATTATGTACTGAAACAAACTTAACTCTTATAGTAATACTCTCAATCTGTATTAGCGAAGAGCTTGACGTACTTAGCAGACATACAGCACTGAACAAATGTTTAACGGGCGTCTAGCTTTTGTGGTAAAAGTCTGGAGTTTAGCCAGATTATTTTATTCACAGATATAATACGACTTATATCAGGTGTTGGTTATATATGGAGCAGCGACTTTTTTCTGCGACTTTAACCGTTAATGCGCCTGGATATCTGCCTTCTGATGTTGGCTTGTTTATGGGACCGCAGTGGAAGAACGTCCTTTTTATAGGGTTTTCCTTAGAAAGGTTGCTAAGTAGCTTTTGTGATCTGTATTTTACTGTTTCATTTAAAATATGTAGTTACTTATTTTCTTGTGCCTTGTACTCGTAGGTGTAGTGGGAATATTTAATGGACACTGCAGCTAAAACTTAATTCTAAATACTCTCAGTGTAAAATTTAAATTTAAAACCACTACTTATTAAGCATTCTCTCCTCTCCGCCTCATCAAAAGGCGAGAGGCCTGAACAAAAGTTTGATAACAGTTTCATAGGCGAAATATTTCACTGTTACCTTATTTACATAGGTTAACCGACACGCCAGTGTTTCGTGTGTAGGCACTTAAAATTCTGTTAAAATTACAAAATAGTTTTATACAGGGTGTTGCAAAAAGGGTATACTAAGCCGAAAGCTACATGTGCAGCATGGTATATCTAAGCCCGAAACTGAAATCAGAATTTCAAAATTCGCGAAAAAAAATACTAATTTTTCATAGAAACTTAGTTGGTCACGTAACTTTTTACTATGGAAAACGACTTTTTTTTCGCTAATTTTGAAATTCTGATTTCAGTTTCGGGCTTAGATATACCATGCTGCACATGTAGCTTTCAGCTTAGTATACCCTTTTTGCAACACCCTGTATGTATGTAAGTAGGTAGTTAGTTAGTTTGCGCTCGTTACCATTTTGACCGCGTAACCATAATCTCTAAGTATAGTAAAATTTGGTTGCACTCTATTAGTATTATTATATATAATAATACTAATAGAGTGCAACCAAATATATACTAGCTGTTCACGCGAGCTTCGCTTCGCCTTAAAAGGTTTTTCCGTGGGAATTCCGGGATAAAAAGTAGCCTATGTTCTTTCCCAGGGTCTAGACCGTATGTATACCAAATTTCATTCAAATCCGTTCAGTAGTTTTGGCGTGAAAGAGTAACAGACAGACAGACAGACAGACAGACAGACGGACACAGTTACTTTCGCATTTATAATATTAGTTAGGATTTGGATAATATTGGAATGCAGAAGCAATTTTTTGAAGCTGAAACGTAAAATAATAAAGGTTGTCTGGCAGAGATCGCTCTTAGTGATAAGACCGCCTTGTGTACCCTAATTTAGTTACTTGTTGATTTTATTATTCTTTTTTTGGTGTATAAATAAAGTGATCTATGATTTGGTTCCATTTGTAAAATGTCGCATGGAAAAGCCATATTTGGTAATCATTATATAGGTACAGATTTTTTTATTGCGTTCAATTAAAGGCCTATCATTGAGGTCTGTGAGCATTTCGCCCAACTCCTCCAGCGTTTCCGCCATAATAACTATGTCATCAGCAAATCGTAGATGAGAGATATATTCGCCATTGACGTTAATGCCCAGTCTTTTCCACTCTACAAGCTTAAAAACATCTTCCAGTGCACAGGTGAACAGTTTCGGAGAAATAACATCTCCCTGTCTCACGCCCCTTTGCAACTGGATCGGTTTTGTGCTATGTTCGTGTAATCGAACTGACATTGTGGCAGCATTGTACATACATCTCAACACCTCCATATAGCAAGTTGTATATAAACAAGTTGGGCTGAAAATGAACATGGACAAGACAAAGGTCATGTCGAACGAACATGTTTCATCATCGCCCGTAACTGTAGGAGGTGTCACCATCGAAGTTGTTGATCAGTATCCCTACCTAGGACAAGTGATCCGATTAGGTAAATCCAACTTCGATAAAGAGGTAGCTCGTAGAATCCAACTCGGATGGGCAGCGTTCGGGAAATTACGACACATCTTCACTGAAAACATACCTCAGTGTCTGAAAACAAAAGTTTTCAATCAGTGCGTGTTGCCAGTGATGACTTACGGAGCCGAGACGTGGTGCTTCACCAAAGGGCTTATCCACAAGCTCAGAGTTGCTCAGCGTGCTATGGAAAGGGCTATGTTAGGCGTGTCCCTGCGAGATAGGATTCGTAATGAAGAAATCCGCAGGAGAACTGAAGTTACCGACATAGCCAAAAGGATTAGCACGCTGAAATGGCAATGGGCTGGCCACGTAGCCCGCAGAGCCGACGACCGCTGGAGTAGAAAGGTTCTGGAGTGGAGACCCCGTGTCGGCAAACGGCGTGTCGGTCGCCCCCCAACCCGTTGGTCTGATGATCTGCGGAAGGTAGCGGGAAGCCGCTGGATGCAGATGGCGGGTGACCGTTTGGGGTGGCGATCGTTAGGAGAGGCCTATGTCCAACAGTGGACTACGGAAGGCTGAGAGAGAGAGAGAGAGAGAAAGGCCTATAAAACCTATAGATCGTACGTAACTCGTGTTGTGAGAGAACATAACTCCACCGGCCGTGCTCTGTGAAGGCTCTGTGACAGCTGGATTGATGTCTGCAACTCTGAATGATTCACGACCGCCACTGACTCAATGTTTTTGCCAACGTGTACGCAATTAAACAACTTTCAGTTGCATTTTTGGATTAACAAATGAAATACCAACACGGCAAGCGTCGGTACAGTTTGTGATGGAACGTTTTTGACTCTATAGGACTATTAGTTATAGTTATTTAGGTAGGTACAATTGGTTAAATCATACTACCTCTATTTTGCTATTAATATAAGTTGAGGATATGTGCAAGAAGCATTTTTTACAAAAAAAACACACTTATTGCTCCTGGGCTATTCAATTTTTATCCCGGAATTCCCACGGAGCGGATTTATCCTTTTAAAGGTGTAGCGAAACATATATTAGAGGTGACGTGTTATTAATATTTATTTATATAATTTTCTACCTACACAATTATTTATACTACACACATCTAGACCATTGACAGTGTTTTTGTATCCACTCACAAACACACACATCAAACGTGTATCACCCTCTGTTTCCCTCGGGGTTTAAAAATTAACAACATCCAGGCTACAGCATCACAACGGCTTTTCCTGTGCCGTTGCAATGGCGGCGGTGAACTAGGCTGAATTCCATTTAACTTTTTATGCATTCAAAACCAGCTTCACTTCTTTTTTCAATACACCCACAACTCAATCCATTTAGGCGGGAGCTGTGTCTGCAATCTTCTTGTTTGCAAGTTAAAATTTAAAAGTAGTTTCGTTCAGAAACGTAATAAAAGTTGTATAAACTTGCTGTCTGCGTATCTACCTAGGTACTGTGCAAGTCTTCCTTAACCTTGCACTTATGGTTCAAATGTAACTCTTATGGAGGAAGAATTAAGATCAGTAAAATAATGTTATACTGAGCGAGAACCCTACAGTACGATGCCCACGGGAGCGCTGCATGCGTAGGAGGTTACGTTGAGAAACTTTGATTTTCTGACGTTTTGAAATTAAATTATATGGTGCATCTCTGCAGATTGTTTGCACATAAGCCAGGGGGCTATTCTTCCTAGACCAAATGCAGTGAAGTGTCTGAATCGAACGAAATTAGAAATACGAAGTTTTGGCAAAGATAGAATGACCCCCAACCAGTCTAGTAACTTAATATAAGTACTTACCTATCTAGATACTTACATACATCGTGATCTTACCTATTCCGTCTGCATTGTTGTAATGCAACATAACGTTCACCACTTTATAGCCACTATAGGTACCTATGCATAAGTAGTAGAATCGATTTTAGTATTACCAAATTATATTCGATTCCGGTCTAAAATTTGAAAATACTCGTATAATCCCACCCCAATGACAACAACAGAACGGTAGGGAAATGGCATTTTGTTATCAAACATGCTCAAAAATGAAGCGTGCTAAATGATGCGCGGTCATGTTCGGCAACTTACTGCATTAGTTGTACCCCGCCCCCGGCTAGGGTTGTCACTATTCCAGAGCGTCAAAAGGGCACCAGCTCAGCATGTGATGTGGGCAATAAGGCCACTCTGATTTTCAGATGGTTCTGATAAGTTGAGCTCAATCTCGAACAAGAGGTAGTTAAATTTAAATGCCATGTCCAGAATTATAACGAAAACCGTCTTGGTATAAGAAGTTTAGCCTCCCCAATGAGCGCTGCGCCATAGGTACTTTAATACTTATATTTTTTTGGTCATTACTTTTCATAATATTTTAAATAGTTTTTGTAACGTAAACTTTACGGGGCAGCCCTACGACTGTCCCGGACAATGGCTCGGCCATTCCCTGCCCTTCACTGGTTCCCTCGATTTGGTTATTGACAGGGGCTGTAAGGTTCCCGTAAACCTAGCCAACTCTGTTAACAAGTAGTTGATGCTCGCGAGCTTCGCTTTGTCTTTAAAGCCTTGCCTTACCTTAGGAATTCCGGAAAAAAGCCTATATTTTAATCCAGGATATCAGCCAGCTAAATAAAAAACTTCTTATTTTAACTATAGGGAGTCATTTCTTTTTGAATTTTCAAATGTCTTAGTAGGTGATCAGAAGGACCCCCTTAGGGACACCCTTTTTCGCCATACTAATTATACTAGTTCTGAAAATTCCTGTATAGTCGAAATAATATTATTTTGTTATATTATAGCGCTGTTAGTCCTTCATGCAATAAACTCATATTTTAATCCTCTAGTTGCGGCGTTAAGTAAATTTATTTTGTATTCCTTCTGGTTGTTATGTTTTATTATAACGGATACACATCATAATCCTATAATACAGGATCATTCCTAGCTTAAGTTTATGATGGTTCAACTCACAACGCAATTGTTCACCCTTTATTTTGTATAGATTAAGTTGGTCTGCAACGTTGCTTTTTACTGAAATAAACTTTTTATTATTATATTATTTTATCCTGATGCTCCGTTAAATCTACTTCAATGTTGCAGAACGCGATATAAAGCAAGCTTTTTTCCGTTTAGGAGTAGGTAAATATGTGTTTTTCTCAGTGGAACCTTTTCATTGCCCGTGAGTGTAATATGTATTAAAATCGCGTGTGTGCGGCCGGCCTAGCCGTCATACGTGCGTCGATGAATAGAGGGGGCTGCGACAGGAGGGCGAGTCTGACTCATCCGATACCAACTACTCCTGCAGTTACTGACACCTCTCTATCCCGCTAGGTACTTATAGGACATTTATTATTAAAAAAAAAAAAAAAAAAAAAAAAAAAATTATTTATTTCTGAATATGTTTACAGTATTCTTAAAGTAGGCACTAGAGCGTAAGTACATGTTATTTGTATATGGGGTCAGTGGTGTCCTAAATAGGTTTTTTTTAAAACCTGTAGTAAGGACTACCGATAAAGTAGGTACAAAAAAACTATTACATTTCCAATTTACTTAACTACTTTAACTTAGTTTAACAAAAAATAAAATAAAAAGTTAAACAAATCAGAATTATAGTTAAAAGATAAGTTATATAATAGATTATAAAATACTCATAGGTGCACTGAAAAAGTTCCACTAAGAAACAAAAATTAACACACTCGCAAGCGAGTCACCCGCTTTTCGCTGTGCATTTTGTACTCACGTGATAGTCTTGAGCCGTATCGCCGTTTTGAATGAATGTACTCATAGCACATAATTATGCACTTAGGATACACATCTAGAATCTAGATGTGCAGGTTTCCTCACGATGTTTTCCTTCACCGTAACAAGAGCGATGGTATAAATAATTGTACTTACATTCATATGGGTGGATTTCAACAAGTCCTAAAAAATATTCATTTCCGTGGACTTTTTTATCTTTAGGTTTTTTATATTGAAAAAGCGCTTTTATTAAATTTTTTGTTAATGTTAGTGTTCTTACTTAATGGCTAGCAGATAAGTTAAAAACTTAACGAGATACAGATGATCAAAAATTTCGTGCCACGGCGATGACACATGCGTTCACGGCAATGAAATAAGCGTCCACGGCAGTGAAAAAAACATTCACGGCAATGAAACTAACGCCCACGGCAATGAAAGAACTGTGCTATGGATATGAAAGAATCAATCCATTGCAATAAAAAAAAACTGTGAGGGAAACGCAAACTTAGACAGATTATGTATGGTAGAAATATTTGCATAGATATTGGAACGAAAGAAAGAACGACAGTATGTATAAAATAATAAATAATGTAGTATGGAATTCTTTAAGTAGTATTATGGGGTTCGTATTGCGACTTATAAGAACTAAATGTTTAATTTCACATTAATATAGTTCACAATATATAATTAACCTTATCTATTATAACATATGTATTTTCATAAAGTATAATATTATACATGTTGCCAGTGATGACCTACGGTGCCGAGACGTGGTCTTTAGGTCTCTTAAATAGGCTCGGAGTCACCCAGCAAGCTATGGAAAGGGCTATGCTCGGCGTATCTCTACGTGATCGAATCAGAAATGAAGGGATCCGTAGAAGAACCAAAGTAACCGACATGGCCTATCGAGTCAGTAAGCTGAAATGGCAGTGGGCCGGACACATTGCTCGAAGGACTGATGGTCGGTGGAGCAGAAGAGTCCTCGAGTGGAGACCACGTAGCGGCAAGCCCCGCGAGATGGACGGACGATATAGTCAAGTCCGCGGGGAAGAACTGGATGCGGGCCGCCTCCGATCGGACAAGGTGGAAATCATTGGGGAAGGCCTATGTTCAGCAGTGGACGTCCTATGGCTGAGATGATGATGATGATGATAATAATATTATACGAACTGTTAATTTTATGTAAAGTTCATAAAATATATTATGATATGACATGATCTGTGCTGATCAGCTGAGTTACAAATCACCGAACAAACCACCAAAAGCACCAAAACCTAAATATAGGTGCAGTTAGGTGCACATGTTTGTCAACAGCGAAGTGGGGCGCAGCATGTGCACTTAACCGCTCCTCCTCGCTTTCCTCGTCATCACACCTATCTCAAGGTTTTGGTGCTAGGGGTTTTGATGGTGTTGTGTAATTTTACACAGATTACGTGATATGATGGAATATTTTATGAGCTCTATGCTAAATGAAAGTATATTTTAATTGATATAATAATATGGAATGTATTTTATCATAATCAGCCTATAATCATCCACTGCTGGACATAACCCTCTCCCAAGTAGCGCCACAACACTCGGACCTCGGCCTTCCTAATCCAGCTACTACCGGCTACCTGCCTAAGCTTGCACATTTTGACAGCTATGTCGGTAACCTTAGTCCTGTGACGGATAACCTCTTTTCTGATACGATCCATTAGAGAAACCCCAAGCGAAGCTCTCTTCATAGCACGCTGAGTGACTTTAAATCGGTGGACCAGTCCCACTCTCAGTGTCTACGTCTCTGCACCATACGTCATCACTGGCAGGGTGCACTGGTTGAAGACCTTTGTCTTCAGGCTCTGAGGAATGGCCGAGGAGCATATATATGTGACGATGATTCCCGAATGCAGCCCAACCCAGTTAGATGCGCTTTTCAGCCTCCTTGTCGAAATTGCTTCTGCCTAGCCGAATAGTCTGCTTGAGGTAGACATATAGTTGTCTCACCAACGATCACGGGCTCCCGTTTGATGTGAACATTCTACATGACTTTCGTCTTGCCCAAGTTCATACCGAGGCCTACACGTTGGCAGGCAGCATTTAGGCCACTTAGCATCCAGCTGAGTTCTTGCGGAGATGTATGTTCTATGCTATTCTATTATCTGCTGGGGGTGTAAGTACCTGCACCTGGCTCTCTCGAATGGAACCTTTGTGCATATATCCAAGGTCTAAACTGCCTTTTTAATCTTGGACCATTTCCGACCACGCTGGTCCACTGAGGGTCGGTGGATTCACATATCTAGATGTGCTAAATCTAGATGTGCAGATTTCCTCACGATGTTTTCCTTCATCGTAAGAGCGATGGTATACATTATACTTAAATTCAAAGAACTAATCGGTACATGCCAGCGCCGAGATTTGCACCCGCATCTCTGGCATGAGAAGCGGGCGCATGAGCTAAAACAGATTTTATTTATACATTACATTAATTATAATACTTATTTTGTGATTGTTATTGATTAAATTATACATTTAGTTTTTATACATCGCGATACGCGCCCGTTTTATCGAACTGCAAAAAGAGGTAATTTAACAAGTCCTGTAGGTAATTTCAATGATCGGTATTACCTATATTACAAAAGATGGTAAATATATTTTTATTTGCCAAATCATACATACCATGGCGATGAAAACATATGTCACGGAAATGAATAAACTGGCCACGGAAATGAATAACCTGGCCACGGAAATTAATAACCAGGCCACGGCAATGAATACACATTATTTTACAAGACATGGCGATGAAATTTTTTTCATTGCCGTGACTTTTTTTTCATTTCCATAGCAAATTTTGGCCACGGAAACCACGGAAATGAAAGCATGGCGATGAAAATCACGCCATTAAATATAAATAACGAAAAAAGTATTAACTATTCGGAGAAACAAACACTTTATAAGACAAATATTTTCTAAATGCTTTCTTTTGAATGCTTACTCAAGAAGACAAACTTAATTTTATAGAAGTTATATCTATCCACGGCGATGAAAGAAAAAATGTCCAGTGACCAAAAACAAATATAACTTTCACTATAGCGCGAAAACGTGGGCACCTGTGTACCTCTTTCCACGTCGAGTAGTTAGGCAAAACTTGTAAAAAACGATTAGCGCACCGAGGGGGGGACTCAAGTTCATAGATAAAACAATATCCTTGATCATGTTTAGGTCACAGCGATGAAATGTAGTTCTGGGACACATGAATTTTCACTTACCGTTCGTTATATTCTTTATTTATTTGAATAAATGTATTTCGTAACAATACTTTAACTATTAATGTATCAAATGAAACTAAGTTTAAATCTAAACACTCAATATTTTTTCATCAATGAAGAATAATACAAAACGAGATGACCTGGGGACAAACACGGCAATGAAAGATTTGGAGGTTCAATATTTTTTTGTAAAGTATCCATTAAGCCTAATGATAAAATATTTAGTGCTTCATATAGATTACTATTCCACATAACCGGAAAAAAATATAAGAAAATTATAACTTTGTTTTTTAGTACCGATTTCATTGATGCCACGCAAATTTTGGCCGCGGGAAATTCACCCATATAGGACAATTTATACAATACTCATAAGTAGTATATTCACGAGCAATGGACAACATTTCATTTTCTTTACCCTATATTTTTATTAGCTATTCGGAAAATTTATAGAAAATTAGAGGACCCGTATTTTTTTATTTTGTATATACATTAATTTTTGCATGTTATTTTTAACTTTAAAGTTAATTATTTTAAAACCGGAAGTATCGTCACATATTAGGTTCAATTTTTAATTTTGTCTATTGCCTTAGTCTCGAAAAAAAACATAAATGACACTGACAAGTGACATTTAAACTTTGTTTACATGCCAACCAATAAATGGGTCATTTTCAAATGACATTGATGATACAAAGTACTTATCATGTAAAAAAATAACCAGAAGCATTTTTCAGAAGCATTTTTTCAGCTGTGTGGGCGGTGGCATGCTCTGGGACATATTATATAGAGGTCATCTCTTAATACGTACTAACCATTATATATAATAAATAAACAAATAGTCAGAAAGTGTCAGAACAGAATTTATGAAAATGACCCAAATAAACAAAAACTTCACGATAAAACGTCAACGTCAATCAAAGATGAAAGTGACAGTTACTTTGTTTTTAAATCTATAGGCTTTGATCATCAAAATGCATCGCACCTGATGCATGACGTCTTCAGCACTTTTTTACTATTTCATGATTTTCTCGAAAATGGTACATCCAAAAAATACAAAAACATTTTTTTTGTGGCCTTTAGAGCTAAATCTCGAAATGGTTTTCGATTTATAGCAGCTTTAGTTTTTTGAAATGTTGTCCATTAAAAACGAACTTCTAGTGACGTGAACGGCAACGGCCAGTGGACCTTTTTCAGAGCTTGCGAGTGTAGTATGGAGTGTGGACCACGATAACACTGCATCTAACTGTAAGCAACTGTAAGCACAGAATCTGCTGTAAGCTGCTAGAAAACTTTTAAGATTGCATGGCAATAGATGCGCAACTCGGCATTTGCCAAGTTGCTTCCCATGAAAGTATTTGCCACAAAGTGATTGCCATAGCGAATGATCCAGCACCTTTTAAAATAACTGGTTAAATTAGAAAGAGATTCGTACAAAAACTTCTAATAGCCTATAGGTAGCTCATTAATTATACCCAGTTACCTATTATTTATTATCCCGGTAGACCCGCCATGTTAATGCAAGGATCGTATGATAAATAGAATCAGTTCCGCTCGATTAGTCCCCAGTTCCAGTAAACTCGGTAGTTTGTGAGGGGAAATAAAACCCTACGACAATAGGCAGTTAGATAAACTCAATGCATTTCCGGAAAATATCAAGGGTGGAAAGTTGAAAAGAAAGTTTACTCATATACATACTTAAATTTAGCTACTCGTAGATAAGTATCAGGGTATTTACGTTAAACATGCACGGTGGAAAAGTAGAAAAGAGAAAGAATCTTACTAAGTTTAGTTAACTACTTATAAGGCTGCAAATAGCTGTAAATTATACAGGTAATTATAATTATATGTATTATTTGAATTGTCCGTAATTGATTAAAATTGCCAGAAGGACCGTGGCGGCGTAACTGATAATATTATTATCTACTCGTCCTCTCATGGGAAATAAAGGCAGTCTAGACTTTAAGGAGATATGCACAAAGGTCGCATTTATAGAGAGCCAGGTACTACAGGAATAAAAAAACTCATGTCAACCGCTACCAATTTGGATTTTTGAATAGTAACTAAATAAAAATAACCAAGAAACACACAATCAAACTTCCGATACTTTTTTATTCGGCGGCAAAAAATAAGTTGCTCAGCAGTCCCATAATTGGTGTACTGTAAACAAACAATAGCTGCTACAAGCTACAAGTACTGGAGGGTTACTCTATACTGACGAAAAATGAACGAACGAGAGCTGTCGTGCAATCGGCTCGTTGAATAAAACGAGGAGTCGTGGCTCGCGCAAACTTATTTGTCATATATAGAGTGACCCCTTATCTACTCTGCCGTCATTGATCTCGTCTCGACATTATTGGCTGCGAGGAAGCTCCACTCATGCATATTCAACAAGCAGCCGACTGTATCCTTATTCCGATACCAACAATTACGTAGGTACCATTTTTTTAATACATTTTCTTTCTTGTTAAATTAGTTTACTTCGGAATGGACAGTTAGTGCTAGCTTCCTGTGTAGAATAGAACTATAGGTCAAGTAGTTGCGGTTGAAAAGTAAAGTTAAAATAATTAAAAATATTTGAGTACTTAACATAAACAACTTGTGTCTATGGGTGATTCTTCGAAATTCCATTCTTCGTCTGTTTTATATGGCCATTTTTTTATTTCCTTTTTAGCTCTATAACATATGTTTATATGAAAATGGATATAGCAAATAACATATAATTGGAAAAGGCACTCGTTTTCATCAAGTATTTTTCGAGTTATTGACGTTACAATTTTTTGTTGCCATATGAATCAGAAACAAGAACACCAAGGAAAACCATCTTTTTTTAAAAATATAGCATTTTTCGCAATTTTCTTGGACTGTCATCAATGTAAGAACTATAGAAGGTTACGAAAAATAAAATTCAAAGTTAAAATATTGAATTTTGTACCAGTGACATGCAAAAAACTGGTCTGAGGCGACAATTTTCAGAAAATTTATAAAAGTGTAAATATCTCTAAAACTATTGACATTTTACTTAGGTCATATAGGTAGCAATATTCTGATCACTCCTAAGGTGTTCTATCAGCCCTCCAAAGCATGACGTAAACTTTGGGAACAATCTGTATTGGATGAGGTTTTTTACCGTATGAATCATATACAAATGAATCAGGATTAATAGTAACCTTATTTTTATATAAATTTTGTGATTTGTGTTTAATTTTAAGTAGGTAAATTCTACTTTATTTTTATGTTCTGGCTGTTTAGTTATACTTACAGTACTGTTGCACCTACTCTATTAGTTCCAATTAACAGTAACGGAGTAAATACCATATCTGTGTACCTAGTTTACTTTGCGGGATGGCACTGTTGCCTATAATACAGGTTTTACCTAGCTTAGGCATCAGTAACCAAACCAGAATTTTAGGTTTTCTTTTGTTCAGTAATCAAACTGTTAATTACTTTTACTGTTTACAGGATGTAAAATTCTTTGTTGTAGGTACTTAATTTTTTTATGGCCAATAAATAATTTTTGAATCAGGATTTTGCATAAAACCTTTGGAAGTTCATAATAAATAAACACGCTACAGTGTTGTATATTTTTTTCATAAATCTGTAACCCAAGAGCATTACATGAAACTCATATTGAAGAATCATACTCAGAAAATATATTTTTTACAGGATACATATTAATCAGAAGGGTACCTGAACCAAGACCATATGGATCAGATTTTGACCTTCTTTTCACCTGGATGTAGGCATACTAGGAGCACCTCCATCTACTGGCTGGTCCGTTGGAGAGCTGGCTTCCAGCGAGCGGACAGCCAGACTTCCATTGCCACTACAAGACCAAGTATGGTCATCAACATATGAATCAGTACTACATGCCGGACACTCCTTAATTATTTATTCATAAAAAAACTTACGTATTTATAAGTACTTAATTTTTTTTTGTGAAAGGAAAACTCATTGCCCTTTGATAAAAGGGAAATGTGATACTGAACATTTTGTTCCTGAAGCTGGCAAACGGACGCTCTATATGAATCAGAATAAACCACTTCAAATATTTTTTTTTCAGTAGTGAAATTACTGCATTTATTGAAAAAATGAGATTGGTTACAAATAGAGATAGAGCAAGACTGTATTGAAAAAAAATTACGTGTCATTATCTTAATTGGTTACAAAGATTTATCCTCAACGCCGTCGAAAATACGGCCCCTGAAGAATCACCCCTATATAACCTACTGTTGATAATCCTGTTCACTGCGATGATGATGTAGTTTCCGTAGTTGAGCCAACTTCAGAGATTGTAAAAACTTATTGTAATAACAAATTATTAAGCAACACATGACACGGTCACATCTGACGGTCGGGTTGCCCACTTACCCAACAACTCTATCAGCACAAGCTTGCTTGTGTTGGGGTCCACCAACCCGCACTAGGCCAGCGTAGTGGACTAGGCCTTAAACCCTTCCTTCATTGGAAGGGGGCCCGTATCCCAGCAGTGGGAAGGTGATGGGTTGTGATGATGAATGCAAATAAACTATCTAAGAAAATATATAACCAAGCGTCAATTTCTGATCTACCACATGCAATCCATCAAATGAATATTGACCTTGAGCATATACTCTCATGGAGCAAAGATCACGGTCTGAGAGTTAACCCCACCAAAACGCAGGTCATAGTTTTAGGCAGCCCTAGATTTACCTCTCTTGTCGACCTAAATGCCCTGCCTCCAATAGTTTTCAATGGAGTTCACATACGTTGGAGTAAATGTGTGAAGAATCTGGGGTTTTTATGGACAGCGCTATGACTTGGAAGAATCAGCTCGACGAGGTGAGCCGGAAGGTGTTCGCTTCTGCAGGCTCACTCCGGAGATTGCGGAATTTCCTACCCACGGCCACCAAAATTGTTCTTTCTCAATCCTTACTTCTTCCTATTCTAGATTATGCCGACTCTTGTTACACCGATCTTACCGAGCAGCAACTTAACAAACTTGAGCGCCTCCAAAATGTCTGTATAAGGTTCATATTTGGTTTACGCAAATATGACCATGTTTCTGAATTTCGCTCCAAGCTCAAGTGGCTCCCTATTCGCCTCCGCCGGAATACCCACATCCTTTCACTATTGCATTCAATACTGTTTAACCCAGCATACCCTGCGTACCTTAAAGAGCGCTTTAACTTTCGGTACGAATCTCATACTCGGACACTTCGCTCATCACATAATCTTCGCCTTAATATCCCTCCCCATTCAACAAAATTTTACGGTGATTCCTTTACCATACAAGCCATCACCTTATGGAATGATCTCCCACTACACATACGTAAAGCGCCGTCATTGGCTTCTTTTAAAAGAATGGTAAAGGATCATTTTCTTAGTGTTTAGGTAGTTTTTTTTTCCGTTGTCTTATTATCAGAGCTCAGACAAGAATTAATATATATCCTATAAAATCTGATAATTATATTTATGTAGGTATATGTAGTTTATTATATGATATATATGATTGTTATGGGTATTATAATATATAAAGCTGGATTACCACTGACACACTGACTGACATGATTGTTCTCCCAGAAGGAGCCATTTTTTGATATGAAAATGTTTTAGGGAAATGTACAGGATGCTCGGGTGAGTAGAGAAAAAATCCGAAATTTTAAAAAAAGTTGTAAAAAAAAAAAAATTTTTTTGTTCCTCTTTTTTGGTGACCATACATTTTTTCATATTCCGAGGGTGTTTTTGGAATGTCTGACAGATTATAAAAAAAATATAAAAAAATAAAAAAACAAAATGGCGGCCGAGTTGCAGTGTTGCAAAGTTTAGGGCGTGTCAGACCCGACTTGAGGTGAATTGATCTCCCGGAAGGGGGGGAGGTGGGGGGATGCTGTTTTTTGTAAACGGTGGGACACATGATGAAATTTAAGGGAAAATTCCAAAAAATGATTTTTTTTAAATTGCGGGGTGAGGGGAGATTTTTTTATAAAAACGTGTTTTTTCGGGGATTTTCAAAGCATTTTTTTATTGTGTTCGAGGCATTTGAGAGGTTTGACTTGTATGGAGCGGTTGTGTAGTTTGACGAGTAAAGTTGCCATGTGAAAGAATTTTCCCCATTTTTGGGGTAAATTTTGAGATTTTCCCCAAAAACATGAAAAGTAGAAATGGCCACTTTTGATTTTAAAATTTGATGCAGTTTTGTCGTAAAGACCTGTACTAATGACATTTGACCATTTTTATTACTTTCGACTGGCAACCCTGCGCGATAGGCGAGATTATATTTTTTCGGATTTTTTTACGTCGACCCAACTTGAGGTGAATTGATCTCCCAGAAGGGAGGCAGGTGGGGTGATGATTTTTTTTGTACACGGTCTGTTATATGGTGCAATTTATGGGAAAATTCCGAAAAATTGAAAAAACAAAATGGCGGACTGCTTTGGCGGCCATTTTGTAAAAGTGACTTTTTTTCACGATTTTTGATTGGATTTTTGACCTATTTAGAGTGGTTAAGGAGATTTGTCTTGTATGGCGCATTTGTGTAGTTTGTTGAGTAGACTATACCTACTAAATAAAATTTCCCCATTTTTAGGGAAAATTTTGAGATTTTCCCAAAAAACGTGAAAAATAGAAATAACCGTTTTGGATATTAAAAAATGATGCAGTTTAGTCAGAAAGGCTCATACTAATGACATTTGACTATTTTTATCATTTTCGGCTGGCAACCCTGAGAAATACGGGATATTATATTTTTGAAAAAGTTCGACGTCGATTCAAGTTGAGGTGAATTGATCTCCCAGAAGGGGGGAAGGTGGGGTGATGTTTTTCTTTGTACATGGATGGATATATGGTGAAATTAATAGGAAAATTCCGAAAACTTCAAAAATCTAAATGGCGGATGAAGTGGCAGCCATTTTGTAAAAGAGAAATTTTACATGTTTTAAGGCTATTTCACCTGTATTGAGTGGTCTGACAGTTTTGACTTGCAGAGCGCGTTTGTGTGTTTAGGTACGCTTAATTTTTCTATGAAATAAAAAAATCCCCATTTTTAGGGAAAAAACAAAATTTCCCTAAAAACATAGGAAATTTTACATAAATATGCAATTTCATTCCTTTGAGACGGTCTGAGGGGATTCGAATGTATAGTGCATTTGTGTAGTTAAATGCATAATATTTTAATTTACAATAAAAACTCCCCACTTTTAGGGAAAAAAACAAAATTTCCCTAAAAACGTAGAAAAAATTACCAACATTAGCAATTTCACCCCTTTGAAGTGGTCAGACAGATTTATGGTATATGGCGCATTTGTGTAGATAAACACAAATAATTTTTATTTAAAATAATAACTCCCTACTTTTTCCTAAAAACAAACAAAATGTAAATCAACTTTACTACACACTTAAGTGCCGAGCGTAGCGAGGCCATAGTCGTTCTACAACCTATACCAAAATAAAACCAGCCGAGCGCAGCGAGGCATCCGACAAGTAAACTTGCGATAAAGAAAAGAATTCCGAGCTAAGCGAGGCATTACGTATCATAATTATTAATACCAATAAAGAAAAACTTCGGGAAAAGTCCCCTTTAAGAAGTGGAAAGCCGAGCGAAGCGAGGCAAAACAACCTAGACCTCAATCCAATACCTAGAGCGCCGAGCGGAGCGAGGCAAAACTACTGAAATCAACAACCGAAAACCCGAAGAGCCGAGCGAAGCGAGGCTAAAGCGCAATAAACAGCAAATTCCTATGTTACTGCAAAGCCGAGCGAAGCGAGGTAAAACGATCAAAACTATCATTCCGAGACCTAGAGAGGAGCCGAACGAAGCGAGGCAAAACTTCTTTAATCACCAACTGCATGTTTAACTGGAGAGCCGAGCGCAGCGAGGCAAAACAATCCAAGCCATCATACCACAAACTTTGGAGAGCCGAGCGCAGCGAGGCAAAACATTTCAAAACATTACACCACAACCACTGAAGAGCCGAGCGCAGCGAGGCAATACAACTTAAGTATACCCTACCGTAAAAATATAAGGGCCGAGCGAAGCGAGGCAAAACCATTCAAACCACCAAAACCCAAACCCTGAAGGGCCGAGCGAAGCGAGGCAACACTACTAATCTGAGAGCTGAATGTGGCAAATAATACTAAAGAATCCAATATTTGTGTACAAAAGATATCGCCTCGATACTAGGTAAAGTTCATGAAAAAGAAAGTTCATATAGGTAGGTAGTTTCTCTACTAAAAAACTCAGGAGTTTAAGTGAATAATCGAGACGCTAGAAAAACGCGCGAATGGCGGTTACTCAGATTTCCTCATCAACAAAACTAATCTGAGAGCTGAATGTGGCAAATAATACTAAAGAATCCAATATTTGTGTACAAAAGATATCGCCTCGATACTAGGAAAAGTTCATGAAAAAGAAAGTTCACATAGGTAGGTAGTTTCTCTACTAAAAAACTCAGGAGTATAAGTGAATAATCGAGACGCTAGAAAAACGCGCGAATGGCGGTTAGGCCCGGGTCTCCTATTTACTCCGTAGGTCGCGTCAAGTGTCACCGCCGTGGGCCGCGTCACAATGCTCATTATGTCTACGCGCCAACGTCGGCGTGTGAGGGAGACCGCATCAGTACATTTCTATAGTGAGCATTTGTGACGCGGCCTACGGCGTGACGCTTGACGCGACCTACGGCGTAAATAGGAGACCCAGGCCTTACTCAGATTTATGAGGTGTTTTATTAAAGAAGCCAACGTTTATATACAAAAAGATGTCACCTAGATAAACTATAGGTAAAGGTATTATAGATACCTATAGTTATAATGGCTACATTTTTGAAGGGAAATCATAAGCAGTTAATGCCAGTATTTTTCTTCAAAATGATTGGAATATTAATGCGAAGAAAAACGCCAGAAAGAGTAGCTGCGATATTGTAAAGCTGACCGATACTTATAATGAAAAAAACTGTTTTTAAAATAAAAGGAAAAGCAACAATACCCACGTGATAACGAAATTCATACGGAAAATACAGTTTTGAAGGCAAAACAAAACACAAGAAAGATTTGCTACAGTATGTTCAAGTCAATACCCTGCTAAAATCGAAATTCATACTGAAAACTGTATCCCCCCCTGAAACAAAATCATCAGAACCCCTTTTATAACGAAATTCATACAGAAAACAGTTTTTAATCTAAAACAAAACACAACAAAGAATTGCTAAGGTTTGTTCAAGTCAATACCCTTCTGAAACCAATATTCATACTGAAAACTGTAATCCCACCTGAAACAAAATAATCAGTAAGTGCCCCTTTAATAAAGAAATTCATAGTGAAAAATCATTTTTAAGGCCTAACAAAATGCAAGAAAGATTTGCTACGGTATGTTAAAGTTAATACCCTACTGAAACCGAAATTCATACTGAAAACTGTTTCCCACGTCAAACAAAATCGTCAGGAACCCTTTAATTATAAAAAAACATAGTGAACACAGTTTTTAAGGCATAACAAAACGCAAGAAAGATTTGCTACGATATGTTCAAGTCAATACCCTGCTGAATCCAAAATTGAAAATGAAAACAATCCCACCTAAACCAATAGCATCAAAGCCCCGCGCGGCTGCTTGCAGCCCGCGCCACAACGCAACCTCTAGTTATAATATATATAGCTGGATTACCACTGACACACTCATTGACATGATTGTTCTCCCAGAAGGAGCCATTTTTTGATATAAAAATGTTTTAGGGAAATGTACAGGGTGCTCGGGTGAGTAGAGAAAAACCTCGACTATTTAAAAAAAGTTGTAAAAAAAAAAAATTTTTTTTGCTCCTCTGTTTTGGTGACCATACATTTTTTCATATTTTGAGGGTGTTTTTGGAGTGTCTGACAGATTATAAAAAAAATAAAAAAACAAAATGGCGGCCGAGTTGCAGTCAAGTAAAGTTTAGGGCGTGTCAGACCCGACTTGAGGTGAATTGATCTCCCGGAAGGGGGGGAGGTGGGGGGATGGTTTTTTTTGTAAACGGTGGGGCACATGATGGAATTTAAGGGAAAATTCAAAAAAATTGTTTTTTTTTTAATTGCGGGGGAGGGGAGATTTTTTTATAAAAACGTGTTTTTTCGGGGATTTTCAAAGCATTTTTTTATTGTGTTCGAGGCATTTGACAGGTTTGACTTGTATAGAGCGGTTGTGTAGGTTGACGAGTAGAGTTGCCATGTGAAAGAATTTTCCCCATTTTTAGGGTAAATTTCGAGATTTTCCCCAAAAACATGAAAAGTAGAAATGGCCACTTTTGATTTTAAAATTTGATGCAGTTTTGTTGGAAAGACCCGTACTAATGACATTTGACCATTTTTATTACTTTCGACTGGCAACCCTGAGCGATAGGCGAGATTATATTTTTTCGGATTTTTTTACGTCGACCCAACTTGAGGTGAATTGATCTCCCAGAAGGGAGGCAGGTGGGGTGGTTTTTTTTTTTGTACACGGTCTGATGTATGGTGCAGTTTATGGGAAAATTCCGAAAAGTTGAAAAAACAAAATGGCGGACTGCTTTGGCGGCCATTTTGTAAAAGTGACTTTTTTTCGCGATTTTTGATTGGTTGTTTCACATGTTTAGAGTGGTTGGGGAGATTTGTCTTGTATAGCGCATTTGTGTAGTTTGATGTGTAGACTATACAAACTAAATAAAAATTCCCCATTTTTAGGGAAAATTTTTAGATTTTCCCAAAAAACATAAAAAATAGAAATAACCGTTTTGGATTTTAAAAAATGATGCAGTTTAGTCAGAAAGGCTCATACTAATGACATTTGACTATTTTTATCACTTTCGGCTGGCAACCCTGAGCAATACGGGAGATTATATTTTTGAAAAAGTTCGACGTCGATTCAAGTTGAGGTGAATTGATCTCCCAGTAGGGGGGGAGGTGGGGTGATGTTTTTCTTTGTACATGGTTGGATATATGGTGAAATTCATGGGAAAATTCCGAAAACTGCAAAAATCAAAATGGCGGATGAAGTGGCAGCCATTTTGTAAAAGAGAAATTTTACATGTTTTAAGGCAATTTCACCTGTATTGAGGGGTCTGACAGTTTTGACTTGTAGAGCGCGTTTGTGTAAGTGGATGCATTTAGTTTGCTTATGAAATAAAAACTCCCCATTTTTAGGGAAAAAAAACAAATTTCCCTAAAAACATGGGAAATTTTACATAAATATGCAATTTTATCGTTTTGTGATGGTCTGAGGAGATTTGAATGTATGGCGCGTTTGTGTAGTTAAATGAATAGATTTTTAATTAATAATAAAAAACTCCCCACTTATAGAAAAAAAAACAAAATTTCTCTAAAAACATGGGAAAATTTACATAAATATGCAATTTTATCACTTTGAGATGGTCTGAGGGGTTTTGAATGTATGGCGTGTTTGTGTAGTTAAATGCAAACAATTTAAATTTTAAATAAAAATTCCCCACTTAAAGGGAAAAAAAATCAAATTTTCTCTAAAAACGTATAAAAAATTACCAACATTAGCAATTTCACCCCGTTGAAGTGGTCAGACAGATTTATGGTATATGGCGCATTTGTGTAGATAAATACAAACAATAATTATTTAAAATAAAAACTCCCCACTTGTAGGGAAAAAAACAAAATTTCCCTAAAAACGTAGAAAAAATTACCAATATTAGCAATTTTACCCCTTTGAAGTGGTCAGACAGATTTGTGATATATGGCGCATTTGTGTAGATAAATACAAATAATTATTTTTTAAAATAAAAACTCCCCACTTTTAGAGGAAAAAATATTTTCCCTAAAAATATACAAAATGTAAATCAACTTTACCACAGTGTAAGTGCCGAGCGCAGCGAGGCCATAGTCCTTCTACAAGCTATACCAAAATAAAACCAGCCGAGGACAGCGAGGCATCCGACAAGTAACCCTGCCATAAAGGAAAGAAATCCGAGCGAAGCGAGGCATTACGTATCATAAATTATTAAAATCAATAAAGAAAAACTACGGGAAAAGTCCCGTTTAAGAAGTGGAAAGCCGAGCGAAGCGAGGAAAAACAACCTAAACCATCAATCCAAAACCTAGAGAGCCGAGCGGAGCGAGGCAAAACTACTGAAACCAACATCCGAAAACCCGAAGAGCCGAGCGAAGCGAGGCTAAAGTACAATAAACAGCAAGTGCCTATGTAACTGCAGATCCGAGCGAAGCGAGGCAAAACAACCGAGACTACCATTCCGAGACCTGGAGAGGAGCCGATCGCAGCGAGGGAAAACAATCCAAACCACCATACCACAAACCTTCGAGAGCCGAGCGTAGCGAGGCAAAACATTTCAAAACATTATACCACAACAACTGAAGAGCCGAGCGCAGCGAGGCAATACAACTGAAGTATTACCTTACCGTAAAAGAGTAGCCGAGCGAAGCGAGGCAAAACAATGTAAACCACCATACCGCAAACCCTGGAGCGCCGAGCGAAGCGAGACAGCACTACTCATACCCTTGTCAACACAACTATACCTATAACCTGAGAGCCAATTGTGGCAAAAAAAATCCTTGAATGAATAAAAAAGAAAGACAAAGGTTTGGGCGCGTTTATAGTTGCAATTATGGATTAAATTGAAGTAAACCATAGTTCTGTAAACAACCATGTCAATAAACAATCATAGGAAATGTTCAAAGTGTGTGTGTTCGAGTGAGAATTTAAAAAAATAAAAAATAGTCTCAAACAGCAAACCCGAGTAAGAAATTAATGAATAAAAAAGCCTGTGTATTTCGTTGCTGTGAAAAAGTTTCTCTTCAGGACAAAGTAGGTAAACTAATAATCGAGACGCTAGAAAAACGCGCGAATGGAGGTGAGCGGTGGTAGCTCAGTCGGGTAAGCGCCCGCTTCTCACACAAGAGATGCGGGTTCGAATCCCGGCGCTGACATGTACCAATGAGACACAATCGCTCTTACGGTGAAGGAAGACATCGTGAGGAAACCTGCATATCTAGAATCCACCAACCCGCAGTGGACCAGCGTGGTGGGAAATGGTCCAAGCTTAGGAAGGCAGTTTAGACCTTGGGGATATGCACAAAGGTTCCACTCGAAAGAGCCAGGTGTAGGTACTTACACACAATAGAATAGAATAGAATAGGAGGTGACTCAGATTTATGAGGTATTAAAGAATCCAATATTTGTACACAAAACGATGTCATCTAGATACTAGGTGAAGTTTACGAAACCAAAAAATAACCATATAGATCAGTTTCTCTACCGTATTTGTGTGAGACAATCCGTTATTCATAATTTAAATAGTTTTCAAGGCAAATATTAACATTCCTGTGGAGTTTTTCTTAGGTATGTAAAGCCAAATTCAAGAAATATCCGTTGTACACTCCCGGGCAATGAAAAAGTTCCACTCACAAAATGCCGACACCATACGACCCCAATTTTTACAAAGATTTTTTAATTTAAAATTGGAACAAAATATTACCGTTTTCAGTTGGTTGTTGCAGAAGACGGCATTAAGCTAGATTTTCCGTTTAGCTTTTCTCAGTTGAAACTTTTCACTGCCCGTGAGTGTATTATGGCAAACTCAATACCTATCTGTTACCAATTTCATACTGAAATTAAATTTCAAGGGAAAACTAAACCCCATAAAATATTCGATACGTTGTAGTCAAGTGAATAACCGTATCTCACTAAAATTCATACTGAAAACCGTATCCCACATAAAACAAAAATCATCAGTACCCCTGTTATAATGAAAACCATAGTGAAAACCGTTTTTAAGGCATAACATAACGCAAGAATGATTTGCGACGGTATATTCAAGTCAATACCCTGCTGAAACTGAAATTCATACTGAAAACTGTTTCCCACGTCAAACAAAATCGTCAGTACCCCTATAATAAAAAAAATCACAGTGAACACAGTTTTTAAGTCGTAACAAAACGCAAGAAAGATTTGCTACGATATGTTCAAGTCAATACCCTGCTGAAACCGAACCAAAAGCATCAAAGCACCGCGCGGCTGCTTGCAGCCCGCGCCACAACGCGACCTCTAGTATAAGTATAATTTCACGTAAGTATATTGTTTAGTTTGTAGGTATTTATAGTTAATTAATAAATTCTTTAGTACACTTGACCCTATCTGAACATAAATATTCTTCCACCTAAAGGTTGTCTTGAAAAAATCGCTTTTAGTCATAAGAACGCCTTTTTTGTACCTATGTGTTTATATTTAAGCTTTGTATAATCTATTCTTGTGTACAATTAAAGAATAATATAATAATAATAATATAATATAATATGTGGGGACATCTCACACACGGCCATCCGACCCCAAGCTAGGCAGAGCCTGTGTTATGGGTATCGGACAGCTGATATATCTACACAAATACATAGATAGATACATATGAAATATAAATATCAACACCCAAGACCCGAGTACAAATATCTGTCTTTAAACAAATATCTGCCCCAGCCGGGAATCGAACCCGGGACCTTCGGCTCAGTAGTCAGGGTCACTAACCACTACGCCATTCGGTCGTCAGAATATTCTATCTATTCTATTCTTAATTAAAGAATATTCTATCTATCGATCTATCTATAAATACAACTGCACCTGTATAGAATAATATATTTATCTTTTCGATCCAGTCAATAGGCGCCCGCAATAGTCTGGTCAGAACGGCTCCCAAAAGACCTTAACAGAAATAAAATACAGTCCACGTAACTGTCGGTGTATTTCCCGTTCGCCACACGACACAATTCGATGTTAAACACCTCATAACGTGGCGTTTTATGTAGTTATACGACCCGAGTGACAATCGGGGTGATTTACTCGCTCATTTGTATCATAACTGCGCTTCAAGTCTGCTGATTGCAAGCAACAATGTGGGCTGGCAAACGCGTATTTTGGTAAATATATAATGACATTCTTTACAATATGTATAAAGAGCTTTTGCCATCGGCTTCTCGTTAAATTCGTAGTACTTACTTAATACAATTTAGTTATTATACATTTAAACCTCCATGTTATCATTGTATCTTAAAAAAATTAAACGCATTGAAATCCGTTGTAAAGATCGAAGGAAGCATAGATACGTACACATCTAGACACGCGGTAGCGTGTCAAGCCAAGTTCGAGAAACAGAACTGGCGAGCCGCACCGTGTGTAATATTACACGAACCATTTCGAGCTACTTTTGATCCCCTCATAAATCAAAAACTATTTCACATTAACGTATCAAATGTGGCTTATATATTGAGACTAGCGAGATACATATGTGTTCCAAATTTCATAAGCGTATCTCAAACGGCTATTAAGATATTAATGTCCAAAAATCCTCATTTTTATCATTGACTCATTCACGTATAGATCAAAACTCTTGTAGTGGTAAAACTGGCTTTGAGATAAAGTCTAGAAAGCTGTAAATGGATGGGATGGGATGGTACTGATACGATACGATACGATACGATACGATACGATACGATACGATACGATACGATACGATACGATACGATACGATACGATACGATACGATACGATACGATACGGTACGGTACGATACGGTACGATACGATACGATACGATACGATACGATACGATACGATACGATACGATACGATACGATACGGTACGGTACGATACGGTACGATACGATACGATACGATACGATACGATACGATACGATACGATACGATACGATACGATACGGTACGGTACGATACGGTACGATACGATACGATACGATACGATACGATACGATACGATACGATACGATACGGTACGGTACGATACGGTACGATACGGTACGATACGGTACGATACGGTACGATACGGTACGATACGATACGATACGATACGATACGGTACGATACGGTACGATACGGTACGATACGGTACGATACGGTACGATACGGTACGATACGGTACGATACGGTACGATACGGTACGATACGGTACGATACGGTACGATACGGTACGATACGGTACGATACGGTACGATACGGTACGATACGGTACGATACGGTACGATACGGTACGATACGGTACGATACGGTACGATACGGTACGATACGATACGATACGGTACGATACGGTACGATACGGTACGATACGGTACGATACGGTACGATACGGTACGATACAGTACGATACGGTACGGTACGGTACGACACAACGCGCCACGACGCGACACGACACGACACGACGCGACGCGACGCGACGCCTAGGACCTATGATGCTGATGATGATACTTTCAAGATTTTCTTACTTGTTATTGTTTTTAACTTGGACTGCGATAATGTTTTAAATCATTTGTTTTACTGTGGTTCTCACTAGATGACGCTGCTGTAAAACTTTCTACATCGCGGTATGGTTGTGTTTCTTGACCACCATATAACCTGTATTGTAGCCTAAGGTCTGTCTTGGCTGGCTAGTTTTCATAGATGAATTATAACATATTACAAGTTAAACCTATAAGAATTCTTATTTTATAATTCCGATAATTTGTATTGTTGGTAGAAACTAGCGATGAAACAGGTAGGTGTATAAAAACTAGCCAAATCAGACCTTAGGCTACAATACATAATTTTATGTTATAAGAACATAATATATGATATGTTATGTACCTACTGTTACTTATAAATAAATTACAGGACTGACCATTGAACTTGGCACCCATTTAGATCTCACTTCTTTTGTCGTTGAAGTCAACAATCAAGGCATTTATCATGATATTGAACTTGGCTCTTATTTTACATTTATGTTTTTGATGGGATACATACTACAGACAGATTTTGACATAGAAGCGACTTCACTTTATAGGTACTATGATCAAGTGATAGTGAAGAAGAGGTACTTAAATATGACATAGGCTTTTGAAAAGCATGTTAGTGGTATCAGTGTTAGTGTCATCACCGTGGCGCGGAGCTGGCTGTTGAATGACCAGACTTGACGCCCTTTATAGGTTATGGCTGAATATATGATGAGCTGACCGCCCCCCTTGTTGCATCGTTCATTACATTTTCAATTACGATTGGTGTATTCCCCCGTACAGACATATTGTGTTATTGTTGCAGTAACTACTTCATTAAAATTCTTCGATTCCTTAAATATTGGAATGCTTACTGATTTAAGTCTTATCTAGTGCTTGTTAGGTAATTTCCCGTGAGATATTTTGAATAGATTTACACACAAAACATGAAATAATTACAAAAATTGTGGTACAATAAAGTATGCAGTTTATTAAAAAAAAAACTTATTTCCAACAGAGTTTGTACAAAAAGTGTCAGGACAATCTGTCCGTGTATCTTTCACATTATTTACATCTCTGGTGCATAGGTAGGTACCCTTGTCAGGTGTAGGATTTGCTTCAAAGATATCGGACGACTGAAAAAGGGAAAAAAGTATTCATTCCGGAAAAACCTAGAATGATTCGAAGCTTCCTGGCATTAGCTAGGAGGTATATTATACCCTGTATCTACAGAAAATGCCGGCACAATTTAAAATCATTTCTTTACTGGCCCGGCTTATAAAATACTCAATCAAACAGATCAGTTACAAGTGAAGGTTTCCCGATGGGGTTTTAATTATTCAAGGCCCATAATTTGATATCCGACCCAGCCACTTTGTGTTATGGACTTGTTATCATTTTCACTTAATTTGAGTTCATAATTAATGTTGCATCATTATTACTTGAAAACCGCGGTCGAAATAAAAGTGGTAGCAGAATATCTTATTATTTAAATAAATGAGTATAGTGAGTATGTTGTGCTCTGTAATAGTGTATTAAGTATTTCACTCACCTACTAAGTAGGTACATAACTTTTATCCGGCTACTGCTTAGATCAAAACTAAATCTGTGTATTATAATACATGTAGTAGGCGTATGTACTTGTGTGTATTTTTTATTTATTTTTTGCTTATATTTAGTGTGTAGTAGATAATAATAACTTAAATTATACTATATTCCTTGAGTAAGTACACTGTACCCCTTTTATATCTCTAGTCCATCCATCCAAAGGTTGTCTGGAAGAGATCGCTATAAGCGATAAGACCGCCTTTTGTACCCTAGTTAAGTGTCTATGTAAAATTGTTAATCATTTCTTGGTGTACAAATAAAGAGTACTCTATCTATCTATCTAAATCAAACGTATTGAAACTCTCACGGGAATATTTTTATGTTTCGCCAAAATGTTACATTAAATTAATGCTTAATAAAAACACAGTAGTTTAATGATAAATGCATCTTCAAAAACAGGCGAATACCTACAGTAATTCAATGTCATAGACAGAGACACAGAAAGATGTCACCTATATATCCTTAATCCTTTAATTTTAATTCTGATTCGATCCTTATTGTTTTTTTGTATAGGTACCTAATTAGGCAAGAAAATGCAACAGGTGACAGTCGTATTAAAAGTATACGGAATTAAAAGGTGCAGTGTGGTGAGAATGCTGTCGGATTGGATAATAAGGCTACGCGGCGGAACACTAGGCGGCGTATTTATAAAGTCTACAATATGTTATTTTGTATTTGAACAATCTGCCTATATAAAATATAAAATGCGCCAAAACGACAAGTTTAAGAAGTAAATTTAAATAAGTTAGTTATCCAAAAGAGCACAAGCACCAAAATCTGAAATCGGTCAAAGAGTTACATTTTACTTGGACCCTTAAACAGTCAGTGACTTTATTGCCTTTAGAATATATCATTACTGTTCTATAAATGTAGGTACTTAATACAATATTTAAAATAAATTGGCAACAAGCACTTTAGTCCGCGCACATTTATCAAAAATTACACTAATGTACTATGAAGTTTCAGGCTCGCACAACATACTTAGGTACAGCTCACGGCTCCCCTGGGCTTTGCAGTTACGCCACCTTTTTGCCTCAGATCGGTATGCATTATGCAAACTGCATGCGCGACCTAACGGCTGCGTATCACGCAAAATGGGATTGCAAGCTATGATTAAGAAATTTTTTGCTCCACCCCCGTGTTTGCGCTGAAATAAATGAGTTTTTCTAAGAACATCCGGTCAGCTGCGCTGAGCACCTCTATGTTTTCTAAATGTATTATATTTATATAATGAGGAATCCTTGTTGGAAATACAATGATAAGTATTTAGTGGGAATCGTATCACACAAAAAAATATTTTCATTAAATATAATTAAGTATGCAAATAAAAGAGATTGATTCCATGAATTTAGATAATTACATTATTGACTGAATCCATTTTAAAGTGGATTGATTATACCTATTGTGTCTGAGTACTATCTACCTATTTATCAGTGAATCAATGTTACCCTTAAAGTAAATGAATGAACAATCACATTCCAATATAATAAAATACCGGGTATATTCCTATCGGGTTGGAATTTTGATTAAAGTCAAGCCAAATGTATTGCGAGGGTGTAGTTTTCGGAAATAAATTGAGGGACACATACAGGATGATGCAAAAATATTATACCTTTAGTAAACCGAAAGGTGCCAACTCCGGGGGTCATTCAGAACAACTTTTGTTTTACGGCTTTTGAAAATTCGTGACACACTCTGTATATTTCTGAGGGGAGTTTTTGCGTGTGAATTAATACCGATGTTTATGATACATTTAATCGAGTATGATTTGTTAGAACGGTGACTAATTCTTAGAGCTTTATAAAAATGTTTCTGTATGAGTCATATCAGTCATAAGTCATAACATAACATCACCTTTGCATACTAATTATATTTTCTCAATGAAATCTTTCAAGTTTTTTTTACTTCTAGAATACTACTTAGTTACTTGCTCACAATCTTCTTTTTACTCCGGTACATATTAATTAGTTTTATTGATGTTTCCTCATAAATTATTTATGATTTTCAAGTTAATTATGACGATTTATTTATTTCAGGTAAGTACACTAATGCTGACGATGGAGATGTCAGCTGAAACCGTGACTAGCAGCCGCGTCATCTTGCCAACGATCCATGTTAGTTAGTTTCTATAGCTATTCAATACACCGATACAATACATATTCTAAACAAATTTTCTCTAAAACATAGCAAAATTTACAAAAAAAAACGAGAACTAAGCACTTACTTGTACCTTTATCGTTCACGTGCAAATTTTTTGTAGAATGTAGAACTATCTTTTGGCTCACTCACATATCAGCCTGTATCAGGTAGTATGAAAAATAGGCAAACAGACATCTAGACGATCTAATGTCTAGAAATAAATAATTGAAATCATATATTTATTTTAATAATAAACTTCCACAGACATTTTCTTAACGTTCCCCCTGTATACAAAGGTACATAAAGTCTTCCGATTCCAATAAAGCCAGGTATTGCTACATCGCATCAAAGAATATAACGATGAAGATGAGTTTTTCCAATTAAAACCAATGAATTAATTAAGTATTTTTCCTACCTGAAAAATGGGGAAAAGGAAAGGTTTTACAGTGATTTTCACGAACCGCGGTTTGAACAGGCTTAAGTATTTAATCTTGGCAATTTTGCTTCCGACACGTTGATGCGAATTGATTTCTAATCCCCTCTCTTACCAACTCTTACGTACATTGTAAAAAAAGCTACAAAATTTGTTTTAAGCTGCGTACAGACCGGCCCAACGAACGCCCAACGATGGATATGTATCATACATAATACAGGGCAGATTGCAGCAACGAAGTTCAACAAAACCCGTTCTTTGGCGTTCGTTTGCCCGGACTGTACGCAGCTTTATAATTAAGCGTAATCGTAAATAAGGTAATTCGTCGGTGAGCCAGGTAGGCTAGGTAACATGTATAGCTATGAAATTCTGCGAGCTGTAACTTACATTGCAGTGGTAATATGCCAAAGAATGCATAATGATGATGAATACGGTTTCTGAAGTGGAAACCATGGACAGACAAGCTCTTTTGTTTGAAAAGATGGCTCAGGAGTTTTTTTCCTCCGTTCTTCTTCTAAGACAGAGACTTTGACAAGCGTGGCGTGGGACGCCCTCCAGCCCACTCTACCTACGACGTCATTAGACAGGTATTCGGTAGTGGTTCGATGAGGATGACCGAGAACAGAGTGTTGGGGCGCTCCTAGGGGGAGGCCATATCATGTATGATGATAATAAAAGTATAGTGTCAGTTCACACCAGAGATCATCCAGTTAAGCAGAACTTCATCATCAGCCTATAGCAGTCCACTGCTGGACGTAGTCCGTCTCTCAAAGCACGCCACTACATGCGATCTTTAGCTTTCCGCATCCAATGATAAACAGCCACCCATCGTCGCCCCATATAGGCGGAGGGCTTAATTATAGTAGTAGTCGGTATATACTGTACGGTTTAGCACTTCAAAAAACACTTTGGTTTTGATTTACCTACCTATTGGTAGCTATTCTTAAGGCAGACATTTTTATTTTAGCGCTGTCAAACTATATTTTTTGGTAGTAAAAATGACATTTACGGGAACACTCATAGAGTCGAATTTCAATGAAAGAAATTAAGGTCTCAACAGCTCTAAAATTAGAATTTCTGCCTTTAGAATAGACATCATTATCTATGTATACTTACGTTCCTCTATATATTTATGGTATACACTTTCAAAATAACAGTATTTGCAGTTTCCGTCTACATGAATGAGCTTTGGTGTATATGTATGTAGGGAAATGAAGAAAAGTAGTTAGGTAAAATCTGTTTAAGAAAAACTATGTAATAAGTTGATCACATCATTTACTCTCATATCTTAACATTGAGCTACGTTATTCTCAATATTTACACAGACAGTCTTAAATACCTATATATAACTTATTCTTATAACAACAAGCAACAACTTACACTATAAAGAATAAATAAAACCATACGACATTGATGGTATCAAGATATTAGGGCTTTATCAAGACATAAATTGGGACTTGTACTGGTTTTTAAATAAAACTGGCATAATATTAACCCCTGAATACATAGAATAACTATCGACTTCAAGTAGAAATTTCAGTAAGTATGTATCACCTCTTGTTTGTACAGTCAGCTGAAAATATAAGTAGCTATACACATTTTTGACTTGCTTGATCTCAACTATTAAAACGTATTTTTTTATGAATGAAGCGGTTTGTGAGTTTGACAAGGTGTTAAGCTACTTGTGAAACTGGTAGAACTAAAATAGTTGTAGCTAATTTCATGAAATTATCACTAACTTTGGTTTATGTCTTGATTAAGTCGTGCCATTATAGTATAAGTTCTCCCACTAGTTCAGTTTTACTAGAGTACCTACGTACTGTAGTGAAATATTTATCTTTACGAAATAATATAGTTTTTACTTAAGCTGTTTTTCATATAAAATGCTAACATGAACGTTTTATACAGCTCCCTGTCTCGAGAAATATGTTTTACGCGGCTAAACTTTGTATAACTATTATTTATATGTATAATATTACGAGCATTAGGTAGGTACATACCTACAGAATTATGGTAATACAAATTAACCTTCTTTATTGACAATTATTTGACTAGCTAGGTATAGTAAATATTACTGTTAGATGCAGCCATAGCACACGTATATAATGAATCATAGGAAAAGAATACATAAATATAAAGTAAAAATCTACTTATAAATAGAAAAGAAAATATACATTTGCGTTTCGAATTGTATTCGTTATATTTTTTTAACTTAAACGTATTTTATAATATAGGCACACTCTATCTAAGAATGTAATGAAACCTAGGCAATACGAGATATATGTAGATATAGTGGTACATCATATAATAAATTATACAAAATTAAGTCATTTTATAAGCTTCCTACGTGATATGTTACTCGCACAACTTTTTTTCGTAATTATCTTTTTAAATTTTCTTATGTTTTACTATATCTCACTAGAAAGTATGAAACGTAATAGTATAGTATACGCCCAATGTCAATTCATATAGCCATATTTAATAGTACGCACTGCTCTTTATCGTTTATAATTTTCATTGATTCACTTTATACAATATTTAACTTCCTTGCCAGTACGTACTTATGTAGATAAAATAATGTTATAATAGGCCTATTATTTCATTTACTATCTAAAAAACTGGCATTATCATTTCATACAAATTCATGATTTAAAGTATATATACATGATCAATCTCTTATTTCACTTTGGTTGTATACAATACCTCTGTTCGCTGTATCTTTGGGTCGCTATTTATATTTATTAGGTAACAAATAAAAAAAAAACTTGAAGGTATGTTGTTTGTGGGCCAACCTTTCTTTGGATAAAATACTGTTATTATTTACGTAAATTAAAATATACTTTTAGTGCAAAGCAGGTACCTACTAACAATACGAGTACAACAAATTACAGAGTACTCAATACAAACTAGCATAATGAAAATCTATGAATTTGAGTGTCGAAACATTGTTACTACCTGATTGTGCACGTATTTAAAACTGTACTTTAAAGAATTCAATAAATAAATTATTATTACTGTTTTATATATGTATTTTGTCATTGACATTGGTAAGTCCACGATTAAATTCTTATAGAATCGCCTACCAGCACATAATTCAGAAACAATAATGCCGCTGAATCCTATTTATTTACCACATTTACAATTCAAGTAAAGGCGTGCCAAAGCGGCTTTTATAGCGCAACAGATGGCCGGAATCCAGTGTTGATGGTATTTTAATTATGGCCACTAAAATCTGGCTAACTTGCTGACTTCTGCATCCTTGGCTTTTGTATAATACCCGACATTCGAATAATTTCAGTGGCCCCTAATTTCTGTCATTGTAATCTATGCTATTGTTATAAATTCAAAGCGAAAAGCTTGTACAGTTTGTAAGTTTAGGATGGTTTAAATATATTTAAATATATTTTAAAGCGTCCTTTTTCACTGAATTTTAAGTCAAGTTAGATCGTACTCCATTGAAAGCATTCAACAATCGGAGACATACGTCGAATGTATTCTATGTATGTGCTTGTAGGAGGTTAAAAATATCGGGTTACACGTTTAATTAACGACCTCTAAAAGCTCCGATTAGAGTTTAAAAAAACACGATTTGCCAAACATAAAATATGTAGAGAAAGCTTTTTTTTTGCGTTAAGATAATTTAACTTACTAGCTAGGATTAGTTAATACATAATTTCAACAAGATTAACCTTTTCTTACATAATCTGTATATTTTCCTAATAATGTTTACTCTCTTTTTTATCATTAGTAATAAAAAGGAGCTAAAATGTACATATATTCATAGTTTAAGTAGAAGTAGACACTGTCCATTTGCTGTAGTTTCCCCCATCTTTGTGGGAAAAGTTCCAAGATAAATGTAAATTGAGTTCAGAGCACTCTAACTCACAGGAAGGAATTGTAACTGGAAAATTTTCTTTGAACATCGTTTTAATTTCAGAATATATTTCTAAAGTCAACAGTTAAATAGGCCTTTATAAGTTGTAACAAATAAAAGTTCCTCTTTTTCCTACTTACACATTTTATGCAAAATGGCGGCTGAACGACGAACAGCAATCCCGGAGAAAATCACAGCACCGGGACACAGCGAATTGACGCGCATTAATACCTTATTCTAAGCCTTAGGTTAGTCTATCGCATGATATTTGTGTGAACATCACGAGCAGGAATGTGAGGGCGGGGGTCAGCCGGCGCCCCCCCGAGGCCTGGACCCGGTCTGCCCGGGAGTCTCCCTCGAAGGTCACCTCGCGCGCCTTCGCGTAGCCCTTCGGCCTCTCTCCCTGCACGCTCTCCTCGTTGCTCCTCCAGTACACCGTGGCTATCGTGGCGAGACACTGCAACAAACATGGCCGCCGTTAGTTTGCGAAACCATAGACTAGACTGTTACAGTGAAACCATAGACTAATGAGCTAACTTTTGAGCGGTGCACTGATCGTAGAATGTAGTGGGGGAGGGTGAGAGTTGTATTATTATGATAATAAAGTTAAAATGTTGGTTTGTTGATGAATGTTAGTGAAATGAGGTATTGTGTAACACTTTTTGAGCGTGAAATCGCAAACCTACACAGGGGAGATTTGTAACGCATTTATTACCATTACGTATAAACTCAAAAACTAATGAACTTATTTCACATATTCTTTCACCTTTATATTATGCTTATACTCTACATTTTAGCCCTAAGTACCATTCACAGCTAACATTTACTCAGGAATTCCAACGAGAAACCGCAACTCAAAGGAGATGCGATAAAATCACGAAACTTAACATAATTATGATATTTTAACTAAGTGTGAGCATCTAACGTAGCTTAGATACTTACAAACTAACCCCGTTATTCATAGAAAAGTTAAAGAATGGTTTTAGCTATTGAACTGTTTTGTCTCTCTCTGACAAAGAACAAGTTGTCTAACAAATCTTCTTGTTGATAAATAACAAACTCACTTTAAGTTTCAAATCGCCTCTCCGAAAATGCTTCGGCTTGACTTTAAAATCCAGCCCCAAGCTCGTGGTCTCCAGTCCATCAGACCCTCGGTGCTCCTGCAGAGGCAGCAGATAGGAGGCGGGTGCGGGCTCGCCGTTCACGTACCACGCCAGGCGGGTGGCGGGGCGCGAGCGGCCGGATGTGCAGTTGACTTGGACCCGGTCTCCGACTCGGTAGCGCAGGCGGGAGCCGACTATTGTCGGCCCGTGTTCTGGTAAAGCTGGGGAGAGGGAGATGGTTAGGTTTGTGCGATAGAAAAAACTTGTGAGTTGGGTATGCTTCTTATTAGTGTATAGTGACAAACTGGTGCTGGACTTGTTTGTCAGGTTTGTCACCATAGTGAGAGGATTAGCAAGTGTGAATAGTGTCATTCCATAATTGGGTGAGCAGCATACCGCTGGACTATAAAGTACACTAACTTGCACTCGATCAACAAGCAAGATACCTTTTGCGAACTACTTTGGCTACTTTATCACAGAACATAATTCGATATAAACGTCTCCTTGGGAGATCTGAAAACCCTTGACCACAATGACCCATAAGATAGCAATAAAGCTCACCAACGACCATCATATCTCCGTGGTCGGACACGGTGGGGAAGAGCGGGCGCTCCCCCGATACCTCGCAGCGGTAGCGCCCCGCCGTCTCCACCACTGCCGGGGACAGCGTCACGTTGGCGCCGTTCGGGCTGGACTTCTGCAATTAAAGATGGCGGTGTCAGTTAGCTGTCGAGGCTGCTCACTATACTATTTCACGGGGAAACGGCTATTATATAGTTACAAGTAGTAAACGGCCACCTGGGAGTAAAAAGAGTACATTGGATTGGGAATCATTTTCTGAAACAACATGAATCAGTGTGTAAAGCAAATAGGTATTGGTAACAATCATTTGAGTATGTAAAGTGTTTTATTTATAGCCCTTTAATGTTAAAGACATAGAATTATCACTGAAATTAGTTTTACCCCTGGAAAACTGAAAAAAGAAAAGTTTAATGTGACCTCAAGGGCAAAAACGTTACTTTTAATAGGAACATTACTACACTGCTACATAAGAAGGTAAAACTACACTGATTGTAACTGTAAATTTACATTCAAATATCAAACAAACAACCAAAAATATTATTAACTTAATATATTCATAGATCTCACTATCGCTTGCCCATCGCATACTACGAGTCTTTGCAAGTGAACCTCAAGACATCCCCGACTCACACTGACAATATAAACTCAAGTGTCGGAGTCACTCCGGATCTTATCTCGTTTACGATGTACTAAATAAAACACAAGTACAAAATCGCCGCGATATCATTGAGCATTATTATTATGCTATCTTTATGACTGAATCGTGTTTTTATCACCTCGACTCGTGCATTCAGGGAATGTGTTCAGATCACGCGACCGTTGTCAAAGATATCAAATCAAATCAAAGTTTAGTGTTCACTCGCAGAATAATAAATGTACCGAGGCGCTGCAGCCATGCATGGCAATGTCGTCAATTATTCGACAACTGCTTGTGCTAAAATGCTAGCGTTATTGGAACTAGGTTAGCTGCTTTGCATAGGTATGAGGTGGAGCGGAGGTGAGCGGGTGATGGAGGACTTGCATTTGTGTTACATTTTTGAATTACTACAGTTCATGAGTTCAACACCCGAATTTAAATCCGTTGCAGTTTAAGTGGAAATATATTTTCGTGACTCTTTGCAGTTTATATACTTTAACTTCTTTATAGAAACTTTGTTGCTCTCGTGACTTTTTGCTATGGGGAGTGTAAAAACGAGTTTTTTTTTATTAAATGTCGCAGTCAGTTAAGAATCTTAACAAAATAACTACACTATTGTAATACATCACACAACTGCAGCTGGCCCACAAATCACTTCCCTATGTACGTATATGTGTGTTTGTGTGTATCTACACACCAGATAGTGAGCAACCGCCTCGGCTCTAAATCACGCAAGTGTGTGCACTATAGCTATAGTGAGAAGCGTTCGCTGGCAAAGGTGAAAGAGTTTATTTGTTCCGCTCCCCACAAACTAATTTCCGTAGCGGAGAGCGCGGTGGCGCCTCTCGCGGCCGCTTGTTGCACTAATTAGCTCAGTGGCTCCGGCAAATAGAGATACAGCCTGAATAAATAGGGCAGAAATTAGACGACGATTCACATCCTGCTAGAAGCCTGTTAAAAGAGCGTTGTGACTTTTTTAGTATCTTGGTTGTACGTTTGAACAAAACGTGATAATAAAACGAGTTATCGATTCAGTAAAGTGAAAAATAAATGAACTAAGTAGGTCAAAAGTAATTGTCACATACCTAGAGCTATAGATTTATGTAGGTATCATACATATATTCATTAGAGCACGGAATCTCTCATATGACAAGGAAAAAAACATTAAATGAGTCCATCCGTGGAATCATAGTGATTGTTTTAAAAATATGTTATATTATAAATATAAATAATAATAGAAATAGCCATTTATACTATGTTGCGCCATAGGTCTCTAGCCTGAAATGCTATTGTGAAATAAATAAATAAAATCGTGAAGATACTCTATGGGCGTAGCGCATTCGTAGCGCTACGGCGTAGTGGCGTAGGCATTGCTACGACCAGCTACGACTGCGTAGATAAAGTCATTGGAAGAATCATTATTTAATTTTAATGAAAAAGGGGGTTATCATTATAATTTATTTGTAATTAATGTAGTGACCATGAAGCCTTGAAAAACGTATTTTGTTACATTAACATAAATTTCCAATTAAGCATTAAGTGGTGGTCTCAACGGACTCTCATTGCCTAATTATGATGTCCGCATAAAAGCTTCATTTTAAATAGGTAAAAACACATTAATAATGTAACTCAATTTGCCATATTTCACGCCGCAACGTTGCAAAGGCTGTTACGGAGGAGAATGAGTACAGAGCGACCCTAAATTCTCATTTGCCGATGTTAGATGTTGTTATAATCCCATAGGGTGTGGGGTTTTTTCTACACGAAAAAATTCTTGCACTCTATGAAAGACATTTTTTCTTCGTTAAGATTCATAAAATATTTTTGTACCTCTAACTAAATTGTTATTAATAATATATAATAGTATGAAGGAACCCATAGGCAAAGGGTCCATAGACCACGATTCCCATGGGCTTGCATACTGTATTAATTGATTTGATATTTAAAATGCACCTTATGATATTTTATGATAGGTAAAGTATATATTAATTTTTAATCCCACCGGCTTCCAATACAGAATTCTTAGTTGCGTTATTTAGTTTGATAAACTCCTACGTTATAATATAAATAATTATAATGAAGGTTATTTTAAGAGTCTACTTAACTTTTCAATCATATTTTTTCTAAATTTACCAGATCCAAAACTTTCCGTATTTGCTGAATATAAATGTATTATGTATTTCTTATTAAAATATATTATAAAGTCTAAACGAACAAAAATATTCAATAAATCCATTTCGTCTGAGGCGAGTCTTCGCATAATTGTGTTTATTCTATCTTTTTCTAGATTCTAGGAATAGAAACCATTAGGCATTTAAAGTGCTTTTAAACGTCTTTTGGGGAAAATGATATCATAACAGTACGTATGTCAAGGAAAATTTTGTCTTGATACCTTCTTTATACATTAAAGACAAATAAAAATATCGAATTTACATCGCTAATGATTAACAAGAATAGACAGCTGACGGAGCCAGGCCGGAGCTCTACTCACAGAGATAAGATGAATGTGAACAGTGCATTTTACTTATTTACTTATGATTTATAGATATAGATAGAGACTGACTATAATCCTATAGCGGCAACAACGCGCGGTCACCAGAGAAAGCGCGAAATAAATTTGTCACAAATTGTGAGTAGTACAAAGAGTGTAGAGCCATAAAACAACGCGTACCTACTCGGGTTGTGTAGAGCTATCTTGTAGGGCTCGACATAATCTTACCGCGCGCCATAGCCCAAAACAAATGAATATCAAATAAACCGCTGGCCACCGACAGAGGAGGATGAAGCGCCTGGTGTCAGCCCCAGACTCCTCGGAGGAGTAGCGGGAATGAAGAAAAAGAAATAAATTTCAAAGCCCCTTACCTCCACATCAACACCTGGCAGCGGGAACTTCCTCCTTGGCTCCAGGTCCCTTGGCACGTGTCGGAAGAACTCCTTGCCGTCCTTGTACCACTTGACGGAGTAGAGCGAGTCGTGCGGCGCCAGCGCCCAGCGGCACGCCAGCAGCGCGCGCGTGCCCAGCGGCACGTGCGACGGCACGCGAAGCTCCAGCAGCTCCAGGCTGAACACTGCACCTGTGGAGACAGGAATGGGTTAAGCCAGGCGTATGCTGGTACTTAATCTAATCCGGAAGACCGCGAGAAACATGGCAGCGCTCAGTCAAGAAGGAAAAGGGGCAGGCTATCTGAGCTAGCTCAAGATCGTAGACAGTAGCGGAGCTTCACTTCGGCCCTTCAATGCGGGGAGTAGAGATTGGAGATAAGTTAGTTAGTATGCTGGGAAGCAGGCTATGCTAGGTTGTGTGTCCTGCTATACGCTCACGGTCTATGGCTTGTCCAATGTCCACCCTCCGCTTTCTGTACTACCCTGAGTCATTTGCGTTTCACCATACGCCTAGACTTAACATTACAAGCCCTTAGTTTACGCGTTTGTAACGTGTAAATTTAACCATCTTATCATGCTTCTCAATAGCACAAACATTTCTGTTTCACACATTTTGGGATGCGAACGGGAGGTGTGATATAAGATAGTTCGCACGTTTGTAATGGCTATGTATACTAAGGGCTTATGCTTGTCGTGCGCCCTGTGTTGGAAGTGCCAAGCAGAAATTACTGCTTCTTCTTAGACAATGTACTTCTGATACAATAGTCACCTTGTAATGTGTAAAGGATTCAGTAACGAGATGACGACTATCTCCAAAATATTTAAACTTACAATGCCAAAAAAACAGTGCTAGTAAAACTTTTATACCTTCCCTTCTAGGCATATGTGATCAAATGTTATCTAAAATATTTTAGGCGTGCATTAATTTCAAACCATAACGTAACGTAGTAGTAGCAATATGAACCTGTGAAAACTAACCTGAATCAATTAATCAAAATAATTGTTACACAACTTACTAATGGCTATCAAAATGCAATAGCTTTTAAAAATCAATGGCTTTTACTGGCCAATGCGAGCTGCGAGCAAAAAGTCATTATTGTTATTATGTTTCGGGGAATATCTCGATTCGCTATCAGTTGAAGGGTAAAGCGCGAGAATTGATGGGTTCGATGCATTTTATTACGCGGTTACTGGAGTTATTTATGTAACTTTATTATGCAGTGCATCAAGTGCATAGGTGGAAAAAGAAATTAATTAAGTATTGGTCAAAAAGAAGGAATATATAATATTAATTGGGTTTAAGAATAATCCCACAAAATATTTCAATAACTACCTATGTTTTACTGTCTATTTATGGTGATATTTTTTCTACACGCCATGCGAAAGGGGAACACCATAGATAAAAATAATAATAATTAAAGCACCATTTTATTATGCATTAGTATACTAATTTGTCCCTATAACAGCGAAGCATCCAGAAGTGGTTTTCAAAACCTCCATCCATTAGCAGTCTTTAACGATATCCTACTGGGCACTGGCGACCTACTTGCCCTGTCTCAGTGCCGCCCGCCCCGCTCTGCTGCATGTGCTTGGCTGTGAAAAATGTACATCTTGGGAAATACCACCCGCCTCGGAAACTAGAGACGGCGAATAATGGAAAATTACGACGCGACGCTACATGACACTGAAATAGCCTGAAAGATATCTAACTACTTTGTTATGTAGAGTTTAATTTTAAATTAAATGGATTAGCTGTATTTAAAACAAGATTCGGTTGTAAACTGAGGTTATGTGTGTGTCGAATCATTGATTATCACAACGCTTCATTAACACACGAATATTGTAGGCCTTTGGTTTTGGATGTCCAGCCCGAAGGATGGCAATGTTCAGCAAAGTAAACGCATCGCTTGGGAAAGTGACTACATTCTACATATTCCTGCAAGTACTTGAATTTAACTAATTAAGAGTACTTGAGTAAAAAGAAGTTAAACAATTTTACATTTATCTATGTGTAAGTACACTAATGATAGACATAAAGAAGAGTAGTGCCGAATCGCAGACAGCGGCGCAACATTTAAAACCAATCGTCCCGCGGCCGGCGCCGGCACGTGAGCAACAATTTATATTTTTATCCGCCGGTAGGTGGCGTGTTATGATGGCAGAAATCCATTAAGCCGCGCGTCAAATAATTTCCCTGGCGACTAGCGCTCGGTGCCCGTAAAAGAGGCAGTGAGCCACTATTGCCCGAATAATATTACTTTATTGCCCGCCGGGGCACGAAATGTAAGTAAATTGGCAAATAAAGACAGCACGACATAGTTGGCATATGCGCGGCACCAGCTAATGGATTCGAAACGGCGACGCGACATGTGAACTCGCAAGATTTTGTACCAATTGGATTTGCGAAAGCGTAATTGAATTCGGGACACGGTTGCTCCTCATACTGTTGTTTTGTTGACGTTTGAGGTGCTGGGGTGAGGTATGATTTCTATAGCGTTTACCCTCGATGACCCTTTCCGCGTTTTATATGCGCATCAAAATAATTGTACTGTTAACGTAAAGATAACATTTGGGCGTAGTGGTAGGGTTAGAGGGCTGAGTCTTATTTCGAAGAACCACGGTTCGATTTCAGGCCGGAGCAATAGCTCTGACTTTGAAAGTTAATTAATCCAACTATTCTATTTGAAAGTATTCTTGCTACTTTAATTAGAATACGATAAAATTCTGATTTAAATCACAAATTCCTACACAGAAAGGTAATTTCATTTAAATCGCCGTAAATTTTAAAATCGCCAGTTCATCTGACCTACTTTCTTCGATAAAATAAAAATATTGATAGAGTTTTTAATTTTATTATATTGTAGTTTCCAAGTAGGTATTGTCATCGTTCCTCTCACTAACCGGATCAACAGCATGGTTTAAAATAAATAAGTAACATACTACTTATACATAATTATAACATGTATCCATGTATTTTTAATAGTAATAATGTTAATCCATTATAATAACATTTCTGAATAGGGAATGGAAATTGTCTCGAAGAACACGAAATTGCCTTTCGTTTATTTTTAAAGACTTCTTATAACTTAGTCTCTACCTACAACACGAATCCGACAAGAGCTAAACTATGAGTATTATTACCATTTCTAAACGTCAATATTTTTAATAGGAGTTCAGAATGGGTATTTTAGGACACAACTTTCTGTAACTAAATTTGTTCTTGTTTATTGAGCAATGACATCATGTCTATTTTGCAAGCCTACCATAAATGTTTATAAGCATAAGGCTTTTAATAAGATTGGTATATCTATTACAAGGCTGGTCTCCAATAGCCGCTTCTGACCCTGCCGAGAAGCGAACCCGGGACCCTGATCACAACAGTCAGCGTTAACCCCCACTCCATCCAGCCGTCGACCTACTTTTGTAACATACATAAAGGGCATTGAGGTAGGTCAGGTTAGGAAAGGTCAGTTTTCAGTCCTGTTACTTATTTAGGCTACTGGCAATGTAACTTGATTACGTGGCAATGGCATTATACGTCAATGTTTTTTTGTTGTTTTGAGTCGTGATGGCGTTAAATGTTATCCTCGGCTCCCAATCAGAGTGGGTTCATATGTCCACTACTAGACACAAGACTGACCCAAGGAGCGCCGAAACACTCTGTCCTCGGCCTTCCTCATCCAGCCTCTACCGGCCACCTGTCTAAAAGTTGTTGTCCAAAAAGCCGTATGCCGAAATGCTGTGTTTTCATCGTTTCACGACTAGCTAATTATGTGTTGCAAAAGTGATAACTATTTTTTTGACAATTGCGACTATTTACGACTATTTCATAACTATTTTTTGGCATTTTCAAAATTCGATTTTATTAGGTTTTATTTTTTGAGGATTATAGCTGAAGGGAAGCACAATAATGAGGCAAAAAATAGTTTAGAATTACCCCAGGAGTTACTCCTTTACGGCTTTCTATAGCGCTTTTGCAGCATCCTGTATACGAATCCTGAGATTGGAATCACGATTTTCATCCTTCAGTGTCTTTCATTAGTTGGTTCATTAAGGAGGAATGTGGGTCGATGCATCGAGCTCGGATCGCATTCCAGTGAATCCTCAGACTTCGCTGTCATTCACAAAATACGCAATCACTTCTGTACATCTACGGGTATTTAGATTAGAATCAATAAAATTTGTGACTTTAATTTTGGTTTAATTAAAGACATAATAAGTGTACGTATACACAACAACGCAACAATCTACAAAACAATTTTTTTGGACACAGATTTTTGATTTGTTGACAAATAATAATGGTGTACCCAAATGATTTACACACTCCAAGCTATACCCAATGATGCTCTCATCTCAACTCTAGAAAACCCCTCCAAATCAAAGAAAAACATTGTCAAATAACCGGACAAAAGACTCTCGTATCCGCGGTATTGTCGGCGAGTCGTTCTTTCGTCGAAACGCTTGCATTCGGCGAGACGTGACAATTTGTATCGTTTCGGGACTCGAGTGGGGGAATTAGGGCGGTGAGCGGCGGCTGAGTGGCCTAAGGAAGATAGTACACGAATTGTCTGCGGAACCCACCGTTATTCTGGATATTGGGCTGATAAAGGTACGATGGGGAAATGGTTCATTGCGAAAAACATCAAGCCTCAGCGCTAACAACTAACGTCAGTGACGCGCGAGCTACTGAGCGCATCGAACGTGTATCGAACGAACGCGTACCGTGTGAACGTGTGTTGTGCCTTTTTGGATTTTCACTTTTTGGGCTATAAACTATGAATATACACAGAAGTCCAGTCAAGGTCGGGGGATCACTCAGTGATCTGTCCAGCTTACGGGACCGGGATGTAGACAACCTCGTGACCCTCCGCAAGCGAAAACAACCCGAGAGTGACCTTGCCGATACTCTCGCCGATTTCCGAAAAGAACTAATGAAATCCTTCCAAGACTTCTTCGAAATTCAAAATAAAAGTTTATCGTCATTGTGTGAAGATGTACAGTGGCCTGCGCCTAAAAGTATACAGGCACGGTCCGCACAGTGATGCCATCTAGTAAAAACCTTGTAACTACAACGTATTGGACGTGTGTTTTGATGAGTGCATGTTGTTGTTCTATAAGAGAGTGTTTGAGCAGTACGATATGGTTTATATTCGCTGTTTTTACTACTGTGTATATTAGGTAGTTAATTTCATACAATTTCGTCATAGTCACTGTGGCGTAGTTGTTAAGGCGTGGCGCGGCGGTGCCGCATGAGTTATTACGAAATTGTTGATACTTACTTCGCATCCTGTTATTGTTTTTTGTGACTTTAAAGATCATATGATAGAAGTTTCCTTTACTTTCTTTTTTAATTTTTAAATTCGATTAAGGGTTTGTTATTATTTAAAACCAAATTTAAAAAAAGTTTTTATTAAAATATTAAAACATGAATTTTACTTAGTTGACTTTAATTAACATGCTTGAGTTAAATATAAATACTAACTATAATCGAACCACAATTACTCTGCTACAAAATAAAAACTACTAAAAAAATGTTTAGATTGAAATACTGATTAATATAATATTTATTGAAATTGACAACTATGAGATTAACATTTAGACTATGTTCTTTTCCATATTTGAAAATGTCACGGTGAATGACAAAACGTAGCATATAAAAACAAGTCAGTTAGGTTTTTCACAATCTTTACCACCCTTCCGCCTGTGCAATTAACAATTTACTACACATGACAATAATATTGTATACTTATTGAGTTACCTAATCAATAATTTGAGTATGGCCGATTTATAACTTGTGCAGAGATAACATGGTTCATATATACTTATATAGTTAAGTGAAGTGAATCAACATGTTACATATTGTAACAATAACATCACTCACTTTCTATAACCAAACGAAACCCAACGAACTTAACGCAAAATAAAGTATATAGGAGAATAAATAGAAGAATAATAATAATTAAATGCTTAATAGCGAGTTGCTGCACCCTCCTGGTTCATGACTTCTTGCAGCCGTCTCGACATGCCTGTCACCATATTCCAGCACATATCACGGCCGCGATATGACTCCCACGTTGACGTCACTAGTTTTTCTAAGTTTATCTTAGTTCTTACTTCGGATGGGTCCCAGTTAAGCACCATTTGGCCCCACAAATTTTCAATGGGATTGATATCGGGGCTTTTAGAGGGCCAGTCAATAATAGTAATATTTGATTGTGTCCTTAACCAGTCACGAACAACTTGAGCACGGTGAACTGCACAGTTATCATGCACGAAGTAAATGTGATGTGGTTCAGGATACACATTGCGCACCGAGGGTAACATTACATCTCGTAACAATTCTAAATATTTGAGACCAGTCATACGGCCCCCTACTTCAACCAACTCGCCGGGACCCATCGAGGACATCCAGCCCCAGTAGCCGAGAGTAATCCTGCCGCTGGTTCTGCATGGAAGCGTGTTAACTTCATTGTAACGTGTTCCTGTTGTTCTCCACAAAAAAATTCTACCATCTTTGTCTGATTTAAAACATTTTTCGTCAGTAAATATGACTATGTTATCCTGCCAGTTAAAATTTAAATATTGGCGAGCGAATTCTATTCTTGCTTGACGATGGGCTGGTGATAGCGCTATTTTCTTCGCTGGTCGATAACAATGAATGCCGCCTGCATGCAGATGTCGGCGCACCACATCCATGGATACTCCATGCTGAAGGGCAGTCGAACGAGTCGTGGCAAATGGATTTGCTGTATGAGCTGCTATAATATCTCGGTGGCGGGCATTAGCTTCGGTATACGTGATAGATTTCCGACCACGTTTTAAATTATCTATCTCCCCTGTAGAAGCATACCGCCTTATCCATAATTGGACGGTTTTCCTCTGTAAAAAAAAACATAAATTAAGCATAAGGACTTTAATTATTTTCGCCTACTGTGTCATTAGAAGTCACAGTATAGTATTTGGATGACTAAAACATTGGACATACCGTTATTAGCAATCGGCGAGCTATCTCACTAATGCTCACATTTTCTTCATGCAAAACAATGATCCTTGCCTTCATAATCACCGTTAAATGATGCATTGCGAAACAAAATAAAATTTCAAAGCTGATTGTTAATCAATAACACTTGATAGGGATCAATAATCAACAATAGTTAGTAGCAGTCAGGTGCAATGTAGCGGACGACTAACTAAAACTTCTTCTTTTTATTTATTGAGTTGTCATAAGATTGAGGGTAGAACTATACAATATATTATATGTGATCATGACTCCCAACGCTTCTTTGAGACAATACAACACTTACGTTCCACTCAACGTTTTATAAATCGCTTTGGCTACTAAATATTACTTATCGGTGCTTATATACTGATATCAAGAATGTTAAAAGGCATTTAAAAATAAAAACTAATAGTTTTACTATTTAGTGGAGGACTTGAACCCAGGGACCTTATGCCGCCGCATCAATTGATGAATGCTTAACCAATCAGACTATCACCGACCATGATAGCGTTGTCTAAATATGCTATCGGTTATTATTACCACCACCGCCCCGCAACTTATATTTACAAGCTGGTTACTAGATGGCATTACTGTTTGCAATTCGCCTGATTACTTTTAGGCGCAGGCCACCGTACGTCAGATCAAACAAGAAATGTCCGGGATGAAATTATGCAACGAGAAAATTTTGCAGGAACAGAATAAACTAAAGCATGAGGTATCCGAGATCAAAACTGATAACAACATGACCAAAGAAAAAATCGAAAAGCTGGATCGTAATCTATCTCAGGCGCAGCTAACCATTGCTCAACTTTCTTCTAAACTACGTGACAATGACCAACAAGGACGCAGAAATAACTTAGAATTCGCGGGAATACCACAACAAAAGAGTGAAAACTTGTATAACATCATAAAAAACATTGCCACTAAAGTTGGTTTTACCCTAAATCCATCGGATATAGATTACATTCACCGCGTCCGAAGATTCAAACCAATCACGCCGGGCAAGCCAAGCGTCGCCGCCGCCGCCGCCGCCGGAGACGACGGTGTACCCACTTCTACCGATTCTACAATGATACCTAACATCATAGTCCGGTTTTGCCGGCGAAACACTAAAATGGAATTTCTATCAGCTGTTCGCGCTCGTCGGGGACTCACTACTGTTGATGCCGGCTTAGATGGACCCTCGAAACCCATTTTTGTGAACGACCATCTCGCTCCATACTATAAAATGCTGTACAGTCGTACCAGAGCTCTGGCCAAGCAGAACGACTACAAATACGTCTGGCTGAGGGACTGTCAGATTAACGTTCGAAAGAATGATACGTCGAGACCAATTGTTATTTTATCTGAAAATGATTTAGATAAAATATGACTTCCATTTACCGTTAATAACATTAACACAAAATGCCAAAATGTTCTAATGTTGAAGTTCATATTAGCTCTGAGTCTTATCGTTACTTGTTTTGCTATAATAACGCTTACAACCATAACTATATCTATTTACACAGCTAGCACTATTTGTTACGAAGCACGAAATTGCTCTTATGTATGTAACCTTCATAAAAACTATAATTACACGCACAAAAGTTTATGCTATATGCTTACTCTTATTTACACTCACATTCTTTGTACTGCTTTGTATATTCTACCGACATTGCTTTTGATTCATTATAATTACATTCCTAATGCTAGCAATAGACATATTGTCTACATAAAAACATTAACTATGTGTACTATTTACAAATATAACATGCTATTTCATGCGATGAAACTGGTTTGTTATCATGGAACGAGTGTAAGTTGCGATCTCGAAAATATGCCTTGTATTATGCATACTTATCTATACCTATACTATTACAATGACAGCTAGATATAACTTATCCATTTATTACCAAAATGCGAATGGGCTGCGTACTAAATCAAATGAGTTTCTTACAGGAGTTTTGAATAGTAATTATGACATTATTTGTATTACTGAAACTTGGTTACACGATGGTTTCTACAGTAGGGAGTTCTTTGATAATCGTTACGAAGTGTACAGATGTGATAGGGACCGAGCGGCGACGGGGCGCGAGCGCGGGGGCGGGGTGCTAGTGGCGGTGCGGCGCGAGCTGTGCGCCCGCGCGGCCCCGGCCTGGTGCGCGCCGCCGCCTGCAGACGAGCTGTGGGTAAGTGTGCCGCTAGGTAAGCCTGTGCCCGCCCAGGCCGACACTCTCACAGGACAAGTCAGGTACCTACACATTGGCCTTACTTACATACCTCACGGTCGCACTCACGAAGCTTTAATTAATTCATTCTATGATAGGACGAGCCAAAACATTTTTAATAATCCTGATGATATATTTCTTGTGTTAGGTGATTTTAATGTCACTAATGCCATCTGGTCCTATGACGAAGATATTAATTCCATGAATATAAACACAAATAACGACAATTTGGCAATAGTAACTGCGGAATTTATGCATTTCTCGGGAATTATGCAATATAATGCAGAATTTAATTATCTCAACAGAATACTGGATCTAGTTTTTTGCTCAAAACCATGTAAAGTTTCTTCTGTACAAAACCCGCTCATCACTGAAGACCGACATCATAAGTCTCTCGAAATAGAACTATCTCTCTTATCTCCCCCCCCTCTAAAACACAACAACACAGTTAAGAAAATGTTTTTTAAGGGTGATTATGAGTCTATCCGTTCTGAGTTAAGCTCCATTGATTGGGTAACTGAGTTTTCTTCTTATAATGACATAAATATGATCACAAATGCTTTTTATAATATTCTAAATTCCTTAATAGAAAAATATGTGCCGATAACTACACGAATTAATCAAAAATACCCACCGTGGTACACCAAACCTCTTATTAAACTCGCAAATGAAAAGAATAAATTTCATAAAAAATGGAAGATCTATCAGAATTTAAGTGATTATCGAACTTTCTCCACCTTAAGAAAGCGTTTTCGAAAGATGGAGCGTGACTGTCATGAATATTACTTGAATGTATCTGAAGATAATATCAATAGGAACCCTAAATATTTTTGGACTTTTGTTAAATCTAAAAAGTCCAACAACGACATCCCTAATACAATAACGTATAAGGGCGATAGTCTATATGAAGGAAGTCAGATTTGTAACGCTTTCAATGACTATTTTCACTCGGTTTTTATTTCTTCTAATAATAATATCACCCATAACCATTCCTCCGGCTCCGTTGCTGATATCGACTCCATAAAAATCGACGAAAAATGTGTCCTCAGTGAACTTAAAAAACTTAATATATACACAAGTGCTGGTAGCGATGGTATCCACCCACTATTTATTAAACAATGTGCAAATGAAATTTTGGTGCCTTTGTTATATATTTACCGCTTCTCTCTGCTAAGTGGCAATTTTCCGTCGGTATGGAAGAAAGCTCTTATCACCCCCATACCAAAAACTGCTCAAAGTAATGATGTAACACAATATCGACCTATTTCGAAACTATGCACTTTTGGTAAAATCATTGAGAAAATTGTTACAACTCAAATATCCAGTGCTGTAAAACAGGAACTATCTGAAAACCAGCACGGATTCGTAAAAGCTCGTAGTGTTGACTCAAATATGGTAGTTTTCTCAGATTATATTCTTAATTCCATGGACAGTGACCTACAGGTGGATGTCGTGTACACCGACTTCTCCAAAGCGTTCGATAAAATTAACCATGATTTGCTTTTGGTAAAGCTTATGAGGGCCGGTGTACACGGCAACCTATTAAGATGGATAGAATCCTATATACGGAATAGAAGTCAGGCAGTATGCTTGAAGGGGTATTGCTCAAGGTTCTTGCACATTCCTTCAGGAGTTCCACAAGGTTCACACCTAGGACCTTTGCTGTTCACGCTGTACATAAATGATTTAGGTAAGATCCTTGGTAACTCTGATCACTTACTCTATGCTGACGACACTAAGTTGTTCAGAAAAGTTTCTAGTATCGAAGACAGCATGGGTATTCAACACGATCTCAACTCATTATTAAATTACTGTAATACCAACCAACTCTTTCTTAATGTTGAGAAGTGTTTTGTTATAACTTATACTCGAAAAAAGAAACCAATTATGTTTGACTATACAATAAATAATTTAAAACTTGTACGTGTTAACAGCATCCGTGATCTTGGCGTTATGATGGACAGCAAGGTTTCGTTTAATCCACACATAGACAATATACTTAACAGAGCTTTCAAAAACCTCGGTTTTATTACAAGAATCAGTAAACCCCTTAAAAGAATAAGCACTCTTAAACTTCTTTATAATTCGTTTGTTAGGTCTATTTTAGAGTTTGCCAGTGTAGTATGGAACCCTTCTTATCAGATTCATATTAATCGTATTGAAAAAGTACAAAAAAAGTTTGTTAAACTGTTAAATTACCGTAGCCATCGTTTAGATTCCTATGAAAATTCACTAAATTATTATAACTTAACATCGTTATCAAACCGCCGTAAACTCATTGATATGTCCTTTCTTTTCAAAATTTTAAATAACTTAATCGACTCCCCAACTCTTCTATCTAAAATTAATTTTGTGACAAGAATACGCATGCCCATTCGCACCTCGCGAAATAAAAATAAAACGGCACTTGTGCCTCCTAACTTTAAAAAAAATTACACTCGAAATAGCTTCATATCTCGTTCAATCACCACTTACAACAAAGAATTTTCTGACGTGGATTTATTCAATAATCACCTTATATCCTTCAAGAGAACCTGTTTCATAAGCATGCAGCAATAAGTAATAAACTTTTCATATAAGTAAGTACAGTTCCCCTGAATTGATAGTGCAAATGCAGATCTTCACACCCGAATCATTGAATCGTAAGAGCCTTAAACAAAACACCTGCATTTTGCACCTTGTTCTAAAGAAATAGGAGTCAATATCATGTGTCACATAATCGAAAGAAACCGATCTGTCAAAGATTTCTAGATTGTCAATTTTGGACAACTGTAAAATATTATTTAATCTTAATTATAGGTACTTACGAACTAACTTTTGTAAGAATATTGTAATGCTACTTCAACATAAAGTGTCTATTCTGTAGTTTATATAAATATACTTTCAAATTGATGTAATCAGATTCCAAATTGCTGCTGTATTATTAGCGTCTCTTTAGCTCTTTTTATTTTTAATATAAATTGAATTGTATTTTCGGCACAGTAAGGTCTATAATAGAATGTAAGTTTATTTTGATAAATTTTTGTATGTATGACTGTTTGTTGCCATAATAAAGATAAATAAAAAAAATAAATAAACAAACAGTGGAAATTGACATAACTTAATATTTTTAGAGCGTTTGTCCCATGGTGTAGGTTGCTCCGTATTAGCAACATTGCGTTGGAAATTGAACCTCACTTACAAAATTCCACCCTATACAGTCGCAGCTGTTAGACGTCGCTAAGCCATCTTACGACTTAGAAAATCTAAATCCCTTTGTGTAAAACGTAACATAAGAAGCTTAATTTAATTTATGAGTAAATTGCTATTGCTATATCAGACGGATTCCGCCTTACTGAATACATAATTCGGGGATGATCATAATCTAAACGGATCAGGTGTACAGTGGCGCGGAAAATAAATATAGGTATTATATCCATGGGAAATGGAGAAGGCTATTGCTGTTGGAAATATCCTGGTTGAACCACCAATACCTATATTTAATATACGTGATAATATTCTAAAATACAACCGGTAGGTATATTCAGGTAACACAGCCGGGGTAACCCTTGTAAATAATAGTATGGGTATTCGTGTAAAATGTATGCACATTGCACGTCATAGTTCGTGGATTTTATTTTCTATTTGTATGTTTCCAAATTTATCGCGATTCTAAAAACATGTAAGCTAAATACTTCTTTGAAAGTTTGCACAACACATCAGTCATTGGACTCGAAGTAAAAAAATATATTAATTAGTTCAATTAGAAGACTTCCCAAAACTTGAGTCCTAAGCCAGCTGAAACATACATTTTTGTGTAGCCGTACAAGTGGATCGCGTGCGGGCGTCGGCGGCGTCTCACAACGGAGCCGTATTCTGGGAACCTCAGCTATCTCAGTAATAAATAATAAATATATGGGGACATTTCACACACGGCCATCCGACCCCAAGCTAGGCAGAGCCTGTGTTATGGGTGTCGGACAGCTGATATATCTACACAAATACATAGAGATAGATACATATCAAATAGATAAACGACAACCAGACACAAGGCAAACACAAGTGCTCATCACACGAATGTTTGCCCTGGCCGGGATTCGAACCCGCGGCCCCAAGCTTCTGAAGCAGCTTCACTACCGCCTAGGCTACGGTGCCGTAAGATAGGGAATTTACATTATACTTCTTCATTCATTGATCTGTGTACTTCAGGGAAGCTGGTTATACTACTCGAGAATATATTATAGAGGTACGTTTGACGAACACTATTCTATGGACGACCAAACAAAATTATAATGATTTTTAAGCACCGCTTTTTGTGCTTTCTAATTGACCGGGGTGTCTTCGATGTTAAATTATGTTGCGTCTTGTATGTGTCTTGTTGCCCTAAAATTGACGTTTCTTTTATGTGTCCTGTGGATACCTTGGATAATGGTCATATTTAACGAAAGCGAAATATCAGTCAGTGGACAGCAGAGACCAGTGAGTCGGCAAACTGCTTTCAGCATATCTGTTACTTCTTAAGCAACCAAGCCTCCTATACCTACTTTCATAAAACTATTTCAGTACCTATTTACAATCACTTTACAACCGCAACTGCCCCAGAATAGGAATCCTGTACCCTCTGCATGACTCACTGGCCTCCGCTGTCCACTGACTCAATTGCGGATAATTATGTCCGTTCTCGGTGGCAGCCCATCCAGTGCTCACGCGATGTCCGGGCCGCGCCGGACACCCGGTGAACCGGACACCGGGCCAGTGGGAAGTGCTCTTTAGTGTTACATCGCAGGTGAAATTTCAGTTCACGGAATGCATTCCCCGTTGAGTTTATGTTAAAGTTGGATAACTTTTGAACGGTTTAGTAGATTTTGATAAATTAGCGGTAGTGATTCAGCCGTTTTAAGAGCTACGCTACCACAGACAGATACACACAAAGACACAGTATATCGAATTAAGTATTCTTTGTATAGAAATTCACTCCATACATTTATGAAAATCCGTTGGTCCTACACGCACGATACCGATATACGCTTACAGTTAATCTGAGTACTATACTCTTCCCAGCCCTCCTCTTCGCCTCTTAAGTCCGTGTCCTGATATCGACACCACTAAAAGTGGGTTGTAAAGTAGAACTTATTGACAGCTGACAATTACACTGTAGACGAAGAGTGCACGAGCTCGCCGCTTGAATAACTTTATTTATAACTTTATTTTCCATTCGAACTTAGTTACAAAGAAATTTACGTAGGTACCAGAGTTGAGAACCTATCAAACGGCTTTTTGCACCGATTTTATAGCCAAACCAGGAATATAAAAACCCTGTATTAAGGGCGCCACATTCGCGTTGAGGACTGCAACACTAAGTATAGTCATACCAATGTGAATTGGCCATGCTCAAATTTTTTATTGTAATTTTTTTATGATTTATTTTGAAAAGAGTGTCAGTAGATCAGTGAGAGGATATATCCTATGCGTTCTTTGGGACTAAAGTAACATAATGTGTAATGGGTGAAATCGCCAAAATTTGTACGTAACAAAAACGTAACAAAAGGGAAACGTTACAAAAATGTTACAAAAAGGAACTATTCGGACTCGATCACACTAACTATGAATAAATAAATCAATATTTATTTAATCAGCACTACGGCGAAGCGAAAAGGAGGGTTATGATTTTGACCGGTATCTATTCAATAATTAAAACACGAACTACTTTCGTAATTTTTGAACAAAAATATTTAAAATATATATATATCTATGAGGTTTTTTTTAAATTATTCTGGTTGTATTGAATTATTAATTATTTTGGTATTAGGTATCACTAGTTAGGATAATTGAAATTAAACTTCTGTACAACTTATATGTTTTTGTAATTTATTAGTTTAAAAAATGTCATCACATTCTTGTCAGTCTGAATGTGCCCTTAGCTTTCCTTTTTGTAACGTTACAAAGAAAATTGTAACAAAATGGAACAAAAATTCTTACGTTCATAAGCTAAAATATTTTTAACACACGTGGATTTAGTTTTCCGAAAATTTGACTGACTGAATAGTAAACAGACTGAAATTGTGATTTTACGTGCAGGAATTACTTTGTAAATACTTTCCTTTAACTTAATTTGTCGGTTGTTACAAAGGGGAACACTGAAAAGTCTTTTTTCTTCCGAGTTCACTATAACTTCGATAACGACTACAAACAAAATGCCGGAGACGCGACACTAACGCCACTTCTAAGAAAACGTTTGCTCATGGTGTTGCCAGTAAAATAATTTAGATTTAATACTATTTTATACAAAAAAATACTGTTACAAAGAGCATAACAAAGAAATATGATATTTTTATTAAGATTTAAATTTATGTAAATTTCAATAACCACTGTACAAAATATGATAAAATACAAATAATTTAATACGTTACTTATTCTACTAATATGATTTACCAAAATTTTCTATGTGAAGTTGTTATATTTTTCTCATTTAGAAGGTTTTAGTGCAACCAAGAGAAATGGACAAAAAATGTACAAATTTTGGCGATTTCACCCTAATAACAGTCTTACGGTGAAGGAAAACATCGTGAGGAAACCGACCGACCTTGTAGGTACTCATTAACGGCAATTTGAAAATAATGAAATTGTGCTAAAGGCATATTTACTGAAATGGTTTTAAGCATTCAAAAGACAAGAGTTAGTGGCTTAATATTTTCCATCCTCACAGGAATTCGACATAAACTACACCTTGGCCTTGTACAGTTCTGCATGCAGAACTATGTCATATGAAAGTTAAAAGCGTTGCCTGGATTATAAATTTGCCAAATTCATTTGCTCTTACTATACTTTATACCTACCAGTCATTTTGACAATAGTATCAGTTATGTTATCAAGAGGAATATACCTAGTCCAATCCCTCGGACTTTTTCTCCGACAAATACTTGTGTATGTGGTAAATTAGTTTCCTTTCACGGCTATGGATAGATTTCGGCATTTTGAAACACAAATAACACACAAAAGCTATAATAAACCCTACGGATTGACAGCACCACAGTTTGACAGCAATAGACAAATGACATTTTGAGTTTATGACACTTTGTGATACCCGTGCAAGAAAAAAGTTCTATTGCTTTTCCGCAATATGGCGAGGGTTTTTATATTCCTGGTTTGGCTATAGTATGGCCAATATTCTTTTTAATACGCCTGAATCGCGATTCGCCCACGTCACCTCTAGTTAAGTTTAAATTAAACTTAAGTTCTTTCCCCCGAATTCATAGAGCTTTTTGACACTTTAAAATTAAGTACATAATGTTTTTTATAACTTAATAGGTACTTCCCATAACTTTTATAAAATTATTTAAAATGAACTCCGAAGTCAATATTGCAACGCAACAATATTTTAATTGCTTTGGTGGTAGGTACATCTTTCACATATTCTGGTAGCTTATTGTTCATTCGGGCTGCGACCATGTCATCGAAACTGAACAGCATTCGTCGAAAGGAATGCCCATTAGTGCAAAAGTCCTCGTTTAATACCAACTGGTGTAAAGGTAGCCATGACGCCGGCCGCACAGACTGAATGGCTAGAGGGATGCTTTGAATCGTTATCATACGACGCCTTATACGATGGATTTCGACGTATATGTGCTTAGATTAACAATATGTGAACAAGATGGTGTGTCACATACAAAAAAAAGCAAAACACTTGTCCGCATTTTGTTTTAAGTTTAATGACAAAACCTTTGTACCAATGAATAAGGTTACAAAACTTCTAATCAAACTAATTCAAATTAGAATGTTAGGAGTGGAAGTGGGGTGCTATTTGAAGTTTCTTTTGCACCGACACTCCATCTTATTCGTATCTTGTTAATCTACGTATACGTGACCAATTTATGGGGCTCTGAGCCCTATCGTTCGTCTGCACAAATTGGCGAACTTCCAAAAGACAGCAAACAAAAGTTGTTCAGAATGTTGAGCCTTCAAATCCCTTTTTGCAATACTCTGAATATCTCTGCTGGAAAACTACGTAGGTATTATTTACATCGGATGGATTTTATTTATTTAAAAAAGAGTATTTTTGTGTTTGCTTCAGGCCAATTCAAAACTTCGGGTTGAATTTTATATTATTAATCCGTGGAATAAAATTGGAAATCCTTTTTCAGCCGTTCGCTGAGCCAACATACTGTTAATGTTAGCATTAAGCCGGACGCTAAACTAATGAGGACTGATGGATTGATCTAATTTGATTTTCAGAAGTCTTTATTTAAATGAGCACAAACAGTTGACATATCACAAGCAGATAATTGAGTCAACAAGCTAATTCGGAACATTAGAGCACCAAAACGTGACCAAAACTATTTGTTAGCATCCGGATACAAAAAAGGTATATAGCCGAGCCTACCCAAGTTATGTATTAACAGGGAATATGCATGTGTTATTTACAATGCTTTATAATAGAAAAAAACTGAGCTAAAACTATATACATCCGGCGCAATCTGAACAATCAGTGACTGAAGTGACTGATTTGACTGGCTAATAGAAGAAGAAGTGGTGCCCATAAAGAAACTTACGTAAAATGGCGGTTCGTCCAGTCTGTAACTAAAAAAACCTAACCACATATGAAATGGCAGTTGTCATGAAGTGATCCTAAACATAGGATCACTTCATGACAATGATACCAAACAAGTAGGTACTATACTATAAACATTTGTATTAGATGGGTGATGTACCGTAATAAAACATTCTGCGAATACACAAATTAGCTAGTAGGTATTAATTTAATGATAGTATTTGTAAACTAAAATCTAGATTGATGGATTCAGATCCGTATTCCTAGTTTTTAATTACTGTCAGTTAACTTGTCACTAGCAAATAATAAATAAACTGAATCTAAATGGGGATGTCTGGTTTATATCGAATTTACATACCGTCCACTGTCCCACGCCAGCGATGCTTGTGAATGAAAAGTAAGTCATATTGCATTGATTTAAGAGCTCAATACAGCGCTGTGAACGTTAATGTAGAGGACAAGCTATCAGTGAATGATGGAACAGTGCAGCTCTATATTGGTGAAGTGACGGGACTTTTAAGCTGTCAATGTTGAATCGCAATGTTGATTTTAAATTTGTGCTTTAGATTGTGGGGAACTTCTGTCCTATATTCATGTAGTGAAACAAATTAGATAATATATCCGGGCACGCTTAAACTAATCAACTGCTGTCGCACTACACATTAAGCAATCGAAAGTAGAATAGAATAAAATACTATTATACAGTGGAGTTAAAGCAATAGGCGACCTTATCGCTAAAACGATCTCTTCAAGGCAACCTTTGGGTGGAGGAGTGACTTAAAGAATAAATGAGGAAGGTGTATATGTGTACTTAGGTACTGTTGCATAAATAATAATTAATAATCCATAAGCTGTGCTGAAATCTAATATAACTGGTGTGGATCAGAGTGATCAGACCATAGACCAATGCGGACTCGGGCAGACGGATGTTTGACTGATCGGCAGTGCTCATTTAGAAGGGAAGAAAGAAATCAATCGATTTTGATATATTTTTAAGGCGTTCCACGATGTTTAAATCGCATCCAGTATTTTTACGTTTAATCCTAACTAATCCCGACTATTTACACAGAACAGACACTCATCTCTCCTCTGAAAGTCGGAGTCCCTAATCAATCATATATCTATCCCTTTCTCTGTGGGTCAAGTACCAGTTTTTACACCGTTCGAGAAGCGGCGTTATATCTAAGCCTGAAAATGAAATCTGAATACCAACATTCTGCTGCACATGTAGGTTTTGGCTTAGTATACCCTTTTTGCAACACCCTGTATATCTCGATCGTTTGGGGTGGCGATCGTTAGGAGAGGCCTATGTCCAACAGTGGACTACAGAAGGCTGAGAGAGAGTATATCTCGATCGGTATTGAAAAACCTACACTAAGCCCTCTGTTTAATCCTAACTAATATTATAAATGCGAAAGTCACTGTCTGACTCTCCTACTATAGAATAGATTTAACTTATTAGGTTTTGTATTTATTTCAGACAACTGAAAAACTTTAATACCGCGATGTAGGATCTTCATATTAATTGGCCTCAGTTCCATACAAGCTCTCTGTATTGCGATTTTAGTGCCATCTGTTGGTTATATGCGGAACTGTCTGTCTGTCTGTCTGTCTGTTACTCTTTCACGCCAAAACTACTGAACGGATTTGAATGAAATTTGGTATACATATGGTCTAGACCCTGAGAAAGAACATAGGCTACTTTTTATTGCGAAACGGAGGTTGTAAGGGGTTAAAAGGGGGGGTTAAAAGTTGTATGCGAATACTTAATTCTAAAAGATAAAAATACTACGGCTGACTGGCGTAGTGGTTAGTGACCCTGACTGCTATGCCGAAGGTCCCGGGTTCAATTCCCGGCCGGGGTAGATCTTTTTTTAAATAAACTTTATATTTAAGCACTTGATGAGCAATAATTAAACATTTTGTTCTAGCGTTTTTGAAACTTCGATCTGTGAGTGGATGAAAATTGATGAAGATAGAGGTTCATATTTTGTATGAAGTTCGTCATTTTTGAAGATAAAAACTTAAAAACATTATATTTTGTATTTAGGCACTACATAATCACAAAAAAATAATAATTAGCATTTTAAAAAAAACCAGTGTGGGGGTGTAATATAGGGGTTGAAAGTTTTATGGGTGTTGAGTTTTATAAATTAGTTTATAGAAGTTTAATTTATATAGTAGCTATGTCCTCTCCTAGATGGCGTTGTCAGATCGGATATAGATCGCGGTATGGTTTGATTTTAGCTAATGTACTTATAGTTTGTATGTAGTTGCAGTAAGATCATAAGGTCCTCGAAAACAACCCATTAAGCGACTGTACTTTTCAACACGAGGTTTAAATTGTCATTAAAATTTGGTTCTTATGCGTCATTTTTGAAGATAAAACCATGAAACTTATTACGTAGGTGTTTTAGGATAGGAAAAATGTGCAGAGATTTTCTATACGGAATTCCCATGACTGACACGCACAGGCAAAACGTAGCGTAGGCACTTGAAATTTGGAAGTACGTAGATCGTCGACGATTGATACGTAGATCGTCGATCGACGTAGGACGTAGCTTAGGTACCGTATTTTCACACAAAAACCGGAGTTAGCGGTTGAAATTCGGCATTAACTTAGGCTGTTTTTAACAGCATGCGGATTTGATCACGCACGCGGGATTTCCCCGCACGCGTTCATACAAGTATTCATTGTAACGCGTGGAATATGCACACGAGATGCGGGAAAATGGCGTGCTATCCCACGTGCGTGATGAAATCTGCATGCTGTTAAAACAGCCGTAAAGCTTAGTTACAATAGGATAATGCAAGATACCTAGATGTTTTCAATCTAACATGTCTGCACACCTTAGTAAAGTTATGGTTTTGTTTTGAAAAATGAGAGTTAAAGTGAAAAAAAATAAGTAGTATGAAAAAAACCAAAACTGCATAAGTTAGATGCTTAAAATTAAACATTTATAAATTACTATTCTGCCATTGCTATACAAGTCTTTGCTCAATGAAGTCATGAAAATCATTTTTAGTCAAGTATCTTCGTACTTATTTGTCAAATTTCATCTTATTTAATACCACCATGGCATGTTATTGGGTAGGTAGTTCGGGAGTCGTCCACGACAACATAATTTTAAGGCGAAGCGAAGCTCGCGGGCAACAGCTAGTTGCACATAAAGTCCCGGCCGCGGCGGGCGACGTGTTTACGAGAGTGCGAGCGAGACAGTTATAATGCGATAAACAAGCACTGCCTTTATTGACACGATCTCTTACTTGAGAAATGGACCCGTTAGGTCATTGGTTTGGACCCATGCTAAGTAAGTATTGTCTGAAATGGCGTTGGTGTTATACTGATTTTAATAATACAAAAGTATGATGTGTTCATTGTTTTCCAGGAAGATTTTTATGTAAAGTACCTAGCTTATTGACTAATTCAATACAGAGATTCTATTTTATGGAGTCGTGTTCTTGTCACCGTAATTTGATTTCTCATCTTATTAAAAATAGCACTAACTGCCAGTTTCTATAACTCTATCTATCCATAACTGGTGGTTACTTTCATACGATTTTGACAGAATCAAAAGTAACAATCTGTCAAAATCGTATGAAAGTAACAACCAGTTATGGATAGATAGAGTTATAGAAACTGGCAGTTAGTGGCATTTTCAAGTAACTATCAAATTGAGTATTTTCAATATCGAATTTACTAGATTTAACTTCGCAACAAAAATTGCCCTTAATTATTTATAATAATAAAAGGCAAATGCCCACACTTCTACACATTTATTCATACAAATTATTTCTGTTATTGATGTTATTATACTTGGGTCATGTACCGTAGGTCTAGTTGGTCCTGGGTGTTCCACTAGGAGCGATTTCCTAACTATTAAGTACCTTCTGTTTGCTGCCTCTATTAGGAACTTATGTTATTTCACTGTGGAGTTGTTACAGTTCTTTAAACAACGACCTGTGTGTAAATTTTAAGTACTTATGTATCGTTAAATTACACGGTCATCTGTTGAATGTGGTTTATTTTCCAACAACTTTAAATTTAGTTTTTGTACCTGTTTAAGATACAGTATTCAGTACAATTTCCCCTTGTAATTGCCGTTCCATTATATCACTGGAACTTTTTCATTGATCATGAGTGTATGTAACCTAGCAAATTATTATAATATACTTATGGAAGAGCTAGGTTCCTGCGTAGTGTGTACATTGTCATTGTGTCATTTGTCAGGGATTGATCTTATGGTTACGTTAAAAAACTCTTACTTCTAAAATACTTTTAAAAAATCCAACAAGGTGTTTTGTAAATCCAAAGACAAAGTTAGGTACTTATTTGCTTCGTCAACAAACATTTTATGGGGCAATAATAGTATAAGCCCGCATAGACGGTGCTGACATGTCGACGTTCACACGAATAGAAATTAAACTAGCTTTAAGGGCTCAAACAATGTATGTGAACTTTACGACTGGACATATTTACCCAGTTTAAAATACAGGACAGCATTTTAACATTGATCTCAAGAAGTGTTCACTTAGCCGAATTTTGACCGTGTGGCTAATCATTTAGAACAGCAATGTAACTACGCAGGAGTAGATTATAGTTCCCAAGTGTGAGGGCAGTACAGGAGCACTCTCTGTTCCATCACTCTCATAAGTCTCATAACCCAATGCGACAGATTGACCGACACAACTGGAGAGAGCTGGGCGCAGGACCCGACTGCTTTACATTCATATCGGACAGGATGGATCATTTCACATTAAGGATGTCTGATGGTGATCAGCCAAAAAATTTGGAAACACAAATTGAAGGAACACCCACCTGGCTATCGGACTCGGGACTCGGGACCTCTGGTTGTTTACGCAGAGCTACCACTAGACCACGCAATACTTACCTCTCTGTGCCTAAGTGTATGTCGGAAGGAAAACGGAGCTCTTGATCCGAACCAAATCATGATGCCATGAAGTATCCATGTTCATTAAATATATAATGTTGCATGAGAATTCAACGAATAGTAATTTCGATTTAACGTTCCTATTCGAGTTCCGGCTACAAAGTTGTCAACAGGACACTAAACACCGCCAGATCAGTGAATCAAACACACTGCAGCTGATATTTCGTCAGTAAACAGTATTCGATCGCGTTGTTTACATGGAATTTAGTCACCAAACTGTTCCGAGTAACGTTTTATTTAGGCTATTCAGCCTACATGGATGCAGACCGCGCGCCGCAGCGCCCGCATGCACAATTAAATCAATCGACCAGAAAATAAACTAAAAAACTGCATTCAAACGCATATTCCATGCGTGGACAGGGGCCGGCAAAAACTGCTAAACACGTATTAACGGTTTTCAACCCTAAGACGCAGGGAGCAAGAGTGGTAAGAGCCCCCGGGTGTAAACACATATGGTAGAGTTCCAAGTTAAGAAAACATTAATATAAATTAAGCACTTTTAGCCCCCGGCTGCATTTGTGAAGGACCCTTTTAAGTCGCTCACTTATATTAATAGCATAAAAGGTCCAAGCATGGAGAAAGTACTTAGTGTTCTTATTTAGTTGTAGGAAACGAGCCATATTGCGCTTGCTTAATATATTTACTTAATTAAAAGAGAGAACCAAAGTACCTGAGTAACTTTTTTATTCAAAGCAGTTAAAATTTTGTTTCATATAATTTGTCACGACATAGAATTACAAGACAACTAGATATTACATTTATTTTTATGTAAATACGGTAAGTTGAGATAAAAAAGTACAATGTCATTCATATTAACAGTGAATGCTGTAAATTTCATGTACTTACAGGTAGGAGATTCAATACCCACTCTATAATCGTTCATGACAATATTGTAGGAAGTATAATAATGTTATTACGAAGCGAAGGATATCTCAAAACTTTCCATATAATACAACCTATCCACACAGCTTTCGGTTTATGCTAAGTATTATTATAACGTACCACGTCCCAACCTTCCGTTAGATCAGATTTCCTCAAAATCATCAGTTATTCATAGTCGATGTAGACGCTTCTACTTCAGAGATACCGCTGCGAGTGAACAAAAAACCCCAGCCGCCATTATATCAAAACTTACAACTCCAAATACAGTTCCTTTGACATTTATGATATTATTATGAGACATAATACGAACAATGCGGATATATTAGAAAGTTAGGCAATTGTAATGTGTGCCCTTATGTTTCGGGGGGCAATTTGAAACGGAAAGTTCCCACTTTTACGGTAATGTCAGCCGTTGCCATTCCACGCTCCCAGTTTATCAGAACACCGCGGTATACTTATTCGTATAACTTGTGCTTATAATTTCTACATTATGAAAGGGGGTGAAAGGTGGAATGGTGTTAGGAAATGGTTACGTGTGTTGAGTAGCTGGTCAGTGGTAGTCGTCGGCTAACGTGCCACTTCGACTCTGTTACTTGTAATGGAGTGATTTGTGTGTTGGCTAATATAAGGCTCATTTTGTACACGCAGTAAAATAATAAAGTACTTACATGTATTTTGTAAGTTTACTTTTATAAAAGCCTCATTTAACCGTTAGTTTTCTGTTAAAACGATAATGACGGACTATAGAATTTTGAAGTTCCAGCCACTGTAGCATATCTCTCAACAACAAAAGAAGCTTAAGAATTTCGAAATGACTTCAGTAGTTCAAAGTATAAACAACAAGAACGCTTGTTATCCTCTCGCAAGCACGTTTAAGCATATTACTGTCGATAAAAGGGTCCAAATTATGCGAATATCTTTTACACAGCCGCACCGAGTTAGTAAACTTGATTATCTTGGGAACTTTAGCCAAACGTTCGTATTTGGCTTATGAAAATAGGAGTAGAGTAGGTAGACGTCGCTGGCTAGAATTTCATGCTCTACTTAAGCTTTCCGTCGATTTCTTACGCATTTCGAATAACTAAATATCAAGCCGTTTTCCTCAAATATGAAGTAGGATGCCGCGTGTAGTATTTTCTTACTTCTGCTTCCTGATTTACAGTCAGTAAATAAACATGGCAAGAAATACGTAAGTGAAATAATAGGTACTTGTATTTTTATGGATGATGTCACAATTTTATTACTTCTGAAGGGCTAGCACGGGAGCATTTAAGACGTGACAAAAGTTCTCTGCCGCGCTTGCTCTTGAGGCTGCGCGATGTGAGTGACCGCGATGCAAAACTTTGTCACGTCTTAATTGCGGCCCGTGCTAGGCCTTCTGGAGTACCATATTTAAGAACAACGTTTACACACGTCATACTCATAACTAGATTATCCGTTATTCATTCAAGCGTAAAAATATTGAATAGAAGGTACGTGCGTGATGTGTATACTGTACTATCATAACAGGTTCGATTAAACTCACTTCATATTGCTATTATGCATAGTAATTATTTCCCATAATATAAGTTACTTTAAAATCTGAAGGTCCAAAGTTTTGACATTTATTTTTCATCAAAGCAAATTAATTCACACATCAAAATGCACATACTGCACACTATTAGATAGCTAAGTTATGAACATGACACTAAACATGGCCAATGTCCCCCGAAGGTGTCATATCTCGTAAGCTTTAAGCACCGTCGTTATTGCATCAAAGATAAAGCTCCAATTAGCCGTCAAAGTTCTTTATAAAACAGGCTCGGTGTAGACGCTACCTTATCCGTATCGAAGGATCGTGTAGCTTAATCCTAATCTACTAAACCGGCGCATCTATAGCCGTCTGAGCTCATTTGTGTGGCTTCTATCGTATTATGTTACATTCGAAAGCTTACAGTGAAAGTGCAGATAATATACTTAATTGATTCATGTTTGTTCTGCTTATTTGGTTTGCGAAGCTTTGTAGGTATTAGTGACTAGCTTTTAGTATCGACTTTTGTTCAGCATTTTAACGGTTTTGTTGTGAGAATGTAGGGATAAACAGCAGCTACAACTGTTCCCGCGAGCTTCGCTTTGCCTTTGAGTTCCGGGATAAAAAGTAGCCTATGTTCTCAGGGTCTAGCTAGACCATATGTATACCAAATTTCATTCAAATCTGTTCTGTAGTTTTGGCGTGAAAGAGTAACAGACAGACAGACAGACAGACACAGTTACTTTCGCATTTATAATATTAAGTAAGGATTAGTTAGAATATCACTTTGAAAGCTGTAAACCATATCTCCGCCATCATTATACCTATTTTCAGGAGCCCTTAACATGAATGTAAAACAATAACTTTTTCCATTTTGAAACAAATTAGATATGCGATAGCTGAAACAATTCATATTTTAACACAACTTCGAATTTATTGCAGACAAATGGTCTTTATTTTTTATTTGCACACGTTAAAATAACAAAACGGTTTCAACAAAACAAACAAGCGATGTCTCTCAAGTACATTTAAGGGCACGTGGAATACTTCGACCCTTTCCCAGTTGAGTGAGCAGTACAATAGCGGTCTTGTCGAGCGTAACTTAACTACACAAAATTACATAAACCACGTGGGTTTCTAGTCCATATTTCATGCGTCGTAAGAGTTAAATTACCACATGTTTACGTATAGTGTTGTCGCGGAATATTAATGGTTCAGTCGTGGTGTTGCGTTTCTTAGGGTTCCGTTTACAAAAGGCTCTTATTGCGAGGGTTCCGTCGTTGAGTGGACTAATTAAGTGCGAGGTTCATTATTTTATGCCCGATGCATGATGGTATCGCTGAAGTACTAATAACTAATTAGTAATGCTTGAATGTATGATATTTATACGATGCGATACCTTTGCGGCTACGGATGTAGGATTTTGGAACGGTCTTCCTGATAATTATTAAGAATTGTTTTCCCACAACGTGTTTAAACGCTTAACTCGTGCTTCTGATTACTACCTTAGCAAGTTAGATAAATAGACAGCCTCTACCTATTTTATAGATAGATAGATAGAATATTCTTTATTTGTACACAGGAATAGATTACACAAAGCTTAAATACAAACACATAGGTACAAAAAAGGCGGTCTTATCACTAAAAGCGATTTTTATTTACGGATGGTTCAGAATCGTTCAGTTCACCTACTGGTAACGCAGCCTATAACACAACCATCAGCTTCAGGAAATATTGAAATACACTCGGAAATCAGGGTTAAACGAGATTCCTAAACTAGATCAGCTCCCCCCTACGTGGCTGGTGCTGAGGGGAGGGGATTACCGCTAATTAAGTGAGAAGCAGGACTTAGCGAGTTGCGCCGACAGATTATACAGAGTGTTCCCGCGGCGCCGCCAAGATACACAGGCTGTGCGCAGTGTTCACAGATTACTCGTGGTTCGTTATGCCTATGGTTTAGGGCAGAAAAAGCCGTTATAAGTTTTGGTGTGTGTCAAAGAACTCAAAGACTCAAACTCAACTCTGTCAACCGATTTTATTTAAGTTTCATTTTTTATAGATATTCAAAGATGAAAACTGTTTGTGGCCATGTTTTCATGTCCAAATTTGCGGGATTACTTTCCAGACTATTCTAATGAACTCAGGTATTTGCATACAATCCATATCAAAATAGTATTTTTTTAATATTTCCTCCCCCCCTCGCCTGTTCTACAAAGTGCGTTTTCATAACCGCAATCTTCCTAAATGCACACAAAAAATTCGATAAAATTTAATGTAGTTATTATTCAAAAAGTATTGCTCATTTGAATCTTTTGTTTTTCTCGTCGGCGGGAAACAGTCTTTTCTGCTTTGTGTTAGGGTAGGTAATAGTGTGACAGGTGGTTTTGAGAAAACATTGTGAGATTAGGGAGTGTCTCTGAGATGCTCGTTAAGATATGACGAGATGAAGTATGGAGGCACCAGGGACGCAGGGCTGAAGGGACTCTTACAACCTTAGATTTGCAATATGCGAACAAGATGGAGTGTGAGCGCAAAAGAAACGTCCCGCAGAAAACACCCCGCTTCTACTACCGAGCTCTTCGGTATTTTGAATTAGTTAGGTTAGAAGATTTGAGATTTTATTCATCGGTAAAAATATAGTATACATAATGGGGACAGTTTATTTATTCCTTTTTTTTATACTGGGTGTTGCAAAAAGGATGTACTAAGCCGAAACCTACATGTGCAGCATTGTATATCTAAGCCCGAAACTGAAATCAGAATTTCAAAATTCGCGAAAAAAATAACATTCTCCATAGTAAAAAGTCACGTGACCAACAAAGTTTCTAAGGAAAATGCGAATTTTGAAATTCTGATTTCAGTTTGACCCTTTTTGCAACACGTGTAAGTTGAAGATCATTGATATTCAGTAAGGGCTGAATTCAAAGCGAAATTGAACTTAATTATAGAATATTACATTGTGATTTATTGTTACTATATTAAGGTATCTAGGTGAAATACTGGATGAAAGTGAAGGCTCTAATGAAATATACTAAATATAGGTATACATTCTGATATTGTTAGAAAAAAAACAGAGACATTTTGATGTAGTTGTAACATTAACAGATATTATTTTGTTCTCGGGTTTTGGGTGGTAATATGTAGCTATACATATAATATGTAGGAATTAAATCAGATGTTGTATTTATCACTATTATTATATAAGGGTCAAAATAAAATAAAGAAATATGAAATCGTCTTTACGTCTTTATACGTCTTTCACACTCTGCTTTCACTCTATGCTCCTCTGTTATTCGTCGTCATGGATACTTCACCTTGCGTTCTGTTCCACTCCCACATAATATGTATCTGTGTAGATGTATCATCTGTCCAATACCCATATTAAAGGCCTGCCTAGTTTGGGTTCGCATGGCCATGTGTGAGATGTCCTCACATATTATAATATTTACTAACGTATCATTATCATCATCGGGCCTCTGCCTCTCACTGCTGAATTAGTATACTGTACCAACTTATTTTATTATTTAAAACATGGACTATATATGTATATATTATGGGTAGATTGATGGCCAATCACATTTCTTTTAACACGGTCAAACGTTAAGAAGGTACTAGACTGAAAAACTTATTACTCATATAAACCGCTCTTCTGCCTCACCCAATAATTTATAGTGAGTGAAAACCAAAGCCAGTGGCTCTTTGATCTTATTATAACAATAAAGTTAGTTCATTTCGCCTCAGTAATGAATATTAATGGTCTTGCTTAAGTCATAAAATAAACTTTATCTGAGCAGCGGGGACGCAGCCACCTTGCACCGTAGCGCCGCCACGGAAACAGCGGCCGTCTATGGAACTAAACAGCTGAAAGTTAGGGTATACACTCACGAGCAATGAAAAAGTTCCAGTGGCAATAGCACCAAATTGATTCCAAAAGGAAAATATTAGCTTAATGATGTCGTCTGCAATATTTAAGTACATTTAACAGCGCATCTGAATATTACCAACTGAAAACGTAAATATTTTGATCAAATTCTGAATTATATATGGTTAAAAACTTATAATATAATTTATTAAATTTATTAAAATATTTTCCTTTTCCTGGCCCCGTCGTCCGAGAGTGAGTATAAATTTACAAAGAATGAGAAAACAGTCCGTTTTCAATTAAAACAGAACTTTAAGTATTAAATTTTCACGTTCGCAGCAAGAAAGAGCAAATAATAGGCTCAGGATTCCATTGCAATGTATAATAATGAAATATTTTCAGTTTTTATGAAATGTCTAGTTTACGCAACTGTAGTGTAGGTATTACAAAATCTAATTATGGCTAAGTTTTGTGTAAGTGCATCATATTCAATTTAAAGTAAGTAACTTTAGTTTAGGTAAGTTTAGTTCCATCAAAAAATGTAGGTAGGTATCTTAAATATTATAAATACTTAAAATATACAAATTCACGACTACATGAGCGAGTAAGTATAGTTATAGAACATACAGAAGCCTCTAAGAGATTAAATTTAATTAACATCATAAAGAATATCGAACCGTGTCGTAACAAAGGCACGACGATAACTAATCTGATTAAACAAGCGCCGGGTATCAACGAGACGAAAGGGCTCATTATATCAAAGACTTTCCAAAACCCTCAAGATCAACATTCAATTCGCATGTTGGAAAGAGTTTGACTGTTTCCAAACATAACACTCTGACTCATGAGCACACAACCCGGCTGTGTGTTCACAGATAATACAGAGTAACTAACAACGCGTGATGTGGTCCGTTACGTTTGTTCTGTAAACAGGAGGCTGTTTGTTCTGACAATGGAGTAAGTAAGAACGATAATTCCTCTCGGAGCGGCTAAGCTCCTTGCGACTTGTTAGTCCGCGCCCCCGTGGGACGCCCGCCCGGCGCACTACTCCATCCAATCGGAAATTTCTCCCTATAAATCCCAGGCGACACAAAACTTTACCCTTCTCAACTCAGAATTCATTTTTCAGTGGCCGCCACCGACGCTGGTCATACAATTGCCTTAGTTTTAGGTCGTTAAGTCCTAGAAAAGACAGGCTCGCTATAGATTCTGGTTTAGTCACGTAATGGTCAGTAAACTTTGTAAATCTTTTGAGATAACTCGCGTGCCGTCTCGGGGGTCGTTACCATAAAGCTGGAAGTTCCCCGGCGACGGACATCGGCTTTACTGACATTATTATTTCAATAAAACAAATATTCAAAACAAAAAGGGAACAGGAAATTAAAAGCATCAAAAAAGGGAATTCGACAGAGCACTTTCAGCTTCCAAATTGAATTGTTCATGTAAAAATTACGGGCGCGATAGAAATCTCGGGAATGAGAATCGAATCAGCCGAGTCGATCGAACCTAATTCGTTCGTCACCGGTTCATTACACGGGGCTGCCCGCGGCGCTGAGCCGTCGATCTTGAGCCGTGTTTGTCTATGGTGATGAGATGGTAATGACCGACACCGTCGCGGCCGCTAACTGGCTCATCCGGGGCGCGCTGCCGGCCACCGCCGTACAGCGGACGAAATATTTGTTACGCAAACACTCGCATGGTAATGAGGATCGAAATACTCGATTGTGGCCGCGTTTGTTACTCACTGTTTGCGTTATGCTAACTTCGTTTTTGAATAACAGTTTATTTGTGATTGAGGCTGGATTTCGCTGGGGTAAAGCGAAATGTTGCCGATTTTTCGGTTAAATGTTTTCGTGTATTTATTTTCCCTTGCCCGCCCCGGGCTAGCATAAGCGTCATAGTCGGGAAGGTGGCCGATGGGAAAAGTGGAAAATAGAAATATGTGACGGCATCATTCCCTATTTACCAAGCAGAAATACATACATTTTTTTTTCACAGAATGGCTAAGTACTCCTAATTGCTTGTGAGAGACATGGTTTATGGGTGATCGTGTTGACCGTGTTTCGTGTTGTGTAAGCCACCGTTATTACAGTCCAATATCATAGATAAAATTACATATGCTCACGTTCTTTAAAAAGAGGATTAATAAAAGCATGTATGTAATCCACCAACTTGTTTTGGACCAGCGAGCAGCGTCCACTCAAGCACATCTACTAGTTTGTACATAAGTACTAAAACCACCCCACAATAATGGAATTGGAGTACAGTTTTTTTCCAAAATAATTGTACGTACAACTTTGTTGTTTCCATCCGGTTTTTTTCACTGGAGCGCCAGAATAGAATTTAGTTTTAGGAAACCGGCTGGCTCGTTGATCGAAACCGATTAACTGCAAGTTAGCACTTCAGTATTTCCGGTTTTCGAACACTGCGTCTGTGCTGTCAGTAGTCCGAAACTGCGAGAGGTTTTTCTTTTTACTTTCGCCGATATTTTGGTTAACCCGGTTGCCGAACTGATACTTTTCGTCGAATTCTCCGGAAAGTCGGACAGTAGTAGTGGAAGCACCTAATGAATAAATAATACGGCTCGGTCGAGGATAGCTGTTGATACAAGTATTGTTTTCTTTTCGATGTCAGCCCAGCGCAGTCCACTGGTACGAGTAAACATATTCTTCCTCATAACGCTCGCCAACGGATGCATTCAAAACTTTCCAAGTCAGTATTATCAGAACTTCACCCAAACTCTTTGTACTCTACGTTTACCACGGATTTCACTAAAACGAGTCTACTCTATCTATTGGCTATTGCTATTCCTAACACATCAACTAGGTTTAAGACAGGGTAAGTCGAGACAACTGCTCTTCATCGCCAATCGCTCACATTAGGCCAATCAAGTAGGTAACTGGCGCAAACTGGGACTATATCCATTGTTGTCCGGAATAAAAAGGTCCCGAGCCGCTGGTCAAAGAAACCGCTTACGAAAAATGGAGATGGATTAGATACTTGAGATGAAAGCAGGTGCAAATTGCGTCCAAATGGCATCGGAAAGGTCGTGGATGGGTGGGACATATAGGGAAGCATCTGGTGTAATGTTTTTTAGCCGTAAAGTGGATACTGCGACGTACATTAGTTGATTAACACGCGCGGGTCCCCAGTGAGTCGATCGGCTCAGCGCCGCTAGTTCACTAAGTAGGCCGGAGTCCTTTTGTAGCTTAATGTAAATAGTTTATTTTATGAGCCAGCATCAGGTGAAGTCGCATTTAATAATTTGATTACTTTGCGCTTGCTGTATGAAGCCGTGTAAGTAAATATCCATGTACAAATAATTCAGTGGTAGGATATGTTTATAGTTGCAGTCAAAATTCGGCGTTTGCATATATTATTAACAGTTCTTATCTAAAGTTTTGAGTAGGTTTATTAATCTACTGACCCCGACAGGTATATTTTAATGATACTTCTAATCTTAAATTAAAAATAATAAAAACAATATATTTTGGTGATGTATTACTTAAAACAGCACGTCAGTGTCAGCATAGGTAAGGTAAGAGCTGGTCGGAGCTATAATATCTAAAAAAAATATGTAAATGACCACCCCCAAACAAAGACAAGGCGAGGACTATTGACATATTATTATATGCGAGGACGAAGAATATCATTCAGAAACCAACAATTCCACATTCATTGCACATTATCTCTCCCCAATCGCTTTTTAGCCACAAACATTGCAATAAGACGCGCCTGAAATACACGGATCACACATGCGAAACCATTCGCGCTTCCTGTTTGATCCGAAACGACATCCACATCGACACTTACCGTCCACCGGTGGCAACATGGCGGCATGGCGGCACGCGCGCCAGAAATAAAACCGTAAACACAAAATAAATAAATCGCACATGCTAAAAAGACAAATCGAATCTCCGTTCCCAATTTTACAATGTCGAGCGGAAAACGTCCACCGCTCGTAGTCTATAAAGCTGGCAGTAGTCCATAAAACTTACAGCAACAAAAAAAACTAGCGAACAAATGCCCCGCGTCTGTTTTGTCAAATGGAGTCCCGACGTGCGCGTCGCCGCCGGCCGATCCGCTTTTACAGCACCATAAAATCTCCTGAATCTCCACCCTTAAATCACAACACGCCTCGTATTTCATAGTTTCGGTTGTCAATGTTTATTTTATGTCATATTTTACACATCGCCCTGTATAAATCAGGCTGGATTGATAAACATTAGGGTCACGTAGTGCGGCGGGCGCTTAGTTCCCGCGCTGCTGACATATGGCCCGAAGGTCGCGATGTATTGTGTCATTTGTTTGCACAAAACTTGTGACGAGGAGAGAATTAGCCGCGAGATGTCGTCTCTCAACAGGTTAACAATAAAAGGTACCATCAGCCTCAGAATAAACCGAATAGCGATATTTGGAACTAGATAAAAACTAAACAACCTTAAGTGGAACTAGAATGAAGTACTCCTAAAGTTAATTGAACGAAGTACATTTTTAGAAGCTTTTAATGTCCATACTCTAAGGTTAACAAGAAAATAAGAGGATAAGTAAACTTTGCAAATGTGTGTCATCATAATGTAATAATAGCTATACCTATTGCCTACTTAGTTAATTATGAAACCGTGCAATATTACCTACTTAACTCTGCGGATGCTGTTGTAAACTTTTATGTACCTATTATAAAATGTTTTTGGAAAATAAACGAAATAATAATAATAAGTGAATACAGTAGAGCAGACTAAATGAAAACTACAGATCAGTTTTTCCAATTGCCTTTTTACCTGCCTACAAGTACTTGAGTCAAATAGACCTGGCTACAACCAGCACATATTCACATTGACACGTTTCACACTCGTTCAGAGCAATCGTGGACGTCAATCTGGTCCCCAATGAGTAGGTCTCTGTGACCTGGATAACCGGCCCATCCGTCTTCAGCCATCCTTCCGACCGAATCTGATGTAATCTGGACGACGAGAGAATTTATCACCGCACCGTTTTTCTTCTCATTGTTAGTTGCGCGGTTTTTTCGCCGCAGTTTTTGAATTTGGAAAGTAGGCCGTTTGAAAGGAGGTCCTTAAGTTTTACAAATAAAAAAGTTTGTTTTAGCAATTTGTCGACGAAGTTATTGTTGTGTAATGGTCCTTTCGGTTCGAAAGTTAGAAAAAGGCACTTGACAATTAAAATTAAAGTTGAAACACATTTCGGCACCGTTTAGCACTGCAATTTTTCATGTTTTTTACTAAAAAAACATTTGCTATTATTGTTTTTTTGAATACCTTTGTAATCAACATTGCATTATTCTTTATTTGTTTCTTAACCTTTTTTATTGACTAACAATTAGGTGCGTGTAGCTTAGTTACTGTAAATTTCGCATCGAACGCGTTTGCTCGTTAATGAAAACTGTTGAAAACCAACAGCAGCTAATAACCTCACTCCGACAACACGCAAATATGCAACGGAACAACCCGCTTAATTATGCATTCATAAATCTTGACCGTCTATAAGCACAGCGCTGGGCGGGAAGGCAGTAACTATGGACCTTTTTATAACATAAAAACTGCAAATTGGTGGCTAAAGACATGACTGTGGTTACAGTAGGCAACGAGTCGTTTCTATTGTATTGATGTGAAGCTGACAGTTATCGTTATGTGGAGCTTCTATTCTTTTTGTTTCTCTATGAATGTGTTGTCTGGTCTGAATAAAATGTTTTAATTTTCATTCTTGTTTGAAGTATAAGTATATTACAAATTTCTGCTGTTTTCTGCATTATTCTTAGACATGACTTGAATTAGCAGAAAAGCTTTAGTTTATATGTCTCCCTCACATAATAATTTACTAAGCATGTACTAGCATCTAAGTCACCCTGCTACACAAGAGAACATCTAGCTTACACAAACCCCATTCTTACAATCGTAGAAAGCTCGACGCTACGGATTTAGGAAAATAATAAAAGCTCATTTATTATTTAGAATGTGAGGCGAGTTGCGTCCTTCTCCGCTAGGAGCCGCGGCGATGCGAGAAAATGCAGTTCTCATAACAATACATTTGCGAGAATTATTCATATCCTTTGCATTCATATCCAGGACGGGCTCAACACACGAGCGATTTTGCACGGATAAGATAAGATTTTTATGTCCGAACTGATCATTGTAAGAATTGTAATTTAAGGCTGTCACTAAAGCTGGAAGAAAATCAGAATCTGTCAAATCTAGTGAGGGGGGGTTGAGGTATGCGGGGCGTTCTACGGACAATGACATGAAATTTTAACATAGTACTCGAAAACATAAAAGTGAAGACATGCCACTTTGTTAAAAATAATATACTAAGTAAGTAATATTGTTTTGTGATACGAAAATATTTATTTTTATTTGAAAGTATTTTTAATATTTAATAATTCATTATATATAAAGTCGTACCCGTGCCGATATTTATACAGGTTGTTGCAAAAAGGGTTTAATACTATGCCGAAACCTACGTGTGCAGCATGTTATTGATGTTATTTCTTAGCCAGGAAATGAAATCAGAATGTAAAAAAATCGCGAAAATATTATCAGAGTTTAATAGTTCAGGGTGTTGTATTAAACTCTGCCCCCGTGTAATAAAAAAAGTATAGTTAGCCGAAAGGGCGTTACTCAGGCGTCACTCTGAAAAACTTTTATCCTACGTAATTTTTTATATTCATGAAAAAAACGCTTCTTCATATAATTTTTTTTTGGTCACGTGACCTTTTAGTTAGACGACCTGTTTTTTTTTGGTGTTTCAAAAGCAGAACAGTAGTTTGCAGAACTCTGCATATACCTCATCACGACCCATTACGTCCCCACTGCTGGGGCACGGGTCTCCTTCCAATGAAGGAAGGGTTTAGGCCTAGTCCACCACGCTGGCCAAGTGCGGGTTGGTGGACTGCATATACAGAGTGTCACAAAAGGTTACGTAGCTGGCAAAGGGATATGGGGAGGTCACCAGAAAAATAATAACATGTAAGTACCCCCGCAAGGGAGTACATTAGTACAAGGCGAGAGTGTGTATTTTTTTTTTTAAGTACTTATGTGTATTTGGGATATGATAGAAATAATATTTTTGTTTCTTAAAAACCAAAAAATTTACACCTTGCTGCGCTCTTTTGCTCACTGTAAGTACACCTACAAATATTGCTGTATTAAAAAAAACGGTTTTGTTATAACGATTATAAAAAAAAGTTATTTTCATGTCAAGGAGTCATTTACCTAATTACGATTTCACTCAACAGCAGGTGAACTGAAAAAATAAGTTCTAGTTCTATCATCACTTTAGATCGCAAACATTGTAACTCCACTTTTCTCGGCGAAAAGTACTCTTTGGTGTCAATAGAAACGTTTTTTGAATTCACATGTTTTCCTCTTTATTCGAAAAAAAAAACTGTATTCCGCATTTTTCCATTTGTTTTCCTCTAAACCCCAAACCGTGATTTTTAAACAAGAAAACTTAGTAATTATACCCTTTATTCTCATATACAACGTGCGATGTAGGCGAACGTGAACGAAAACTATGCAATAAGCCTTTGTTTTTATTACTACTTTAGTAAATTACAATAACATACTCAACAATGTTAATTTTTTTTGCAATGTTATGTTGTTAAATTAAGATCTAATATTTTATTAACATGAAGTTACTTTCAACTTTTTTTTGCATCTATGCGTCGAATCACAGCATGACGGCTGCTGCAGCTTCCTGCTGTCCTGTCCTCCAACCAATCCCACCAGTACTGCAGGTTGCGTCGAATACGAGCCATTCTCTTCGACTTGACAAGACAGGTGCTCCCGGAAGGATCATAGATCGCACGGAACCCGTACCGTATAGAGGCAACGGACTCCTTTGCAACAGCCCCCCAGATTCGGAAGTAGCCCATGCACTGCATGGCGAGCACAGCTGCAGCAATTTTTTCGTAATGAATCATTGGGATGTCATCCCCGAAGGAGGCTCTCAGCCTACCTCACGACCTGTGTGACATTAGAAAAATGCACTGTGCTAACTCCGTTTGCGAGCTTGATTTGCAGGACCGCGTTGTATGCCAAGTTCCACAGCAGAGGGGTCCAAGACCTACCGCTGTGGAACTCCGCAACTGATCTTCTTCAGTGAAAACAAACCCTCTCTTTTCGCATCCTTAATGTACTTGTTAGACACGTATGACCTCTGTCAATTTTCTGCAGATAAGAAGACAAGTGATGGTATACAAGAGCCGCCCTAAAGGTTCGCCCTCTAGGGGATAGAGTTGAACGCGGTTACTATTTTTAAGCAAACAGCCAGCGCAACAACTCGCCCGTGGTTCTTATCCTGCTCCGACAGTGAACGAACGCAAAGTATTGTACCCACTATTCGAATCCGCATTTCGGATGCCAAACTGACTGTCCGAAAGGTCGAAACCGTACCACCACAGAGGTATGACTCGTTCGAAGAGCTTATCAGGCTCTTACAGCAATCAGATGTGTCGGTACACTGAAAGATAATCTACAGGCCTGCTTTATATATTTAGGAGCACTAATGGCCTCCTTTCAGTCATTGAGTCACTGGCACTCAGGCTGCGGTTGAACAGGAAGATAGACTGTCTAAACAAATCATTTTTAGGCTAGTTAAAAAAAACTTTAGGTGGGTAGTATGCCAACTAGAACTACAAATAAAACAGTATTTTTGTCTCCTCTAAAATTTGGTCACGAGGAGTTACGATGATTACGATCTAAGGTGACGCTGACGATATTTTATACAAGGTATTGAAAAAAGGGTATAAAGCTTAGCCAAAAGTGGATTTAGGTGCCATTCTGATCCACTTTTCTGCTACAAATTTGAAAATTCACGTAACAAAACCTTTTACATAGAAACTTATTCGATCACGTGACTTTTTACTATAGAGACCGAATTTATTTTTCGAGAATTTCCAATACTTGGAGAACAAAAGTTGTTCAGAATAACCCCTGAGTCAAACCCTTTCGGCACAGTATACCCTTTTTGCAACATCCTGTATAGGTAATATCAGGTTTATAAAAGACCTGGGCCTGTAGAGTGAGACTCGGCATGGGGAGTCATAATTTATAGATCTTTTAGGTTGCAGTGGCGAATGGGCACTGGTAGCCCTGCCCTTTTCTATAACTATAACTATAGGTAATTTTATGGCAATTTAAAAATGGTATAACATTTATCTATTTGAAAAAATCATTAAAAATATACATTACCTATCACCCTAATTTAAAAAAAAAATTCATCCCTTACTTTAAACTTATAACACCCCTCTTTTTCCTTCAGGGGTTAAAAAACCTGTGTATTTAATATTTTCTTATGAGTTTTTTTAAAAAAACTAGGCTCTTACATAGTTGTACATAATATTATGCGGTATTTTATTCCACTTGTAACGCATAAAACTCATAGCTACAGTAAACATTTCATTTTTTTCATGGCGAGATACAGTCGCACTTAACCGCTTTTTTGCAAAGCTTGTTAAATAGATTTAAAAAATTATGTAAATTTTAGATCTTCAATTTTTAAAAATACTTACTTATTTTTAACAACCTGTAGTGTACAGACTACCACATCTTAAAATATATATATTTTTAATTAACTACGGTTTTTGGTTTCAAATAAAACAAATTATGAACTTACTTTTCAACACCCTGTATATTGTGTAGCTTACCTAGCATACACAACGGTTAAAATAAAATAAATTACCCCTCAGAATATAAACAGGCTCGCGCTTTGGCATACTGCATTGACCGTATAGTTCTTATTCGGAGAATCTAATAAGTGTCATTATATGCAATGTTTACCTTTATCTATGCATCTGTAACTCTATAGTAAAAAATGTAAACAAATCGAAAAGGCGAAATGTTTTCTAAGAATTTTCGGCTTTTCTGCATCTAAAATGATTAGAAAATTAACTTTCCATAGCAAATGCATATGTATAATAATACTTGTAGTCATAATTTGTTGATTTAATCAGTTTTTGTGAAATATTTGATAAAAAATAAAATGGCGTGGGTATCGCTCCTAACAGGCCGCCACCAGGGCGACGACTGAAGAAATCTGAAATCTGTCACGGTGTCATCATTTTTAAACCGGAATTTATTAGTTTTTTGCAAAAAAAGTTGACTTCTGGTCCATTAAATCCAACTCTTTAAGGTAACTTTGTTAAGAATTTAATTACCTACACATACATATAAGATTCCATGAAAATGGGCCCTCTGATTTCGAGGGTTTTTTCATAATAAGTCAAAAAATGGCAAAAGACATGGTGTGTTTGCAATTTTTTTTAACATACTTATTATAATCCTGCACCAATTTATAAGCAACTAACATGTTCAGTATACCCTCTGCTACAAAATATATTTTTATCAATGTGATAGAAGCCACCGTTTTTCCAATCTAATCAAGTATATCAAGCCGACTTTAGCATTTTAGCTTTAGGGATCCCCTTAAGTAACTATATTAAAAAAACTAATGAAAAATTTAATTTATACTTACCAAATGTATAATTTTATACTTACCAAATGTATAATGAGTTTCTTTTATTGAAAAATGTTAATCAAAGGTAAACGTCCACCTTTCGGCATCGTACGCAGCGGATACATCAGGAATTCACACAAGTGCGTCCACTTTATCAGGATTGCCGACGCAGTATCTCCATACATTTATGACAATCCGTTAGGTTAGAATGGTGCGATATAGGTGGACTCTTACCTTAAAGGAGCCTTTTCGATTGAAGCATCAGTGTACCATACTATAATAACGTCCGGCGCACCCTGCTGGGCATTCAGCCACACAGCTAACTATCGTATCGGTCAACTTTCACTGATTCGTTAATAATAAAAGATAAAAGAAGAAATTTGAACAATAATGTGAAGTGAAGCTTACAAAACCCCCACCTACCCCCCGGTGGTTGATTCTGAAAATTCTAGCACTCAACTCACAACTTTAGTTGTGAAAAAATCTTTCATGATATGTCACCTTGACTGGTAACAGCTGAAGATTTTATCAGATCACAAATTGTGATCAGTCGGGAAGCTCGGAACACCGACATGACTTACAAGCCAATTTCGGCATGCAGTTTACCTGCAGATGCATACAAAGGGTAATATTTTTAACAGGAGCACTCTGTGCCACTTTTATTCCATTCTAGCCTCTGCATCTCGTGCAGGCGACACTTTGATTCCTGTAGAGCTATTACCAACACATCTCAATAGATAGATAGATAAAATATAACATACATAGGTTACACAGCAGGATTACTAATATTATACAGACAAGTAAAACAATAACTGAACTGATCATGATACAATTTTACACTCCATGTTTTTTTTTATTACATGTTACTACTCGTAATAATTATTGCAGCGTTATACTTACGCCAACACAACACAGCAACATATGACAACACAGACGTCCTCGGCTAGATGGGGTGACGACTTGCGAAAGGTGGCTGGTTATGATTAGATGCGTAAAGCTAAAGATCGCATCCAGTGGCGTGCTTTAGGAGAGGCCTACGTCTAGCAGTGGACTGCTATAGGCTGATGATGATGATGACAACACATAAACAATTAAAATATTGTAAAGTGTTTGCTGATTATAAATAAATTTTTATTACCCTTACTTGTTCATTGTTCAATAAGCTTTCAGAGCTTCATAACTTTCTTAACTATTAGTTGAAAACAAGAATAAGCTGTTAAGTCTGAACATAACTAGGTAATTTAATCAACTTCGGCTATTCTTTCGTACTAGACTTTTATTTGTATCATATGGAACTCCTGAAAAAGTTTTACTGTGGGAATGCCGGTATGAAAACTCTTATTATACATATTATATAATATTTTCATCTAAGTGGTCAGCTTTTTAAGTGAAAAACATACATTAAACAAAACTTTTGTCTTTATAATGTAAGTACTGTGCAATAGTGTGATTTGATGATAATCTATAAATAATCAGCAAATAACGAGCTGATTTTTTTACAAAGCACATATACACTCATATCACATTGTAGAACCCTTTCAATGTGTAACGGTGATGTTGGCAGATGTTGTTGGATATTGGTCATTCTGCGTATTGGGTTCATAAAAAAATATGGCTTTTGAAATAACTCGGCACGTTTCGTGACGGGACTGTAATGGCGACGCACTGTTTGTTTTTTAAACTAGAGATGTGTTTTGTTTATCTCTCTGGGACTCTTTTGAAAAAAAAGGCAATAAAATTAATAAAATATACCTACTAAGCATAAAATATATTTTGAGTAAACTATTACAAATACCTATGTAGAATGCAATAACTTGATGTCGATCGATCGCAAAGTAGCGAGCTTATGTCCTTTTCGTTATATTTTTATCTCGCCACTTACTGTACTACCACAAAGAACTTTAAACACTGTTTAACAAGTGTTTAAAACAAAATTTGACAGATTTCAGTCAATAGATAGTTCAATACTGACTAAGTTTAGGTGGTAAGGCCCTTAATATTCTATACTACATCGTTGCCGTATACGCATAAATAGGCCTTAAAAGGGCTGAAAAACACAACATACGCCAAAAACAATTTGCATCCGAGTGCGTCAGTAATAACATAACAACTGATAACCGTTATAATTTTTAATTTCAGCGAGTCGGCACAAAAGGCTGCGTCCATATTGCGGGTGACACGAGGCAATCATCATAACGAGGTTGTCGGATAAAGCCTTCCTAATACGAACGCTAACAATGGTTGGTGCTAAAGAGGTACAAGGGGGTTACTCTCTACATGATGATAAACGAAGTTTCTCGAGCCACGACTCCGGCTCGCTGTAGTGAACGTGCCAATTACACGACAGCTTTCGTTCGTTCGTTTTTCGTCAGTATAGAGTAACCCCCAGAGTTATCGGTTGACGCATTGCCTTATTTGTGAGTGTGTGGGCTCAATACACTCAGCATTGCAAACAGTTCCAGTGACATAGCACCAAATTACTCCTAAACGGAAAATTGTAGTTCTAATGACGCCGTCTGAAATATTGAAATATACAGTTTAACAGTGCACTAGAAAACTACCGTTGGTAAAACGTAATATTTTGTTCAAATTTTTAATCGGCAAAAAATATTAATTTATTATTTTAATAAAAATATTTTTTTAATAAACTTTGAATTTAATAAAATACTTATCGGCATTTTTTGAGTGGAACTTTTTCAGTGAGTACATAATTATGATGCCTTGTTAGTTTTTCTTGATATTGAATATTCAACGCTTGTTACAAGTTTTCCGCGCAAAGTGGAGTGTGTTGTAGGAAAAGCTCGGAGTAATTGACATATTTATATCTTTCCCTCCATAAGTGAGATATTTTCATAAATAGATTTATCTTAACAAAACCTTTTGTTATGAAATTATACCGACATCCCTTTCTTATTCATACTGTATAGCGATCACAAACAATTTGACTCTTAGGGCGAGGCCCCATTGGTGCGATGACGCAACTCAATGCAGCGCCACGCACCATTGGGGCCTCACCCTTACTCTTGCAGTTCGATTCTTCCATTAATTATTTACTTACTGAAAAAAACTGTTATCAGATGTCGTAGATTACCTGAAAAAAAATTAATAAAAAATAAATAATTATGAAAATGTGGATGATTATGGAACTCTCTCTGACTGCCCGTTTAGGAATTACAATCGTGAGTTTTATTCATACAAGAAAGCCAAGAAAATACGAGACGGCATAAAGGATAGTCAGTCTCTAGTGTCTACATTTATTACTGCAATTTGTAAGAAACCCAAGTCTCAACACCCTATTCTGTAAACGTGATATCCTATGTAGATCCCGTGACTCGGGGTCATTGACATGATGACAGTTCATTTGTACTTGTAATGTCGAGTGTTAGGTACCCGACGTGAGATCATGGTGAAATCTGAGTGAAAATAATGACATGATACAGAGGTGTAGTGGATCCCATTGAGTACCTATAACCCGCAGTATAATCAACGTTAAAAACGCCTATATTAAACACTAACCCCCAAATTCATAGAGCTTTTTGACACTTTACAATAGGTTTAAAATTGACGTTGTGTTATACGAATTTCAACTTTTTGACTGACCTAAAGAGCCGAAACTCGTGTGTTTCAAAGTAAATTTTAACCTTGTTGTAAATTTACAATACGGTCTATGAATGTGATGGTAAAATCGTATAACTTTGGAATGGCTACACTAAATACAATTCGAATTTATTATTAACTAGCTGTTCCCGCGAGCTTCGCTTCGTCTTAAAAGGTTTTCCCGTGGGAATTCCGGGACAAAAAGTAGACTACGTTCTTTCTCAGGGTCTAAACCATATGTATACTGAATTTCATTCAAAGCCGTTCAGTAGTTTTGGCGTGAAAGAGTAACAGACAGACAGACACAGAGTTACTTTCGCATTTATAATATTAATTAGGATATTGCACACATGACACACCTTTAACAAATAATGAGTAATGGTCTCATAAATAAAATTATAACCCGTAATTGCAATAATAGCTTCAATCAGTCACCGATCCTTCCATTGAATTCAATTACATCAATACCTATATGCAGGTATAGCCCAGTTACTGAAAGCTGGCATGTTCAACACAGTGACACGTTGCGCTTGTGTGGTGTCTGTTAGTGCGTGGCGTCGCGTCGTACTTTTGCTACTGTTTTATAAATACGTTATATTTTAAATATATATAAAAAGAGTGGTGTCATAAGTTCTGTATATCTGTCTGTGGTAGCGCGTAGCTCTAAAAAGGCTGAAAATTGCATAGGTATATGTGAGTACAGTAAGGTGCAGATAAACCTGACCCCCCTCATATTGTTAGTATGAGAGGGGGGTCAGGTTTCTTTGCACCTGACCGTACCTACTGTGAACATGTCAGCTTTAATGAAATGGCCTGTACTTACGTATTTTACGAACAATATCACGAGAAGACTTTGAGGACAACTGAATGGCAAGTCATTGGCCATTATTATGGGATTATAAAATTATACTGCGTCCATTGTCAAAGGATATCAGTCGATACGGTTCAGACGATTCAATTATCCACTCGTTTGTTTTTAACATAATGAACTCTATTGCACTAACATTAAGAGCTCAAATGGAATGATTTTCTATGTGTCATTTGAAACAAAAAAGTGTGGATGCGCAAGAGTGCATTCTATTGTCGAGAAGATTAACACCCGTTTGAAAATGGAATCGCTACTGATCATCTCATTGGTAATGTAAATGTATGTGTAGTACAGTCAGGATCACTATACAGTTGCCACATTAATTCTTAATGATTTGAGAAATACAAAACATTTTAATTTAAAACTTGAACAAAATATTTTTTTGTTGGTAATATCCTGATGCTCCATTAAATGTACTTCAATGTTGCAGATGTCGTAATTAATCTAGCCTTTTCCGTTCAGGAGTAATTTGGTACTTTTCTCAGTGGAAACTTTTCATTACCCGGGAGTGTATTTGAATTTATTTGGTTGTAATAATAGGGGTGTAAGGGTTCTAAACATCCGAAATGAACCAATTACCAACCTCACCTGCCCGTGGTGCACCCTGCTAAATAACAGACGAGGCTCTGGCGACCGGATGATGGCGGTATAACCATCCAAAAACAGCTACACTAAATCCCATAGGCCGGCGATGGGCAGCAGCGTCACCGGCACGAAAAGTGTAGCCCTGCGATCACCAACCCGCATTGCCAAGCGTGGTGATTATGGCAAAATCCTCCATGGAGTCACACCCAAAGCCCCGGCCCCCAGTTCCCGGCAGCCCTACTATTCCTGACTACGGCAGCGGTCTAGGTAACGGTATGGCAGGGGGTGCGAAGAATCCCCGGGTTACGAATGGCTGCCATCAACGACTAAAACTGGCGACATACAACGCACGGACACTGAGAGAGGACGAGAAGATGGTAGAACTCGAGGTAGAGCTTAGCAAAATAAAATGGGACATCTTAGGGCTATCAGAAGTCCGTAGAGAGGGCGAGGACACGATGACCCTGGAGTCCGGCCATATGCTCTACCATCGCGAGGGCGACCAACTGTCCCAAGGTGGCGTAGGATTCCTCGTCAACAAGACCCTTGTCAACAACGTAGTGGAGATCAGCAGTGTGTCGAATCGGGTAGCGTACCTAGTACTAAAACTAACCGAGAGGTATTCCTTGAAGGTCGTACAGGTATATGCACCAACCTCGGCATACTCTGACACAGAAGTCGAAGCAGTATACGAAGATATCTCTAGAGCTATCAAGTGTACTGCTAAGACCCAATACACCGTTGTGATGGGGGACTTCAACGCCAAAGTGGGAGTACAAGAATGCGACGAATCGAGGGTAGGACCTCATGGTTTTGGTAGCAGAAACCAGAGAGGGCAAATGCTTGTTGGCTTCCTTGAAAGGGAGGGGCTGTACTTGATGAATTCTTTCTTTGAGAAACAGCCCCAGAGGAAGTGGACATGGGCAAGCCCCGATGGTAGGACGAAAAACGAAATCGACTTCATTATGACTGACAAGCGGCACATATTCAGAGATGTCTCAGTGATCAATAGGTTTAAAACTGTGAGTGATCACCGACCGAGGTACTCTGAATATTAACTTCAAGCTGGAGAGGAGACGTCTTGTGAAGTCGACCCTTCGTCCCACACTGCACCAAATTAGAGCTGGCAACACCAGCTTCCAGAGAGAACTACAGAGCCGATTCGAATCGCTGGAAACCACTACGGATATTGACGCGGATACAATCCAAATAGTGAAGGCTCTTCGTTAGGTGGGCCACAGACATTTTAGCATGAGAAGCAAAAGCAAGGAGTCTAAACTTTCAAGCGAGACACTCGAGCTTATGAGGCAGAGACGCGAATTTCCGTCGGCAGGTGACACTTCGTCAAAACTACGGGAACTCAACAAGCGTATAAAGAAGCTGATACGAAGAGATCTCCGTCGCTCCAACACACGCGCCATAGAAGCAGCAATTGAGCAAAATCGGGGGGTCAAAAGTCTTCGTTCAGCAACTTGGGAGAAGCCACTTGACGAAGTTGAAGTCTGCAGATGGTAATATCGTTGCCTCTAAGCCGGAGGTTCTTGCCGAAATCGAAGGTTTTTACGGACAACTTTATGCTTCACACGCGCAGAAGTCTGTGGCTCAGCTCACCGATTCCAGAGCGCCACTAATACGCCACTACACTGACGACATCCCTGACGTCGACATAGGCGAGATTAGGATAGCCCTTGAGCAGCTTAAAAACAACAAGGCTCCGGGTGAAGACGGAATTACTACAGAGCTTCTGAAAGCTGGAGGTATTGCAATCCTCGAACAGCTCCAGAGGCTCTTCAATTCGGTTCTTCACAATGGCATTACACCGGAGGCATGGTCTGAGAGCGTCGTGGTATTGTTCTTTAAGAAGGGTGACAAAACCCTTCTGAAGAACTATAGACTGATCTCGCTTTTAAGCCATGTATACAAGCTGTTCTCAAGGGTTATCACGAACCGTCTTGCCCAAAGAGTTCCAGCCCCCAGAGCAGGCTGGGTTTCGAAAAGGCTTTAGTACAATAGACCACATCCACACAGTAAGGCAGATTATACAGAAGACCGAAGAGTATAATCAGCCTCTGTGTCTAGCCTTTGTTGACTATGAAAAAGCCTTCGACTCCATCGAGACCTGGGCAGTTTTGGAATCCTTGCAGAGATGCCAAATCGATTGGCGCTATATCGAGGTGTTGAGATGTCTGTACAATGCCGCTACTATGACTGTCCAAGTACAGGACCACAAGACAAGACCTATCCAACGGCAACGTGGAGTGAGACAGGGGGATGTGATATCTCCGAAACTGTTCACCAATGCATGGGAAGATGTCTTTAAGACGTTGGACTGGAAAGGACATGGCATATTTATGGTATATATGTAACATTTTACCAGCAAGCCTTAAGCATAAATATCTCCTCCTTGTAAACAGCCATGGTAGTGAAGAACATAAAATACCTATCCAGCATACTTGCGGCACAAGAGGGGCTGTGCAAGGAAGGTACCAAATACCATATACAAATAATTATTTTGGTGGAAGAATGCTCTGTAAACAAATACCCAAGTTATATAATGAATTACCGGTAAGTATTAAAAATGAGAAAAAATTATCTTTATTTAAAACATTATTAAAAAAACATTTACTTAAAACTTATTACGATACTTAAAACTTATTATGATTGAGAGTGGTGCCTTCCTTGCACTGCTCACTTGACACAGTCAATATATTGTTTATTTTGTTAATTTTTAAATAACAGCTTAATTAAAATGTCACTGTTTACCCACAGTCAAACCAAAAATATTGGTTTTGTGGGAATTCTTCTGTACCCTGTAATATCCCCCCCCTGCAATGATGCTTCGTACTCTAACCTACCTATTTGAGACGTATTTTTTCGCCCTACATAAATTGGAACGGAACTGAAGAGAAGTTTTGTAACGGTATACGTGTTTTGCATTATTCGTTTGGCCAATACGTGATCGTCTAGTCTAGCGGTTAGGACTCTACATTGCCGAAGTAACTCAAGTTCTTTTAGGAGGTTGAGAGAATCCCTACCCTAGCACTAATCCCTAGAACCCTAGTTCATAATCCCTAGTTTATCTAATTTTTAGGACAACAGAACAAAGCTCAAGCAATAGTTATTTCTTAAAAATATACATAATTGAGAGTGATTTAAAAGTATATATTATATATATATATAAAAAGGGTTTTTTAATTTGAATAGAAGGTGCGCCCCGCCTCGCACACCCTATGAAGGACGACCAGATCCGTCCACCAGACCCATCTACCTTCTCTAGCCCACTGGCTCTATTCAAACTGTTTTTTTTTGTCAGTCAGTCCCTAGGAAAGGATCTATTGATTGGGATCCAGACGATGTTAATAATATTTTATTCAGCTTCACAATTCGGCACGGATATCTCCTGAGCCTACTTAAGCATTTATTCGACACGGATATTTCCTGAGTCTACTTCTGTATCCATAATATGTAATAGTTATTCGGCACGGATAGTTCCTGAGCCTACTCTTGTATTTTCGACACGGATATTCCCTGAGTCTACTTATACATTTATTCGACACGGATATTTCCTGAGTCTACTTATGTATCAATAATGTGTAATAGTAATTCGGCACGGATAGTTCCTGAGCCTACTTCTGTATCCATAATATGTAATAGTTATTCGGCACGGATAGTTCCTGAGCCTACTCTTGTATTTTCGACACGGATATTCCCTGAGTCTACTTATACATTTATTCGACACGGATATTTCCTGAGTCTACTTATGTATCAATAATGTGTAATAGTAATTCGGCACGGATAGTTCCTGAGCCTACTCTTGTATTTTCGACACGGATATTTCCTGAGTCTACTTATACATTTATTCGACACGGATATTTCCTGAGTCTACTCATGTATATCGTCACAGTACAATGTTTTCCAATAATGGACATAATTAAAATATAATTATTATCTCCCATTTCAGCTTGTGTCAAGAGCAATCACTCAAATGTATCTCTATATTGTAGATCTCAGAGTTATGTGACAATTAATATTTTATCGATGCTGGCTTGTATCTACCATGGTACCTACAAGTTGTTCGAGGTGGTTTCCCTGCCTCTAATTAACTTCATCACAGTCAAGCTCAACATTACTTATTAATAACTAACTGTCATCATCTCCTCCTGTATATAGTATATTGGTAAGTTTGTAAGAAGAATCCAATTCAGCAACTGCTTTCCTTTACCCAAGCTGATAAGAAGTCATTTCAATTTATTTATCGGTAGTAAGTAACTCATGTACTATGAAAATATTTTCCTATCTTATTCAAAACTTAGTAAATTTTATTTAGAATAGAATACAGTTGAAACTCTTATGGTCGCCAATCGCCTCAATGACCCTAATTATAAATTTTGTTTAATATTATCAACATCTTATCCAAACCCAAATCAATAATTATTTATATTAGCAGAATTAAAGGAGAATAATAAGTATAATAAATTATTACTAATCACTTAATATGTAAAAGTTGTCATGGTCACAGTCAATAATATATAGCCAATGATACCCATTTAACCTTCAAAAGTAAAATTGCATGAATATTCACTATGGAAATATTTATTTTATCTTTTCCAAATATTTCAGTTAACTTAAAATAGTGTTAGTGCTCCTATGGCCGCCATCCAACACATTGACCCTACTGGTATAATTACCTAATTGAAGGTATTTATTTTATTTTAATCATACAAGTAGATAACTTTAGTAAAAGTAAAGTTGGTGCTCAACTAGGCCGCCAACTGACTCATTGACCCTATTATTTATTAATTTTGTTTAATATTCTTAACATCTTTTTCAAGCAAAATCAATGTTTATTTATATTAATAAAAGGGTATAATGCAGGTTTTTAAGTATTATAAATTATCATTAACTTGCTGAATATATAAGAATTGTCTTAGTCACAGTCAGTCAGGTACAAGTTATGGCCAATGTAACCATTGAATAAAAGGAATAATTACATGAATTCTATTCTGTTGTCTGATACATAACTAGTTATTGTAGTAAGTAAATACCTATTGAATTCCAATAAAACAAACTTTACATACTTAGGTGGGTAAGTAAGTACCACAATCATACCTATCACATATGTAGATCAGTAAGAAGCCTAGATTCACTAAGCATACATACATCAATAACATTCACCACACATGAGATACAAAAGGATAACTTGTTTTCCCCTAAAATTCAATAACCTACTCTCCCACAGCCTAAACCTAACTGCTTTAAGTGGTTTGAAGATGAAATGCATTTTATATTATATGTTCCTAGTATCAAGTACCTAGTAAGTAAGTATAAATTAAGAATCTGGGTTTCTTAGTTCTGAACTAATGTTTTGAAAGTAGATTTATTTTGCAACCAATACAATACTGGTGTCCCTTAAATGTTTGTTGGTTTTGTTGCTGCCTAATTGTTAAGTATGTTTTTCTTTTATGATAAACAATACTTCAAATACCTGAATTTACCAAGTGTAGCTAAACCCATAATAAAACCATAGAGAATCATTAAACTAGTGAATCACACAAGTACACACAATAATTATTCAAGTAGAAACATAGTATTTTATGAAAATATGGTCCGGCCAATTTTCATCCCGGTGGAAAAATGTTTAAAATCATTTCAAATATTAAGAATACAAGTAATAAGTAATGTTTATAATAACCACTCTTAGAGAATCAAAGTAGGTTGAGCTAGCTGTAGATTCTAAATTACTTAAGTACTAAATAGAAATGCTGATTCAAATAAGAATATAATTTTGCTAAATAGATTCATAGCTTAATATGAATAACCTGAAGCATATTCTTCATTCTGGTTTCAAGACTGAATACATAAGTACATGCTTACATGAGAACTAGATGGAGTTGGTAGAAATAAGTTTATATTGTGTATCTCAGGAGATAAGTAAATAAGTACCAACTACCTAGGAATATGAATCTTCTTGTAACCTAAACAATTTCAGAATGATCTAATATGTTATCTAATAGATTTACTTAAATTGCAAGCACTTATCACTGAATAGGATTCCACATAATTATGTTATATATCTGATGAATCATCCATTATTATTACTTAGGTACTTATTCAGATTGTTGTGCAAGCCTAGTAAGTTTGTAAACCAAATATGTTGGAACATAGGTTATGATCCACCACAATGAAACATAGGTACACCTAATGGTCTTTATGCTAATTACTGTTCTTTACTGGGTATGCAAAGACTGCTGGGTGAAACAATTTCAGGTAGATAGATTGCTGTGAGTAAAAGTAACATACTTAAATACTTGACTCATTAGCCATCATCTCAATAGAACATACTATTCAATATCTGTACTATATTGATATAAGTAACTAAGTTTATTCCTTCCAGGTAAACAAACATAGCTTGATGAAACAAGTGGGGTAATTTTCCCATAGTCGAATGTACTTATGCTTGTAAATTGATTGTTTTATGTAATAGAATCTTTAAGGCTGATTGATGAAGTAAAAGGTGGTTTCCTTGGGTCTCTCCTAATAAGCCTAGGTACCCTAGCAGCCTTCAATTTCAAAATGGCCAAGAAGCTTAACAATAAATAATGGGGAACAATTGGATTTTTAGGTTATGAAAAATATTCTAATTTTGAAACCAGAACAAAGTAGATATATATTCTAATATAAAGAATGGGGTGAAGTATAGATATGCTGTGATACTTCTAAATAGTGGTTATGACAAAACCCTATCGACACTTAGCTGAGGATCCTGAGGCGCCGCCGCCGGCCGGTCGAAGCTGCAAAACCACCCCGCCATAAAATACACTTCCACTAACGCTCCATCCTATCACCCGAAACTCCACGAGAAGACCAAGGGCGAGTTTTCTTCCCGAAATCTATTTATAGCCTCTCCTGACCATCGACTCCCTTTTTTCTTTTTTTTTCTTTTTCCGGTTCATCCATCGAACTTTATCGATTCAACTCCATCCCCAAGATCCTAGACTACCTAGACTACAGGTGGCGCCACTGAGCTAGACAATAACACAACTATTAAATATTTTTAAGGTAATAAACCGATGAACTATTGTTCTATAATTATTGATAATTAATATTATTATTATTTAACTAGTATTTACTAATTTTAAGTCCTGATTCAATTAATTAGAACTAAAAGATATTCAGTTGAGCGTCAAGGAGGCGTAGTACGTAAAGTGTCGCGTAAATTAGTGCAAATCTGATCCTCATAATAATAACTTATCACTATGGCGTCATTCATTTCAATAATCAAACAATAATTAACAGAGCCGTATAAACGGTTGAAACATAATATAACCGAATCTAGTATGATATCTCTTTAAACTCTAAGCGTCAACAATAAGACTTGTACTTATTCTAGGTATCTGTCGATTCGAACGACACAACAGCCCCTGAACATTACCATATAAGGAAATGCATCATCGAGTCTAACCCATTAGATGGCACTAGTGTGGCATTTCTACATCGCGGTATGGTTGTGTTTTCCAACCAGCGTATAGTCTTATTTTGCTTATAATAAAAATTTCGCCAATCTATACATAATGTATAAGTCTGCTACGGACGGACTATGTTCCGTTACAACCACCCCCTAAATTTTTAGGAAATGCAATTGGATAAAAATTTACCTATCTAAGACTTATACATTATACATGAATAACGGTACATGAAAATAACAAACTAATATCAGAACCTTACAATACAAATAAGTTTCGTTACAACCACCCCCTAAATTTTTAGGAAATGCAATTGGATAAAAATTTACCTACTTAACTTGATAGACAATGATAACTCTATATCTTAGTGAAGGTGATAAACCCCAATACTCTCATATTAAATTTACTTAATTCATAGTATTGTAACCAGTGTTTTATTGTTACTTAGTAATATTAAAAACAGAATATTCGAGGTAACAGTCGCTGTACCCTTCGCTATCTCGAATATGCAACGAGTTCGGGGCCCCCTACTGCAGATAGATGCCACCCACTCGGCCAGCGCACCCAATGAGGACAACAAAGGTGTCATTACCCGACAGGCGTGCACATAATCAATCCTATCAGGTAACTCATTTGATAACTCTCTTATAAGAATTCATCAAACGCCCTATATGTTTCTCAGTGATTTCTCCATACGATCGATGCATTGGGTGAATTGCTTACTGTTTTCTTCCCAATGTCTTTGCAATTAAGAAAAGAACCTAAGTAACAAAGTTAAACTAAATACTTGAGTTGAGACCCATATCCCCTCTCAAATATGTGATCGATTAGAGCCCTCACTGTAGATCCTCACCAAATGTCCAGTCAAGCAGACACCATCTACGACACAGGTATCATTATCCAATAGGCTTACACTATCAGTAGTCCTGTTGAACAACTCATTCGATAGCCCCCTTATAGAAGCTCACCAAATGCCCTATGTGCCTATCAGTGGTTTACCCGAATCGTTTTACTTTTCTACTTGAATTAACTCCACTTCAACACCTTCACAACACTTTTATCAACAGAATTTTGTAAGGTAAATTTAAGAATCCCTGGGTCTTATCACCTTCAGCATTTACTAAACCTACCTAGCTTTATGTAAACCTGTAAGCTATAGTGACAACAGGATAAAAGTTTATAAGAAAAACAAATAACTGAACGAAACTTTTAATGAAAAGAAATGCATCTCTGGAAGTACTTCTTAATTATAGCTTAGTTACGTAAATATTAATTAATAAATTACGGCATACTAAAATTGTAACCAGTGGTAAGCGTAAACAAAGTATTCGAGATAACAGTCGTTGTGCCCTTCGCTACCTCGAACACGGAACAACTTCGAATCCCCCACTGCAGATTAATATCGTCCCACCAAACCAGCACTCCCGCGAAGGCGACAAAAGTATCATTATTCAAGAGGCTTGTATTTTTAGCCTAATGAATAACTCATCTGATAGCCCCCTTATAGAAGCTCACCAGACGCTCTATATGTCTCTCAGTACTTTCTTAGAACGATCGGCGCATTGAGTGACATTTAAATTAGTTCCTCATCAATGTCTTTGTGATTTATGCAAATCAATAATAACTCATTAATGAAAAATATTTGAGTTGAGATCCAAAGTCACACTATTCCCTTCTCAAATATGAGATCGTTGAAAGCCCGCACTGTAGACCATCGCAGAAAGTCTTAGTCGGTCGAGACAATAAAAACGACAAAGATATCATTATCCAATAAGCAATGCTACTAGATAACTCATTTGATAGCCCCCTTATAGAAGCTCGGCAAATGTCTTATATGCCTATCAGTAGTTTATCCGAATTGTTCAGCAGTAGGTATGAATTTAAAAACCATCACTTATCACCTTCACAAAAAAATATATATATTATAAAATGTAATCTATCACGGTAAAGTTATTAAGTATAGGAAGAAGTACTCCAAAACTACATTCCATCTCATTACCATACCAAAGTATAGTCACCGACATTAGCGCGCCCAAAAGTATAAAATTTACAGGGCCAATGAATAAATGACACGGTTACACGGTGTGACCATCATCACTGTACCTTCAGATAACCTGTACCTAAACTTAAATCCAAGTAGAAACTTATTTACTATCCCTCTTGTGTAAGTACACAACACACCCCCTTGATTTAAGAATTTATCCACTCTCCTAATCACTAATCATAATAACAATAATCCTATTCCAATCCATAACTTTTAGTTTAACCCAAAATCCTTTACAAAATCAATTAGTTATTTAAAGGAGTGCAATGAGAATTTAAATCAGCTATACTCAACCTGCGGCCCGCGTACCATGACTTAAACGTGTTTGTGGCCCTTACATAAAAAGGTTGAGTACCAATGATTTAAATGGTGTATCACCCCCAAAATTAAACAACTCTAAAATATTTATCTATGTTGATGAAATACTTAGGTAAGTTAGGCACATTCGTTCACTCCAAGACAGTCAAATTTAAAATGCATTCAAATTGTCAAATAACCTAAGCTCTTATCTATTTCTGTAGATGAATACTCTCACCCCCACGTGTGTAACAACAGAACAATACTTAACCCACATTCACATCACAACCGTCTTTCCTATTTTATAGTATTGATCGACTCAATTCAATCACCTCACTACACTCTCATTCATAAACATTCCTACATTTTTAAACCATATTTACTAATTTTAAGACACACCCCCACTCTCATATGTCACCTATTCCTAAACACACCCTACTGATGATGATGATGATGATTATTATTATTATTATTATAAAATTGGAGCAGTCCATATTTACTCACTTTAAGCGACACCGCCACTCTCTTATGTCACATATTCGTAAACACCCCCTATTGATGATGATGATGATGATTATAAAATTGGAGCAGCCCATATTTACTCACTTTAAGAGACACCCCCACTCTCTTATGTCACCTATTCGTAAACACCCCCTACTGATGATGATGATGATGATTATAAAATCGGAGCAGCCCTAAGGATACCTATTCTGTGACATTTACCTAATATTATGTTGAACCGCCCGATGATTATGAATCTTGGCCATCATAATCTAACACATCATTATAATCTAATACACATATTATAGTTTATAAAATATAGCATGAGCCCTTTAAAATATACCACGTTTGATTGACAGATCTTCCTGGTAGATGACTATCGACAAATAATTGTAAAATTTTACGTCGACTAAACCATTTGATTACCGACATAGCTGTCAAAATATGCAAGCTGAAGTGGCAGTGGGCTGGTCATATCTGCCGAAGAACCGATAACCGTTGGGGTAGACGAATTCTCAAGTGGAGACCACGAACAGGCAAACGCAGCGTAGGACGCCCTCCTGCCCGCCGGACCGACGACCCTAGGCGGGTGGCGGGTAGTGGTTGGATGAGGAAGGCCGAGGACCGAGTGTTGTGGCGCTCCTTGGGAGAGGCCTATGTCCAGCAGTGGACGATTATTGGCTGATGATGAAACCATTTGACTTTGACTTTGACTTATGCCTGCTAAATAAAGTTGGGTTTCCCTTGAAAGCGAAGAAGTGACAAATAAAATGTATGGATTTGACAGCTGTCATTCTAATCAAGCTATTTTTAAGGAACTGTAACATACATTCACTAGGCTCACCCCCACTATCTTATGCCTTCCAGCTTCCTCTCCTGGGAACAGTCCTAAACACCCCCTATATGTGATGACGACATTGAAGTAACCCTATGAATACCTATTTGTGTGTAACTTTTAATCTAATGATGTTACGGCCGATGATGATGATGAACCCAAGCCACCCTAATTTAACACATTGATAAAATCAGATATAAGTAAGTATGTAAATACGAACATAGTTTCCTTCACTAGCTCATTTTATTTACACCGTAATCTTATCATTCCTCTATCTCATAATATCCCTAATGTCGTGCACATTATTCACAATATCAATCCATACTCAATCGCACCTACACGCAATTAGCAATCCAATACCTATACTATATGTAGCTAGCACGCACTCACGCGCAGCCTGTATTTAGGTATACACTGCAGGACACGAACCTCCTCCAATTCCCCAACAACAGAGAGCCACCTCCACAATCTCCATGCACATAAATTTAACACCACAACACACATTGAACATCAAAAACCCGAGGATCGAACTCGAGACAGTAGTCAAGGTCACTATCCACCACAACATTCGGTAGTGTAGCCAGCTAAGTATTTACATACATGTAGAAACATAAGATCATAATATCATAACCTCTCTTTCTCCACATGCTAGGTATCGATTTCCCCCTCCTAGTTCCAATTATATACCTAATTACCTATACCTGCGTATTAGCAAAACGCATACCTACTACATACATGCCATTGAAGTAGGTACAACGAAAGGAGTGACATATCCACTGTACCCAACACACGAACAGTGCCTCCGGCATCGGCAAACAGCCACCGACAACTGATCCCACTACATAATCTTTTAACCACGGTGACAAACACCTTAGTGACAATCACTGGAGCTGGACAGCTGTTTGTCACTGACATTATAATAAGAAGTAACATTACCTATCATTGCCTAATTAAATAGGTACATACATGAAGGTCATTGAACCTGTACAAAACAGTCTTTAATTTTGTCGACACGAATGCGGTAACTATATACATATTCAGTTAACCCCACGAAAGCTGAATATACTATTACTAAAATCCACAAAACTCATAACAATAATATTCGCTAAACTTATAACAGCCCTTTCCTTTGTCCGCAAGGTACCTACACGTCAGGTACCTAGAACTCACCTACATCCATACCAAATTCATGACACCAATCCCCTTCTATCGTGGGTAAAAGTCACCTTGACATAAGACCCAACACTAATCCTATCTTTTCTATGCTGGCAAAATTTATTTGTCATACATAACTAATTCTCATTACACCCCTTTCTCTAGCGTTGAAAGTATAAATATATCAGCATATAAACATACACCAAACCTATAACAACACTCTTCCTTTATGGTTTAATTAAACCCACATAACGGACTACCTAAATAAATGAGTAAGAAAATTATACAATGCAAAATATTTTAATATGTATACCAGCGCCACCTGTGTTAAAACTCTTGAACTGCAATTAATCATTGATATCTACAGGTAATCAGGTTCGAACATCAAATACAGCTAGCTAACTTCTTCCTGTTGTATTCTTATTTACCTTTTATTTAAAGGTAAGTAGAAGTATAAAATAACAGTAGACAGACAGTACACTTGGAATTAACCCTAAAATCGGATGCACACAATCAAAATAAATTTGCAATGAGTAGATATATCTCATCCGCCGCTGTGAAACTGACACTTATTAAAATGTATCTACTATCTACCTATAATATGTGTATATGTATGTATAAATAACAAAAAATCTATTCCCTAGACAATCGTAGTCGTAGAAAAAATTAAATAGGTAAACAAGTACTTAGGTACTTACTAAAGTTTGCATTCACCAAAACATCTGTTAGTTATAGCTACCTACCACGCTAACTTCGAACGGTCTTTGACCTTACTAGTTTATTCTCGTTTACTTAGTAGATACCTACTTTATTTTACTATAGGTACCCCTTTTTCCTTTATTAATTTAATGAAATAATTACAGAAAATGACGCAACATCCATGCGCCAAACCTACCAGTTTCAAGTGCACCATGGTAAGATCGGTATAAATGAACCATGTAAAGTGTGCGCAGCTTCTAAATCACAATGTCATGTCTTTACCAAAATAATAATGACAGGACGCTACCTATAATCTATTTGATTGTTTTACTAATGCATTTGTAGGCAACCTACACGTATTTTAAGCACACTAAGTTTGAATGCAACAAATTTGTATACAATAGGGTAAAAGTACCACATATCGGCACTTCAAATGTTTCAAGCAAAATTTATACAAGTATACAAATATTATGCTAAGTTTTTTTTTTTTTTTATGTAAAGGGTAAAGTTACCAGTTATTGACCTTTTAAATGGTTCAAACAAAATTTATTACCTAAGTGTACACATTATATATATTTCTTTTTTTATTTGTTTTTTTTTCTCTAAATGCCTATTTTATTGTACGCCTACACATATGATTTTTCTATTAACGTTTTCTCTCAATCTCCTTCCGTTTCACGGCAACAATTGTAGGCTAAAAGCCTTTTAAGTTTTTGAATAATGCAAAACACAAATAAAATAACGTTCCTAATAACCCGATCCTGTTTATAATAATTCTGATCACCCTATCCTGGTCACGGCACCAATTGTAATATCCCCCCCCTGCAATGATGCTTCGTACTCTAACCTACCTATTTGAGACGTATTTTTTCGCCCTACATAAATTGGAACGGAACTGAAGAGAAGTTTTGTAACGGTATACGTGTTTTGCATTATTCGTTTGGCCAATACGTGATCGTCTAGTCTAGCGGTTAGGACTCTACATTGCCGAAGTAACTCAAGTTCTTTTAGGAGGTTGAGAGAATCCCTACCCTAGCACTAATCCCTAGAACCCTAGTTCATAATCCCTAGTTTATCTAATTTTTAGGACAACAGAACAAAGCTCAAGCAATAGTTATTTCTTAAAAATATACATAATTGAGAGTGATTTAAAAGTATATATTATATATATATATAAAAAGGGTTTTTTAATTTGAATAGAAGGTGCGCCCCGCCTCGCACACCCTATGAAGGACGACCAGATCCGTCCACCAGACCCATCTACCTTCTCTAGCCCACTGGCTCTATTCAAACTGTTTTTTTTTGTCAGTCAGTCCCTAGGAAAGGATCTATTGATTGGGATCCAGACGATGTTAATAATATTTTATTCAGCTTCACAATTCGGCACGGATATCTCCTGAGCCTACTTAAGCATTTATTCGACACGGATATTTCCTGAGTCTACTTCTGTATCCATAATATGTAATAGTTATTCGGCACGGATAGTTCCTGAGCCTACTCTTGTATTTTCGACACGGATATTCCCTGAGTCTACTTATACATTTATTCGACACGGATATTTCCTGAGTCTACTTATGTATCAATAATGTGTAATAGTAATTCGGCACGGATAGTTCCTGAGCCTACTTCTGTATCCATAATATGTAATAGTTATTCGGCACGGATAGTTCCTGAGCCTACTCTTGTATTTTCGACACGGATATTCCCTGAGTCTACTTATACATTTATTCGACACGGATATTTCCTGAGTCTACTTATGTATCAATAATGTGTAATAGTAATTCGGCACGGATAGTTCCTGAGCCTACTCTTGTATTTTCGACACGGATATTTCCTGAGTCTACTTATACATTTATTCGACACGGATATTTCCTGAGTCTACTCATGTATATCGTCACAGTACAATGTTTTCCAATAATGGACATAATTAAAATATAATTATTATCTCCCATTTCAGCTTGTGTCAAGAGCAATCACTCAAATGTATCTCTATATTGTAGATCTCAGAGTTATGTGACAATTAATATTTTATCGATGCTGGCTTGTATCTACCATGGTACCTACAAGTTGTTCGAGGTGGTTTCCCTGCCTCTAATTAACTTCATCACAGTCAAGCTCAACATTACTTATTAATAACTAACTGTCATCATCTCCTCCTGTATATAGTATATTGGTAAGTTTGTAAGAAGAATCCAATTCAGCAACTGCTTTCCTTTACCCAAGCTGATAAGAAGTCATTTCAATTTATTTATCGGTAGTAAGTAACTCATGTACTATGAAAATATTTTCCTATCTTATTCAAAACTTAGTAAATTTTATTTAGAATAGAATACAGTTGAAACTCTTATGGTCGCCAATCGCCTCAATGACCCTAATTATAAATTTTGTTTAATATTATCAACATCTTATCCAAACCCAAATCAATAATTATTTATATTAGCAGAATTAAAGGAGAATAATAAGTATAATAAATTATTACTAATCACTTAATATGTAAAAGTTGTCATGGTCACAGTCAATAATATATAGCCAATGATACCCATTTAACCTTCAAAAGTAAAATTGCATGAATATTCACTATGGAAATATTTATTTTATCTTTTCCAAATATTTCAGTTAACTTAAAATAGTGTTAGTGCTCCTATGGCCGCCATCCAACACATTGACCCTACTGGTATAATTACCTAATTGAAGGTATTTATTTTATTTTAATCATACAAGTAGATAACTTTAGTAAAAGTAAAGTTGGTGCTCAACTAGGCCGCCAACTGACTCATTGACCCTATTATTTATTAATTTTGTTTAATATTCTTAACATCTTTTTCAAGCAAAATCAATGTTTATTTATATTAATAAAAGGGTATAATGCTGGTTTTTAAGTATTATAAATTATCATTAACTTGCTGAATATATAAGAATTGTCTTAGTCACAGTCAGTCAGGTACAAGTTATGGCCAATGTAACCATTGAATAAAAGGAATAATTACATGAATTCTATTCTGTTGTCTGATACATAACTAGTTATTGTAGTAAGTAAATACCTATTGAATTCCAATAAAACAAACTTTACATACTTAGGTGGGTAAGTAAGTACCACAATCATACCTATCACATATGTAGATCAGTAAGAAGCCTAGATTCACTAAGCATACATACATCAATAACATTCACCACACATGAGATACAAAAGGATAACTTGTTTTCCCCTAAAATTCAATAACCTACTCTCCCACAGCCTAAACCTAACTGCTTTAAGTGGTTTGAAGATGAAATGCATTTTATATTATATGTTCCTAGTATCAAGTACCTAGTAAGTAAGTATAAATTAAGAATCTGGGTTTCTTAGTTCTGAACTAATGTTTTGAAAGTAGATTTATTTTGCAACCAATACAATACTGGTGTCCCTTAAATGTTTGTTGGTTTTGTTGCTGCCTAATTGTTAAGTATGTTTTTCTTTTATGATAAACAATACTTCAAATACCTGAATTTACCAAGTGTAGCTAAACCCATAATAAAACCATAGAGAATCATTAAACTAGTGAATCACACAAGTACACACAATAATTATTCAAGTAGAAACATAGTATTTTATGAAAATATGGTCCGGCCAATTTTCATCCCGGTGGAAAAATGTTTAAAATCATTTCAAATATTAAGAATACAAGTAATAAGTAATGTTTATAATAACCACTCTTAGAGAATCAAAGTAGGTTGAGCTAGCTGTAGATTTTAAATTACTTAAGTACTAAATAGAAATGCTGATTCAAATAAGAATATAATTTTGCTAAATAGATTCATAGCTTAATATGAATAACCTGAAGCATATTCTTCATTCTGGTTTCAAGACTGAATACATAAGTACATGCTTACATGAGAACTAGATGGAGTTGGTAGAAATAAGTTTATATTGTGTATCTCAGGAGATAAGTAAATAAGTACCAACTACCTAGGAATATGAATCTTCTTGTAACCTAAACAATTTCAGAATGATCTAATATGTTATCTAATAGATTTACTTAAATTGCAAGCACTTATCACTGAATAGGATTCCACATAATTATGTTATATATCTGATGAATCATCCATTATTATTACTTAGGTACTTATTCAGATTGTTGTGCAAGCCTAGTAAGTTTGTAAACCAAATATGTTGGAACATAGGTTATGATCCACCACAATGAAACATAGGTACACCTAATGGTCTTTATGCTAATTACTGTTCTTTACTGGGTATGCAAAGACTGCTGGGTGAAACAATTTCAGGTAGATAGATTGCTGTGAGTAAAAGTAACATACTTAAATACTTGACTCATTAGCCATCATCTCAATAGAACATACTATTCAATATCTGTACTATATTGATATAAGTAACTAAGTTTATTCCTTCCAGGTAAACAAACATAGCTTGATGAAACAAGTGGGGTAATTTTCCCATAGTCGAATGTACTTATGCTTGTAAATTGATTGTTTTATGTAATAGAATCTTTAAGGCTGATTGATGAAGTAAAAGGTGGTTTCCTTGGGTCTCTCCTAATAAGCCTAGGTACCCTAGCAGCCTTCAATTTCAAAATGGCCAAGAAGCTTAACAATAAATAATGGGGAACAATTGGATTTTTAGGTTATGAAAAATATTCTAATTTTGAAACCAGAACAAAGTAGATATATATTCTAATATAAAGAATGGGGTGAAGTATAGATATGCTGTGATACTTCTAAATAGTGGTTATGACAAAACCCTATCGACACTTAGCTGAGGATCCTGAGGCGCCGCCGCCGGCCGGTCGAAGCTGCAAAACCACCCCGCCATAAAATACACTTCCACTAACGCTCCATCCTATCACCCGAAACTCCACGAGAAGACCAAGGGCGAGTTTTCTTCCCGAAATCTATTTATAGCCTCTCCTGACCATCGACTCCCTTTTTTCTTTTTTTTTCTTTTTCCGGTTCATCCATCGAACTTTATCGATTCAACTCCATCCCCAAGATCCTAGACTACCTAGACTACAGGTGGCGCCACTGAGCTAGACAATAACACAACTATTAAATATTTTTAAGGTAATAAACCGATGAACTATTGTTCTATAATTATTGATAATTAATATTATTATTATTTAACTAGTATTTACTAATTTTAAGTCCTGATTCAATTAATTAGAACTAAAAGATATTCAGTTGAGCGTCAAGGAGGCGTAGTACGTAAAGTGTCGCGTAAATTAGTGCAAATCTGATCCTCATAATAATAACTTATCACTATGGCGTCATTCATTTCAATAATCAAACAATAATTAACAGAGCCGTATAAACGGTTGAAACATAATATAACCGAATCTAGTATGATATCTCTTTAAACTCTAAGCGTCAACAATAAGACTTGTACTTATTCTAGGTATCTGTCGATTCGAACGACACAACAGCCCCTGAACATTACCATATAAGGAAATGCATCATCGAGTCTAACCCATTAGATGGCACTAGTGTGGCATTTCTACATCGCGGTATGGTTGTGTTTTCCAACCAGCGTATAGTCTTATTTTGCTTATAATAAAAATTTCGCCAATCTATACATAATGTATAAGTCTGCTACGGACGGACTATGTTCCGTTACAACCCTATGTATCACTGCAATGTTTATAAATAAATAATAATAAATAAATATGTATAAATGGCGAGTACATGTCACACCTCCGCTTCACGGACGACATCGTTATTATGGCAGAATCTCTGCAGGAACTCAGCTGGATGCTAAGTGGCCTAAATGCTGCTTCACGACGTGTTGGCCTCGGTATGAACTTGGACAAGACGAAAGTCATGTACAATGCTCACATCAAACCGGAGCCGGTCGCCGTTGGTGAGGCAACAATCGAAGTTGTGCAAGAATATGTCTACCTCGGGCAGACTATTCGGCTAGGCAGAAGTAACTTCGACAAGGAGGCTGCAAGGCGCATCCAACTGGGTTGGGCTGCATTCGGGAAACTTCGTCACATATTCTCCTCGGCCATTCCTCAGAGCCTGAAGACAAAAGTCTTCAACCAGTGCGTCCTGCCAGTGATGACGTATGGTGCAGAGACGTGGACACTGACGGTAGGACTGGTCCACCGATTTAAAGTAGCTCAGCGTGCTATGGAGAGAGCTATGCTTGGGGTTTCTCTGATGGATCGTATCAGAAATGAGGTTATCCGTCAGAGGACTAAGGTTACCGACATAGCTGTCAAAATATGCAAGCTGAAGTGGCAGTGGGCTGGTCATATCTGCCGAAGAACCGATAACCGTTGGGGTAGACGAGTTCTCGAGTGGAGACCACAAACAGGCAAACGCAGCGTGGGACGCCCTCCTGCCCGCTGGACTGACGACCTTAGGCGGGTGGCGGGTAGTGGTTGGATGAGGAAGGCCGAGGACCGAGTGTTGTGGCGCTCCTTGGGAGAGGCCTATGTCCATCAGTGGATGATTATTGGCTGATGATGGTTGTAATAGTACTTGAAAGGATTAGTTCGCGTGATCAATTTCGCATGACTCAGCCTTCAAGATTCATTTATTCTAATTGAGCTTTGAACAAAGCTGAGAATTTATTACTGTGCACTGCATACTTATAAAGAGTTAAGTATATTTAGAAATTGTAAATATTTTCGAAATATCTTCGAACTTAACTTTGTACAGGCAAGCGAATATTGTACCTGAAGTCAGCATTTACTTACCGAAAGTAAAACAATCTGTTTCTATTTTAGTTCTGCTGAAAAATTATGATCTATTTACCTAATCATGCTATTGGCAGTATCAAAAAATCACTGCCAAAAAATGCTGAATAAAATATTGAGCAACATAAAATTTTCTTATAGCAAAGTTACATCAAGAGTATGAATTTATCATACATGCTCATCACTGTCACTCTGTGTAATCATGTTTTAGTTAGACAGTGACAGCATGTGTTTTATCAGGAAGCCATAATCCAGACATTGTGAAGCCGGCCCTTATTTAGACTACCTATTTTATTTCTTTAATTCAAGATTGACAGTGTTACTGTGGTTATTTATCAGTTTATAAAATAAATGTGTTGTTTCCCCGATGTGATCGCGTCCCATCGCCTAATCTTGGGATGAGCAGAAACATCACGTATTTAGTGGTCAAAGGCACAGTAACGACCTCAAATACACAAACACACTGCCGATATACAGGGTGTTGCAAAAACAAGCAGAAATTTAGCGAAAAAATATTCCAAAAGTCGTAGAAAAATATATGTTCAGATTGACTTCCTGAGTCACCCCCTTTCGGTTTAGTAAGTATAATACTTTTATATCTCTCTCTGGATTGCAGGACATGCTGCTGGTCCTTCTTCACTGGAGAGTTACTACCATTCTCCATGCGTGGCAGGCGGGTTGGAGATAAAACGCCACACATTAATAATAATGATTATGTAAAACAAAATAAACAAATATAATTTTTCAGCGACCACAAACCTAACCAAACCTATTTTGTGAAACAATAACGAAATCAGACGCGCAATCAGTTTTGATATTTTCAGGCCTGAAGTTACTCAGTGGACCAACGTAATATAATAATTATTGAAAAAGGCTGTTATATATACCTATGTTTGATGTGGGGATAGCTGACTGTCTGTCTGTGTGTAGAGCTTTGTAATTGAGTTTTGTTGGGAGAGGTAAATAATTAAGATAATGACTGAATAATAATATGTATGTAATACAATTATGTTAATTATAAAAAAAAAAAAAGTTTTGACCGGAACACAGAGAATATAAATAGAAAAACAAGTGTTATTGGTTTTGGTTCCCTTTCCGAATTATTAAGATATACCTAATATTTTACATTTAAATTAATCTGAAGCAGACATTTAAAAGGAATAATCGTCAAAATTAATTGAAACTTCAATGGTCCGGACGGGAACACACCCAAATTTCATTTACCAGCAAAATTTCATTTTGGTTTTAAATTAAGCGAGTAAAGTAAAAATATTCAATATGCGGCTGAATACGGCCATGTTGCGGTAAATTAGCATATTATGTGCTATTCAGAGGTGGCCAGGTTGCGTAGGCGTGGCGCTGTGGCCATATTTGCCGACAATGTACTGCCGGGCTAACTACGCGTAGGGAAATGAGTTTAAATATCTATTAGTTTCTTGTTAAATCCCGACCAAAACTGGAAGATTTATAAAGAATTGTTTGTTTTGTGAGAGGCACGAATATTGTATGTGTATGAAATGGATTAAACAAATGTAGCCTTTTGCTGGGCAAATGTGATTAGCTGTTTTTGTTGTTGAAGATGTAACCTAATTTGGTTAAGATTGTTCTAGCTATTTCTGTGAATAAAAATCGGTTAAATAAAATTATACACGTAACTAAATTCACACTGCAAATCATCTAGGTAGCATTTTTAATTCAGCCGAGACGGCGAATTACAAAATTTATTAAAAACACGCCACCGAAACGAACCACTTCTGCAAACATTGTCTCCGTTAGTACTCTCCTCATACATATTATACTTATCATGATTTACATAAATGCCTATAAGGGACCCGGCGGGAGGATAATCAGCCCTCTAACCCGAGAGTGAGGGGGTCCCGCGCCCACGCGGCTCGTAAGACGCTCATACGAAAGTACAACTTCTTCTGTAGAGTCGTTCCACTGAGCCTACATCGGGTTAACGAGGTTAGATTATCGTCTCGTGTTGGCAATTAACAAGCTTGCATATTTTGCCACCGAGAGTGATAGTAACAAGTGTTATTATACTCTGTGAGTGATATTATAAGTACCCACGTCTTGTAGTTTTTACAGGTGCATTGCTGCATGTTTTTTCCGTCGGTGCTAATGTTTAGTCTCAAAGTTATAGGGAACGAGCTTAAAGCCATAGCTCTATATTTAAGCACACCGCATAAAAAATAACTTATTTTATCTTTTTTTAGTTTTTTAAATACCTACCTTAGCGAGTAGTCCAATTATGCCGAGGTCGAGCTGATCCGTCTCTATACAGGGTGTTGCAAAAAGGGTATACTAAGCCGAAACCTACATGTGCAGCATGTTATATCTAAGCCCGAAACTGAAATCAGAATTTGAAAATTCGCGAAAAAAAAAAACATTTTCCATAGAAATTTTGTTGGTCACGTGACTTTTACTATGGAAAAAAAATTAATTTTTTTCGCGAATTTTCAAATTCTGATTTCAGTTTCGGGCTTAGATATAACATGCTGCACATGTAGGATTCGGCTTAGTATACCAATTTTGCAACACCCTGTATAACCTTCAGGAAGACATTTGTGTGGGACAGCAAGAGTATGGGGTCCACGAAAGGGTCATGAATGTCATGATGGAACATCCGGCGCACCCTGGGCAGACGTTAGACCAGCTCAAGTTTTTGTCAACGGAACGCTAAGAAGAAGCATGAGTAATATGAGTATGTTGGAATCGAAGCGCAAAGCTCAGCTAATAAAGAATAGGGGTGGTCTGGAGGCTCCGGGAGCGAAGCGCAAGACAGATGCTCTCAGGTACCATCGGGGACATCCATGCAGGAGGGTTACTCTATACAGACGAAAAACTAACGAACGAGAGCTGTCGAGCAATTGGCACGTTTAATACAGCGATATAGAGCCGTGGTTCGCGCAGCAGCGCTCCGAAACTTCGTTTTTGGACATGTTGAGTGACCCTCCAGGCCCGATTTCAAAACAATATTCCTTGCGCAAATCATCGCACGACCATGTGTGTTTGTAGTAACGCGCTGGCACGCTTCAAGCGGTTCTAAGCTTTATGGTAGGCCGTGTGGTAGACCAGCCGATTCCCCAATAGTACATCTGAGGTGTAACAAATTCTGTACAATTTCTGCTAAATTGAAATAATTCCCAGCGAGTCGTCTCAGCAATTTGGGACGACAATTAATTCGGGCCGCAGTAGGGAGCGGCTAATGTCCCTGCTTAGTAATCAGCCTTTATTTATTTAGGATGCTTTGCATTGTATGAAAAATATGGAAGCAGATTAAAACAGTAATTATTCGCGTAATTTGACGTCGGGGGAGCCTGTTCCTAGGTGGGGGCTTTATTAATTAATTTCGCCGTGTTTTTGTCTTGTTTCATTTTTTTATAATTATAATTATTAATAGGTACCTACATAAGTTTTTATTACACCTATAGCTTTTTGGTTCCTTTCCTACTCATAAGTAACATAACCTCAGTAGCTAAATAACCCTAAAACCCTAGCCTTGTCGACTTTATTTTTAAATAATCTCGCATAATAATAATTTGTGTAACGCGATACTGTGTACAACTCCAAGTACTAACCGGTTAAGCTTCAGCTTTGTGCGAGGCCTATATCCAGCCGAGGACTGTTATGGACTGATGTGTGCCCATAATGGTGGCGAGACAAAAGGCTTATGTTGAAGGCTTTTGCGCCGCAGAGAAAAGAGGTAACTTGATCCAACAAACTCGTGATTTGAGTCTTTTTTAGTAGGGTAACGTGGTAGTTCAGTGTTAGGACCGCCACGTCATCGCCATTTTAAATAAGTTTATAAGTTGGCTAGGGGCTTATTTTTTTGAACGTCTCGATAATGCAATGTTATGTGTGTGTGTGTTTGACACACAAGATACAGACGCAGAAATACGCACTAAAATATGTAGACTCATTAAAATATACAAATAACACTTTAAAAAGATTTAGTAGATTTAGTTTATTTCTCTTCATCTTTTATTGTAACTAAGTATGTATTTTGTATACAATAAAGTGTTAAAATTAAATTAAAATTAGTAGATAAGGAGAACAAATTAATAATGAATTAGACTTTAGATGTTAGCGTATAAAATACTTTGCCAACATATAAAGCAAACAATGACGTGAATAAAATATGACACACGTAAGTAAATCTGAGAAGAAAAAGCTGCCATAATTCCGAAAGGCAGAACGCTGAAATTCTTACCTAAGAAGGGGTAATTCGATTTTTTCATCCGAGTGACTCATAAGGCTTTCATGCCATCGCTTATGTACTTCGTCGAAACAATTTTCTCTTTATGAATAAAATTTTAAGGTGCGTATGCAAATTTCCATTACGCGGCCGACTCTAGATTGTGTCATTTCCATGGCACGCTCTTTACACTGAGGTCCTAACGGATATTTCCTCGATTTTCCTGTTTCAAAGAGCGGTGGTGGCGTAATGGATAAGCCCTCGTCCTCTCAATCGAGAGGCCGTGGGTTCAAATCCTGGCCTGTACCAATGAACTCTTTCAATTGTGTTTTCAATGAAGGAGTTTAAGTACAATGATACCTACCACGTGGCCTTACGGTGATGGAAAACATCGTGAGGAAACCTGCATATCTAGATTATGTGTATCCTAAGTGCATTTTACTTATTCCAAAACGGCGGCGGCGATATGGTTCGCAACCTATCACGTCAGTACAAGTGTGCTGCCAAAAGTGGGTGGCTCGCTTGTGAGCCACCTCTGACTACCCGTTTGGGGATTACAGTCATGAGTGCATATACATATATTATATTTCCTGTTTCATTGCTAAACGATTGGATAGATCTTCTTCTTCTTCTTCTTGTCGTGTCGATGGCAACTGTCACACTTCCGCGGCCCAGTGGGCCGCCACGTCGATACCCCTCTGGTTGGCCTTGAGGAGGTCTTCCCGGGTGCAGGTGTTGGGACATCCAGGGCACACCATCAGGTGCTCCATGGTCTGTGGGGACGCACCACATGCGCAGATGTTGGAGGCAGGGCCGCGGTAACCCCACCTGCACATATTTTCTCCGCATCGGCCCATGTTTGTCCTGAGTCGGTTGAGTGACTTCCATGTCGCCCAGGGTAGTTCGTGTCCGGGAGGCAGGGACTCATTAGGGGGGATGAAGGAGTTCGCCATCGGGTATTTTGCCTGCCATAGGTCTATCCTTTCCTTCGATGGGTCCTTGTGCGAGGCAACTGTAGACCTAAGGAAGCTTTTCCGGCTTTTAAGTCGGTAAGGAGCTGGTTCTTGGTTGTAGAGCGGGTGCCTCGGGTCGGTCTCCTGTCTGTGTTTTTCTCGAGAGCAGGCAGCCTCTCTACGCACATCGGGGGGGGCGATACCGCACAGTGAGTACAGCATCCAAACCGGTGTCGGCTTAAGGCATCCCGTGATTGTCCGGCAGGTGTCGTTCAAGGCCACATCCACTTCCCTGCAATGCGCAGATCTCGCCCACACGGGGCAGGCGAATTCACCTGCAGAGTAGCATAGTGCCAGTCCTGTGGTCCTCAGTACATCCGGTGTTGCTCCCCACTTGGTTGACGTAAGCTTCCTGAGTAGGTTGTTGCGTGAGCTCACCTTCCGTTTGAGGCTTACGCAATTCCATTTAAAGGTGAGGGCACGGTCCAGTGTGATGCCTAAGTATTTGGGGTGGTCATTGTGCTCAATTTTTGTCCCACGCCATGTGATGTTGAGTGTGCGTTGTGCTTGGCGGTTACGGAGGTGGAACACGCAGGACTCCGTTTTGGAGGGGTTTGGCTTCAGCGCATTGTCCTCTTAGAATTTCCCCAAGCCTTCCAGAGCAGCTCCAAGGTTGTCTTCTGCTTCCTCGAACGATTTTGTTTGAGTAGCTAAGGCTAGGTCGTCGGCGTATAGAAAGCTGTATTGGATAGATGCCTTGACACTACTGCTATCAAAGGATGATTCACACACTGTTTAGTGGGTGTGTTAAGTAGACGTAAATTGCTGATATTCTATACAAAATATATGTTTTTTTGCTACTATAATCAGAACGCTCCGTGAGTCCGAACAGGGGTTATGTTTTGGTGATTCGGATTAACGAGCCTCTACTGTATATCTGCTAATAAAGCGTTCTTCATGATCACATGATCAGTCGGGAAAGAGCGTTTTTACACTGACGACGTAAAAGCGTACCTAATGCAAGGAGCTTCGAGACCTCTCTGTTAGACATTTTTTTATCAATGTACAGTCAGTTGCATAAGTAGCTATACACTTTAGTATCTTGCCAATCTAACAAACCGCCTATCCATTCATTGAAACATTGACAGTTCGTCAGTTTGACAAGGTACAGAAGTGTATACTTAGCTAGGTACTTATGCAGCTGACTGTACCTCCTTGTATTGCTTAATAAAATATTGCAGTAGATATTTAGTTCACCTTACATAAATCTTTTGTACTTTTTGTCTTAGATAAACGGGGCACCGGTATATAGACGCAATATTCCAAGTAAAGCCTGATTGAGATCCGATACTCAGTAAAGGCCCTTTATCCTATCAAACTTATTAATGGCTAATGAATTATAGGAACAGACGTACCTATATACCTACTTACCTGTATATTAGTCAGTCGATTGATTCTCCCAACAAAGTTAAATCATTATAATTTATGTGCTTAGATCTTTAATATGCGGGAGGATAATCAGCCCTCTAACCCGAGAGTGAGGGGGTCCCGCGCCCACGCGGCTCGTAAGACGCTCATACGAAAGTACAACTTCTTCTGTAGAGTCGTTCCACTGAGCCTACATCGGGTTAACGAGGTTAGATTATCGTCTCGTGTTGGCAATTAACAAGCTTGCATATTTTGCCACCGAGAGTGATAGTAACAAGTGTTATTATACTCTGTGAGTGATATTATAAGTACCCACGTCTTGTAGTTTTTACAGGTGCATTGCTGCATGTTTTTTCCGTCGGTGCTAATGTTTAGTCTCAAAGTTATAGGGAACGAGCTTAAAGCCATAGCTCTATATTTAAGCACACCGCATAAAAAATAACTTATTTTATCTTTTTTTAGTTTTTTAAATACCTACCTTAGCGAGTAGTCCAATTATGCCGAGGTCGAGCTGATCCGTCTCTATACAGGGTGTTGCAAAAAGGGTATACTAAGCCGAAACCTACATGTGCAGCATGTTATATCTAAGCCCGAAACTGAAATCAGAATTTGAAAATTCGCGAAAAAAAAAAACATTTTCCATAGAAATTTTGTTGGTCACGTGACTTTTACTATGGAAAAAAAATTAATTTTTTTCGCGAATTTTCAAATTCTGATTTCAGTTTCGGGCTTAGATATAACATGCTGCACATGTAGGATTCGGCTTAGTATACCAATTTTGCAACACCCTGTATAACCTTCAGGAAGACATTTGTGTGGGACAGCAAGAGTATGGGGTCCACGAAAGGGTCATGAATGTCATGATGGAACATCCGGCGCACCCTGGGCAGACGTTAGACCAGCTCAAGTTTTTGTCAACGGAACGCTAAGAAGAAGCATGAGTAATATGAGTATGTTGGAATCGAAGCGCAAAGCTCAGCTAATAAAGAATAGGGGTGGTCTGGAGGCTCCGGGAGCGAAGCGCAAGACAGATGCTCTCAGGTACCATCGGGGACATCCATGCAGGAGGGTTACTCTATACAGACGAAAAACTAACGAACGAGAGCTGTCGAGCAATTGGCACGTTTAATACAGCGATATAGAGCCGTGGTTCGCGCAGCAGCGCTCCGAAACTTCGTTTTTGGACATGTTGAGTGACCCTCCAGGCCCGATTTCAAAACAATATTCCTTGCGCAAATCATCGCACGACCATGTGTGTTTGTAGTAACGCGCTGGCACGCTTCAAGCGGTTCTAAGCTTTATGGTAGGCCGTGTGGTAGACCAGCCGATTCCCCAATAGTACATCTGAGGTGTAACAAATTCTGTACAATTTCTGCTAAATTGAAATAATTCCCAGCGAGTCGTCTCAGCAATTTGGGACGACAATTAATTCGGGCCGCAGTAGGGAGCGGCTAATGTCCCTGCTTAGTAATCAGCCTTTATTTATTTAGGATGCTTTGCATTGTATGAAAAATATGGAAGCAGATTAAAACAGTAATTATTCGCGTAATTTGACGTCGGGGGAGCCTGTTCCTAGGTGGGGGCTTTATTAATTAATTTCGCCGTGTTTTTGTCTTGTTTCATTTTTTTATAATTATAATTATTAATAGGTACCTACATAAGTTTTTATTACACCTATAGCTTTTTGGTTCCTTTCCTACTCATAAGTAACATAACCTCAGTAGCTAAATAACCCTAAAACCCTAGCCTTGTCGACTTTATTTTTAAATAATCTCGCATAATAATAATTTGTGTAACGCGATACTGTGTACAACTCCAAGTACTAACCGGTTAAGCTTCAGCTTTGTGCGAGGCCTATATCCAGCCGAGGACTGTTATGGACTGATGTGTGCCCATAATGGTGGCGAGACAAAAGGCTTATGTTGAAGGCTTTTGCGCCGCAGAGAAAAGAGGTAACTTGATCCAACAAACTCGTGATTTGAGTCTTTTTTAGTAGGGTAACGTGGTAGTTCAGTGTTAGGACCGCCACGTCATCGCCATTTTAAATAAGTTTATAAGTTGGCTAGGGGCTTATTTTTTTGAACGTCTCGATAATGCAATGTTATGTGTGTGTGTGTTTGACACACAAGATACAGACGCAGAAATACGCACTAAAATATGTAGACTCATTAAAATATACAAATAACACTTTAAAAAGATTTAGTAGATTTAGTTTATTTCTCTTCATCTTTTATTGTAACTAAGTATGTATTTTGTATACAATAAAGTGTTAAAATTAAATTAAAATTAGTAGATAAGGAGAACAAATTAATAATGAATTAGACTTTAGATGTTAGCGTATAAAATACTTTGCCAACATATAAAGCAAACAATGACGTGAATAAAATATGACACACGTAAGTAAATCTGAGAAGAAAAAGCTGCCATAATTCCGAAAGGCAGAACGCTGAAATTCTTACCTAAGAAGGGGTAATTCGATTTTTTCATCCGAGTGACTCATAAGGCTTTCATGCCATCGCTTATGTACTTCGTCGAAACAATTTTCTCTTTATGAATAAAATTTTAAGGTGCGTATGCAAATTTCCATTACGCGGCCGACTCTAGATTGTGTCATTTCCATGGCACGCTCTTTACACTGAGGTCCTAACGGATATTTCCTCGATTTTCCTGTTTCAAAGAGCGGTGGTGGCGTAATGGATAAGCCCTCGTCCTCTCAATCGAGAGGCCGTGGGTTCAAATCCTGGCCTGTACCAATGAACTCTTTCAATTGTGTTTTCAATGAAGGAGTTTAAGTACAATGATACCTACCACGTGGCCTTACGGTGATGGAAAACATCGTGAGGAAACCTGCATATCTAGATTATGTGTATCCTAAGTGCATTTTACTTATTCCAAAACGGCGGCGGCGATATGGTTCGCAACCTATCACGTCAGTACAAGTGTGCTGCCAAAAGTGGGTGGCTCGCTTGTGAGCCACCTCTGACTACCCGTTTGGGGATTACAGTCATGAGTGCATATACATATATTATATTTCCTGTTTCATTGCTAAACGATTGGATAGATCTTCTTCTTCTTCTTCTTGTCGTGTCGATGGCAACTGTCACACTTCCGCGGCCCAGTGGGCCGCCACGTCGATACCCCTCTGGTTGGCCTTGAGGAGGTCTTCCCGGGTGCAGGTGTTGGGACATCCAGGGCACACCATCAGGTGCTCCATGGTCTGTGGGGACGCACCACATGCGCAGATGTTGGAGGCAGGGCCGCGGTAACCCCACCTGCACATATTTTCTCCGCATCGGCCCATGTTTGTCCTGAGTCGGTTGAGTGACTTCCATGTCGCCCAGGGTAGTTCGTGTCCGGGAGGCAGGGACTCATTAGGGGGGATGAAGGAGTTCGCCATCGGGTATTTTGCCTGCCATAGGTCTATCCTTTCCTTCGATGGGTCCTTGTGCGAGGCAACTGTAGACCTAAGGAAGCTTTTCCGGCTTTTAAGTCGGTAAGGAGCTGGTTCTTGGTTGTAGAGCGGGTGCCTCGGGTCGGTCTCCTGTCTGTGTTTTTCTCGAGAGCAGGCAGCCTCTCTACGCACATCGGGGGGGGCGATACCGCACAGTGAGTACAGCATCCAAACCGGTGTCGGCTTAAGGCATCCCGTGATTGTCCGGCAGGTGTCGTTCAAGGCCACATCCACTTCCCTGCAATGCGCAGATCTCGCCCACACGGGGCAGGCGAATTCACCTGCAGAGTAGCATAGTGCCAGTCCTGTGGTCCTCAGTACATCCGGTGTTGCTCCCCACTTGGTTGACGTAAGCTTCCTGAGTAGGTTGTTGCGTGAGCTCACCTTCCGTTTGAGGCTTACGCAATTCCATTTAAAGGTGAGGGCACGGTCCAGTGTGATGCCTAAGTATTTGGGGTGGTCATTGTGCTCAATTTTTGTCCCACGCCATGTGATGTTGAGTGTGCGTTGTGCTTGGCGGTTACGGAGGTGGAACACGCAGGACTCCGTTTTGGAGGGGTTTGGCTTCAGCGCATTGTCCTCTTAGAATTTCCCCAAGCCTTCCAGAGCAGCTCCAAGGTTGTCTTCTGCTTCCTCGAACGATTTTGTTTGAGTAGCTAAGGCTAGGTCGTCGGCGTATAGAAAGCTGTATTGGATAGATGCCTTGACACTACTGCTATCAAAGGATGATTCACACACTGTTTAGTGGGTGTGTTAAGTAGACGTAAATTGCTGATATTCTATACAAAATATATGTTTTTTTGCTACTATAATCAGAACGCTCCGTGAGTCCGAACAGGGGTTATGTTTTGGTGATTCGGATTAACGAGCCTCTACTGTATATCTGCTAATAAAGCGTTCTTCATGATCACATGATCAGTCGGGAAAGAGCGTTTTTACACTGACGACGTAAAAGCGTACCTAATGCAAGGAGCTTCGAGACCTCTCTGTTAGACATTTTTTTATCAATGTACAGTCAGTTGCATAAGTAGCTATACACTTTAGTATCTTGCCAATCTAACAAACCGCCTATCCATTCATTGAAACATTGACAGTTCGTCAGTTTGACAAGGTACAGAAGTGTATACTTAGCTAGGTACTTATGCAGCTGACTGTACCTCCTTGTATTGCTTAATAAAATATTGCAGTAGATATTTAGTTCACCTTACATAAATCTTTTGTACTTTTTGTCTTAGATAAACGCGCACCGGTATATAGACGCAATATTCCAAGTAAAGCCTGATTGAGATCCGATACTCAGTAAAGGCCCTTTATCCTATCAAACTTATTAATGGCTAATGAATTATAGGAACAGACGTACCTATATACCTACTTACCTGTATATTAGTCAGTCGATTGATTCTCCCAACAAAGTTAAATCATTATAATTTATGTGCTTAGATCTTTAATATCCATAACTTTATTCACAAGAAAACGTAACACGTTAAACTAAACTAAGGCCTAAAGTATCACAAAATAGTGATTGTTTACTAACGTCATTTGAATTTAAACTTTACTTTCATACAATAATTAGTAGTAGGTAGTCAAAGTCAAAGTCAAATGGTTTAATCGACGTAAAATGACAATGGGCGTTTTGGGACCTATGTCCAATAAAGATGAGACATACATCGTTGGATAGCTCTTTTCAAGTGAGCAAAAAAGTATTATGACGACAAATCCGTATAAGTTGTCCATTTTGAAATATATTCGTCGGAAGGAAGTATTTTTCTATGGCATTGCACTCTCTCTCCTGATGACAGCTAGGACGTAATACATGTAAACACGTATTATTGAAATTGGAGAAATTACTTTCAACTGGTTTTATTTACTGAGATAATAAACAAATATAATATTATATTAATGATGATCATTTTGTTATAAAAATTAAAAATGAATGTGAAAAACTAACAAAAACATTAAAATTACAGAAATAAAATATAAAAACTTTCAAGGTACGATTATTCTAATTGGACAGTAAATCAAGACTAGCGCTTCCGTAATTCATATTCTGCAAAAAAATACCTTTTCAACGACGTATCACTCATTTCTATTGGTGCTGGTCCCAGCTTCCATATATTTGTGCCCATCATCATTTTACAATTATTTGTCGATAGTCATCTACCACCATTTCACAAAGGCCCCGTCATTGAGGAGGAAAGAAATGGCGAAAGAAACTCCTCGAGCATCTTTTCAACTTTTTGCTTAAATCTATTACAATTTTTACTTATATATAGTTAGTCTAATTTTACTTAAGTACCTAAAAAAAAAATATCAATGTTAACATAGCTATTTCACGGCAATGATCAGTTGAGATTTCAATACCGAGTTCACACCTCCACGTGGTCCCCCCCGGTAACTATGGTGGAGTGGCCGAGATCCTCCAGACCAAGACTACTCCACCATAGGCTGACGTGACAGGTAGAAACACCAAGACGCACTGGCCAGCGCGGTGTTTAACGGCCATAAACCCTTATGAAGTACGCCAAAAAAACACGGCCCTCAGTCCCCGGCGGCCCCACTATTCCTGATTCCGGCAGCGGTCATGGTTCCGGTGGGGCAGAGGGTGCTAACAATCTCCGGCAGAGATCCGGCTGCCATACCAATATTATGACAATAGCAACGTTTAACGCGAGAACATTGAGCACCGATGATAGGTTGCATGAATTTTTGGAAGAAGTAAAGAATGTTAAATGGGATGTCATCGGATTGTCTGAAGTACGGCGAAGAGGTGAGAACCTTATGACACTATCCAATGGAGACATGTTTTTCCACAGAGGACACGAAGATAGTTCATATGGAGGAGTGGGATTCCTAATAAGCCGAAAGATCTGTTCAGATATAAAAAATGTAAACAGTGTCTCGACACGTGTCTGTTACATTGTAATAAGGCTTAATAATCGATATTCCATAAAACTCATTCAAGTTTATGCGCCTACTTCAAAACAAGGAACTGAAGATGATGTCGAATTATTTTATGAAGACATAGAGACAGCGAAAAGAGAAAACCCGTGCCACTACACCATCGTCATGGGCGATTTTAACGCCAAAATTGGACCTCCCTTAGAAAATGAGCGCTCAATTGGTCAGCACGGTTTAGGTAGTCGAAACCCACGAGGGCAAATACTGGTCAACTTCCTGGAAACAGAACATCTATACGCTATGAACACGTTCTTTCAAAAGCGAGCATCCAGGAAATGGACATGGATAAGCCCCGATGGACGAACCAAGAACCAAATAGACTACATACTTAGTTCCGACAAGCGTATAGTAACTAACGTCGACGTGCTGAGTCAATTTAAGACTGGAAGTGACCATAGACTAGTGAGAGCTACACTAATCTACAATCTGGAAAAAGAGAGAGAAAAAATGGTTCGAGGAAATCTAAATCATAAGTACGAGAAAGAGGACTATATGTTTCTCCAAAAAGAGTACCAAACAGATTTAAAAAACCAATTTGAAGGTCTTGCAGAAGCTAACCTGGATGTAGACTCTCTCAATAAAGCGCTTTTTAACATCATAGTCGACACAACCAAGAAACACATAGGGGGAAGAAAAAGAGCAGAACAAAAGCTGGACCCGAGTACGCTGTCTCTAATGGAAGAAAGAAGGAAAATGAAAGAACATAAGGACATTCAAGAAATTAATAAAGTTATACATAGAGCCATAAGAAGAGATTTAAGAAAGTTTAACACCAAAATTATAACAGAAACCATAACCCAAAATAGAGGACCCAAAGTATTTAGAAGAAAGTTAAATAAAAATAGGCAGCAAATTTTCAAACTTAAAAACAAATTGGGAATAGTTGTAGCAGATCGGGACCAGGTTTTAGAGATAGTGGAAGACTTTTACGGGGAACTTTACGCAAGTCAATCTGCGGAACCAGATGACCAGGGTGATTCTGACCCACGAGCCAAACCTTCAGAGAGAATATGGGAAGGAGACTTACCCTCAATCAAAGAAGATGAGATAGCTCATGCTCTGGGTCAGATGAAAAGAGGCAAGGCGTCTGGGGAAGACGGAATATATGTAGAAATGCTACAAGCTGGTGGCACTCCGTTGTTAGAAGTTCTCGCAAGGCTGTTCAATATTATCCTCAAAACATCCATCACACCTGAGGCTTGGAAAAACGCAGTAGTCACGATCCTACATAAAAAAGGTGACCAAGCAAAACTCGAGAACTACAGACCCATCAGCCTTCTATCGCAGGTATATAAATTGTACGCCAAAGTCATTTGTAACCGACTGTCTCGCTTGTTTGACGAATACCAACCTGTTGAACAAGCTGGCTTCCGGAGCGGATATTCCACCATCGACCACATCCACGCTGTCAAGCAACTGATGGAGAAATGTAGGGAATACAATCGGCCATTGTGCTGCGCATTCGTCGACTATGAGAAGGCGTTTGACAGCATCGAGCACTGGGCCGTGTTCCAGTCTCTCCATCGTTGCAACATCGACAAGCGATACATTGACACGCTCCGGGAGTTATATGGATCCGCCACTATGCAGGTGCGCATGCATAACCTTACCAGCCCCGTTCAGATTAAACGGGGTGTTCGCCAAGGAGACACTCTCTCACCCAAGCTTTTCACAAATGTACTGGAAGATGTAATGAAAACTCTTAACTGGGATGAGAGAGGAGTCAACATAAATGGCAGACGCTTGTCGCACCTGCGGTTTGCTGATGACATCATCATTCTGGCTGAAGACGTTTCGGATCTACAGTGTATGCTCGCAGAACTGCATGAAGCATCCCTGAAGGTTGGCCTGAGGATGAATATGTCCAAGACTAAGGTCATGTCCAGCATTCCCACCGAAGTTTCCAACATTACTGTTGGAAACCATAAGCTGGAGGTGGTGAATGAATACACTTACCTTGGACATTGTTTATCCTTTGGCCGAGAATCCCAGGTCAAAGAGATCACGAGGCGTATTCAACTGGGATGGGCCGCCTTTTCAAAACTTGATGATGTCCTGAAGTCTAAGATCCCACAATGCCTGAAGACCAAGGTGTTTAACCAATGTGTCTTACCCACACTAACATACGGTGCCGAAACATGGACGCTGACCAAGGAAACTGTGCACCGAATCAGAGTTGCACAGAGAGCTATGGAGCGAGCCATGTTAGGCATTTCGCTTAGAGACCGTATTCCCAACGTGGTGATCCGCAAAAGGACCAAAGTGTTCGACGTCGGTATGCGGGTCGCCGAACTAAAATGGGAGTGGGCGGGACACTTGGCTCGTCGGGAGGACGGAAGGTGGACAAAGGCGGTCACAGAATGGTGGCCTAGAGACGGA